>NC_089912.1:58508564-58862201 GCF_040182565.1 Anser cygnoides | reverse complement strand
CACACCAGGTTTGTTGTGGCCGCAGGGCTCTTCCCAGAGAACACAATACACCATTATCTCCCCTTAACGCAGAAGTTCCCATTCAGGTCAATGAGGGCTGAGCAAAACCAGCCTGCACGGCTATAATTGGGGTGCTGAGCTCGGGTCGCACGCGTGCAGACCCAGCACCTCCTCTGTCTGGGCCTTTTCTCATAGGATTGCAAGCAACTGAGAAAATAACTATTAAAAAACGTGTTCTTCGGGCTCGTTCGTCCAAGCCCGCTCATGTCATGCTGTTTCTGTGCAGAAAGCTGCCTCGTTCCTTATCTCGGCCCCTGGAGATCTGTGGGACACCACAAATAATGATTGGACAAGATAAGGGTTTCCCAACGTGCCAGCTCCTAGCATCTAAAATGCCTCATCACAATGGCCCCGAACAGACCAGTGCCGGGGGATGCTGTATCTCATCGATTTCCAGTCCAAAACCCTGCTCTCTTCCAGATGCTTTGAGCAAAATTTGCATTTTTCCCCCCATTCTCACACCCCAAGACGCCCATCTCCAAACCCTACCAACACCCCCACACCCCACCGGTAGGAGCAGAGACCAAAGACGCCTGATTTTGGCCACGCAAATCTTAATCCTCTCCCAGTCCCTTCCAGCTCCGAGCACGGAGGGAGCTTCTTAATTCCAATTAGCTGCTGCTGCAGTAAAGCACCCCTCCGGGGCGGCGAGCTGTCAGGATCCGTCCCCTCGGGGCTGACCACAGCAGCATGATGCCAACAGGCCGGTGATTCACAGCGCTGCAGAGTTTGGGGGAAATGTAGCACCATTCATGATCGAGAAACGCTCTTGTTTTCGGCTAAATATATAGAATAATCACTCATCCCCCGAGCAGCAGATGCAAATTATACATAGTATTAGCCTCAGATGCCAGCCGCTGTCGTGCCGGTGCGGAGTGAAGCCGCTTCCCAAGGCTCCGCAAGCCCCTTAATCTGCCTTTTGACGTCAAGTGACAAATTTCTTGCCGGGGATCATTAATGGGATGACTAATGAAAGCTGATAAGTGCATTTATAAATGAAATTAAGGTATTAATATTAAAGGCCAGGCTAGAAGAAAGAGAAATGTGGTTCAGCAACAACAACAACAAGAAGCGTGGCGATGGGCACGGGATTTACAGCTCCCTTCCCACCGGGCACGTTGCAGACGTGGCATCTGCCACCCGGGGGACACGGAAGGTGCCAGGCTCCATGGACACCTCTCCTCGAGCACCAGCATCTCCAGTACCTTCAGACACCGCCTGAGGCTTAAAAAGCTCCTCCCTGGGCTCCTTTGCTCAAATTTGCCAGCAAATGTCAGACGATTTTTGAAAACGTGCCGATAGTCTTGCAAAGATTGCCAAACTCACATGAAAACAAAACAATTAGGCTGGGGCCAGTTTGCCGCCAATTGTTTTTTAACACCTGAAACTAGATTCTCATCTTACTCATCCCACTAAAATCCCAAGCAACTGTTGTAAAGGCCGAGGGGTAATTTTGGATTTATGCACGTATCAGCACGTTCAGACCTTTAAAGCCAGGTCCCGTGTCCTAGCAGCTTCGCCACCAACCCAACACTCGTTTCCAGCTCCAGCTTCTCCTCGCTGAGGTCTGGGGCTCACAGCTGAGCCTGTTCAAGTCTCAGCTCCCACCGGCTGCCAACAAATGGTCTGAATGGAGCAGAGAAACGTCCCCCGATGTCCCAAGGGCACAGACGATGGGGATCCCATCCAACCCTGCAGGGTTGCACAAGAATGGGCACCACCCCACCAGCAAAACTAACAAGCAAACAAACAAAACCAGGAGAAAACCTCCTTTTTTCTGTAGATGCCCAGCTTATAAGCAGGAATATCATGGGAACAGGTTGGGGTGCTCACGAGTGGTGGCTCCTAACACATCCAGAGCTCCCAAAACCACCCGGATCCCTTTGGATATATGCGTGTTTGAGCTCGCAGTGCAACGGAGGAAGAGTTGGATGCCCCCAGAAGGTGGATGAGGAAGCCCAGAGAACCCCACGGGAGGAGCCCAGCACGGGGAGCTGCCACGGCACGGCAAAAGCAAGGGGCACTCTGTTTCTGGATGTCTTTTGGAGATTCCCCAAGCCTGGAGAAGATGAGAGCAGTTTTTTGGAGCAGCTCCTAACTCAAAGCCAGCCTTTGGTGCCTGGACACCAGAGCCACCATCAGCCTTGTCCAGCTCCAAGAGTCCTCGAGGGCCCTTCAAAGAAATGCCATGTCCCAGAAGAAACCATTGCCTGGTTTTCTCCACTTTCAGGGAAATGCCTGCTCCTTGCACCGTTCATGGAAGAGAGACACATGATAACAGCTCCACAGCATCACCAGAGCCCTCCAAGGAAAATGAGCAACGGGCAGCGGCACCATCAGAGCTGATAGTCCCCAAAACCATCACCCCGAGGTGAGCCATCCCCAGAAGCAATAAATTCAAAGGAGGCTTTTGCTAGACTGCAGGGTCCCTGCTCGGTGCCTTCTGAACTGTTCAGAGCAGTTTCTTTGAAGCAGAGAAGAAAACCCCCGGCTTTGGTTAGGTCGCAGAGGGAGAAACGTTTGCCAAAACCCATCTGAAACCAAAGCTGCCGGCCAAGCTCATCACCTGAAATCAACGTGTACTGGTGCCAAGCATTGCAGGGCTGATGGTCCTTTGTAAGGGAAGATGCTCTCCTCTCCCTGAAATGACGGATTTCATCTCTTTTGAGTGGTCTTCTGCACAGGGGTACCCAGATCTCCCCCGCACCCACTCCTCGGGTGTCACCTCCAGGCAGGGAGGAGGACAGGGACACGGTGGCAGAGCCATCACCTCCGACTTCTCCTTCGGGGGAGACCTCCTCCAGAAAGCACCAGGATTTTTGTGCACGCTGGCACATGCAAAGTTGTGTTCCCTCAGTTATTCATGGAGACGTCCAGGTTCTTCTCCAAGCTACCAAAATCCTCTGAGGAACATCTCCCCACAGGCACATCCTCACATCCGGGGGGGTCAGAGCCCACCAACGTGCCCCAAATTTCCTCTCCCCATAACTGCATCTTCACTGCTTCCAGCTTTGCTGCGGACCCTGCTCAGCTTATCCACCCAAACCAAAGCCATAATTTTCATTAAGGAGCTACAAGCCACGAGCATATGACTTTCCTGCATGAACGTTTAAAGGAAGGGAGAGAAGACAACCACGATTAAGGACACTTACCAAGAGAGATCCAATGCACGTGCCCAGCGGCACAACCCAGCCACTGCTGGGGCTGTGAAACGCAAAGGACCAGCAGGCAGGAAAGTGGGTGAGAAAAGGTCCTGGAGACTGCAAAATTAGGAGAGGGGGAGCAGAAAGGGTTAAGCAGAGGGGACTCAGAGCAGGAGTGAGTTTGATCTCACTGAGCGCTGCCTGCCCTGAGCTCTGCAGACCTGAGCGCTCCAGCACGATGCGGGGCTCTGCCGTGTCAGAGGGAGCACTAAACCATTCCCAAAAGACCCGAGTTTCACCCTGCGAAGGTTTAGCAGTAAGATGAGACCAAGGAAGGACTAATTAGGGCCCTCCATGGGGTCCTGTGTGGGCAGCCAGGGGAACTGCGACCCCTGCGCCCAGCCCCACCGCAGATTGACCCAAACTGAACCAAGAACGGGAGAAAATGAACATTTTCCCCAGCGGGTGTTTGTCCCTGCCCCGAGCCCACCGCAGCCATCGTGCTCACAAACCACGCGTTGCCCTTCTCCCTCCCAAACCCCACGTGGCCCAAACGCCTGGGCTTCGAGCACGGAGCTTGCAGGAAGCAGTGATTTGAAGCTTTACTTCAGAGACCCCCGTTTAACAGGAAAGCAAAGCCCGGTGTAATCGCTTGACGCCGGGAGCTGAGGGTTTTGTAAAACCACCCAAATCCCGTGGTATTCCCAAGGGTCCCGACGCTTGGCAGTGCCGTCACGACTCCCCCGGTTGCAAAGCCAGCTCTGCTCTTGGGGATTAAAGATGCTGAGGTTGATCTAGGCATAGGAGACCTGCAACGTCCCCCCACCTCCGCACTTCCAGACGTTTCCCCCCGCCCCCAGAATCTCACCCCCCTCCAAAAATAATCAAGCTCACACTTACTCCATGGAGCTCCTTCCAGGCGGCTCGTGGAGGCGGCGACCGAGCCTGCAGGTGGGTGTTTCGGGGTCCCGCTCTCCCCCAAAACACACACCCCGGGGCCGGGTTTTGGTGGCCAAGCACTGGGGCTGAGGGGCCCCCGGGAGGGATTTTGGGACCCCCCCCTTCCCATCCCAGCCACGTTTCCTCTTTCACTTGGGCACAAACTCACCGCTTCTCAAATAACACACCTCCACGGGGCCGGATCCACACGCAGCACGGCAAGTCCACATCAACGCTCACCAGACTTTGCTGGTTATTCCCCAAATGAGGAACAGCAAAATGTGACCGCCATCCCTTTACCTTTTCCTTAAAAAACGGTGGAAATGGTGACCACAGCCCGAGCCCTGTGCAAGACCCGGATGGGTCCGGCTCCCATTTGGCAGCACGGTTATTAAATCCCCGCAGATGTGTTTAAGACCTTTACACAACCCTTACATAAACCAATCTCAGAGCCAGTTTTGTCCGTGTTCGGGATTATCCTTCTCCCTGTTACAGAAAGAGGATATTTAGAGCAGCCCGCGGGCTGGGGTTGGTGCTGGGGGGACAGAAGCGCTGCGTGTGCCCCCACACCCACAGCAGCACCAGCACGGGATCTGTCTGGGCTTTCCTCAGCCCGCGGATGCTAAAATTAAAAAAAAAAAAAAAAGATTATTTTCTCTGTCCAGGTGGCTTTCTGAGACTCAGGGTGTCAAAGGAATTAAGTCGTTAAAAGTGCGGATGTGTTTGATGGATTATGAGCCACGGAAGCCCGCTCGTTACTGACTAATAACGCTGGGAGGTGGAGGGGGGGGAAATGTTTCCTCTACTATGAATGTGTTTCTAACAAGACAGGTCAAAATATGATGGGAATGATAAATTGCTTAGGATATGTCGCCATTAACCCAGCAGCTTTTTATTACCAGATTACCGAGGTATGGTTAAAGAGCATACTGACCGCCCCGTTTTGCTCTGTACCAGCACCACGTTGTAGGGTAAGACCTCGGGGGATGCAGCCACCCACGGGTTTTGGGGGGGAGAAAGGGTTTATCCGTGTCGGGGTTCTGGGGCAGGGTGGGGTGAGGGGGGGGTGGTTCATTTTTTTGCCGTTGTTTTACACCATAACCAAAACTCTCATCGTTTCACGTGGGGTGGGGTGGGGGGGGTGGGGGTTTGAGTAATCGGAACAAACGAATGAAAAAAAATAAAAAAAATTGAGGGAAAAAAAAAAAAAAAAAAAAAAAAGGTCACATCGGAAAATGATCAGCCCCAACAGGCATGCACGTCTCCCTTCATGCAAGCGAGAAGCACAGCCTCCCTCCTCTCGGGGTGTGCGCGGGGACATGTGTCGCGGAGCTCAGCGCTGGCCCGGGGCGAGGATGGAGCGAGAACAAAGGGGCACGGCACACACTGCATCCAGGGGGGGCCCGCTGCCGCTCGCACGGGGGGACAGGGTGGCCCAACAGGCATCGAGATACACGGAGAAGGAAGTATGGAGGAGGAGGTCGTAACTCAAAAACGGAACAGAAAACGAAAAAAACAAACGAACAAAAAAAAAACTGAGGGAAAAGCCAGGAGGGAGGTGGAAAGGCACGGCCTTGCAGAATGATGCGGCTCCCGGAGGGGTGCTGGGGGAGGCCGGGCGGGCGCCTCGGGCCGCTTGCTTTTGTTTGGCTTGCTAGTGCAGCTCCGTAGGGACGGTGGCAAAGGGGATTTCAGCGGTGGGAGCCACCGAGCTGCCGAAATCCACCTTCCCCTGGTTAAGGATGAGCACCCGGGCCCTGCGGCTCCCCGTCTCCTCAGGGCGCCGCTCGGACAAGGTCCCCCCGCGCCCCAGCCCTTCTCCTGCTGGCCCTGGCACACCCGTGCACCACCCTACAACCAAAATTTGAAGGTTTTACAGGACCCTTCTGCGGGCCTGGGGCAGATTTTACGGCTCCTGGTGACTCCTCACAAGGCCGGAGGCCGACTCCGTGACCACAGCGGGCGTCAGAAGATGGAGGGCCCGGAGCAGAAAGAGGCAGCCAGGGCAGCAGCAGCCGCCGGGACGGTTTTAGGGACCTGGCGGGGATATTTACAGCCCTGGGACCAAGGCACGGCGACTTCTCGCCTGGCAGATGGCAAGCACGCATCCGTGCTCAGATACAGGGCCACGGGCAGGGGGGAATTTTCATTTCCCAGGGCCCTTCACCTCTTGTTAATCAGAGTTAAAGGAGAGAACTCCCCCATCCATCCGGAGGCCGTCCCTCGGTTTTGCACCAGTCTGGTAAGGAAGGTGTAACATAACTAGGATAAAATCAGTGGCGGACCCTTGATTAATTATCCGTCTTTTCTGATTAACAGCTTGGACTTCTGCTTTTTTGGTTTGTTTTTTTTTTGGCTATTCCGTTGTCAGGCAGGATTCTGCATCGGCACACTGGCAGCACAGAGCGTGCATTGCGGGAGCAATGTATACACAGAGTAATGCTGAGGGGTTGATATGGGATGGGGAAAAAAAAAATGTATCTATGTTAAAAAGCCCCCATATGTGCGCCAGGGAGAAATCCACTCACTCAGACCTCACGATGGGGGGGGGGGGGGGGGGAGGGAAAGCAAGGAAAAAATCTAAACAGCAGGATACGACAATAAATGGGAAAACAGCAATAGAAAAAGCACACTAGGTTAATATAGGAAAACTAGTTTCTTTATTGAGAGATCGTATATTAGTATTAGTGGAATCGTGTGTAACAATGTCATCATGCACACAATACAAAAAGGCAAGGCCCACCATGCTATGGAAGGGCAACAGAACAAAAGCAGCGTACACTGAGCAGATGTATAGGCTACAGCACATTACATTTCAGCAGGGTATGTCTCTACAGAGAGATTTACATCAGAAACTAGGTAATGTAAAAAAATACAGACCATGCTTTAGTTTTAGTACAAGAAAAAAGGTGGAGATACACAACCAAAGGGTATTCGGTACAGAAAATTACCCACAAAATAAGAACAGGAAGTAATTCAGCACAGCAGAAAATAATGTTATCCCTGGTTGATGGAAATCCATTTTGCTGGTCGGGTGTGTATGGGGGGGGGGGGCTGAAATCGGGCTTTATTTTAAGGGGGGGTCCCCGATTGCCACCCCACCCCCCTTTTATTTGGGATGTTACGGATCGCACCGAATTGTGGATGCCCTCTCCCCATTATTTTTTTTTTTTTAAATTTGGGGGGTGGGGATTTTTTTTTTTTTTTTAATTTTTTCGTGGTTTTGGCAGCGGGACCCCCCCCCAAAAACCCCAGCAAAAGGAATCCCCGGGGCAGGGATTTACAGTGCCATGTCCTCAGCCGCACAGGATGGGGGCACAGATGGCGGGGGTGGCCGCTGGGGGGGGGGGGGGAGTGGGGAGGGGTGGGGGGGGAGGGAAGGTGAATTAAATAACAGAACGAAAACAAACGGAAATCGGCATTTATAAAAATAATAAAAATTAAGGGGGATGGATCTATGGAAGCGCAGGCGGGGGGAGGACAAGCGGGATGTTGGGGGGGTGGGGAACAAAAGAATATAGGGAATTGGGGGGCGTGGGGGCCCGGCTGGGGCTCGGGGGGGTGGGTTAGGGCCGGGGTGGTGCGGAAGGGGCGCGGAAGGGGCGCGGAGCAGCCCCCCCCCCCCCACCACCACCACCACCACAGGGTTCGGGCGGCCCCGGGACGCGAACCCGCGGCCCCGTCGCGGCGTGGCGGTACCTCTGTTGCGCACGGAGCCGAAGACGGGCAGCACCAGGTAGCCGACGTGCACCAGGACCATGCTGCGCGCGGGGCGGCGCGCGGCCCAGGCCCCGGCCCCAGCGGCTCCAGCTCCCCCGCTTTCCCGCCGGCCCCTGGGTTCCCGCGGCGGCGGCTGCAGCTGCAGCGGGAGCAACACCGGCGGCGGCGGCTGCAGCGGCGGCGGCGGCCGAGCCGCGCTCCCCGCCCGCGCGCGCGCGCGCACGCACAAAGGCGGCCGCCGCCAATGGCAGCGCGGCGCGGGCCCGCGCGTACCCGCCCCCCTGAGGAGAGGGGGGGGGGGGGGATGAGGGGGCGCGGGCACGCGCAGAGTGTGACTGAGGGGGGGGGGGGGGGGCTGGCAGCGTGGCCCCATATCCCAATTTTAATCCCCATCCTGTGGCACCCGGAGCCCGCTGGTGACAAACCTGCCCCGTTTATCCACGCAGCGTAACTGGAGAATGGAAAAAAAAATAAAATAATAATAATAATAAACAAAAATCGACGCTTTCCGCCCGTTTCTACCGGCTGCCCCAAAGGCAACTGCTTGGGTGGCAGCTGGTGGAGGGGGCTGGGGGCTGTGGCACGTACACACGCACACACAGGAATCCAATCCCCAACACCACCGGTCGGCATTAACATTAAAATTATTAAAATAGGCCTCGGTTCCCACCTGCCTTCGCAGTCGAAGCTTGCACCCACAGGCACCCCCTGGGGTCCCAGCAGCCCCGTCTCGGGGTGTCCCCAAACGCTGGCCCCAAGTCGTCCTCCAGCAGGGATGGCATGGCGCTGAAATTTTGCCTTCTCCACAAAAAAAAGGGGTGAAACCCTCCAGGACACGGGAGTGGGATCAGCCAGCTCAAAACCCTACATGCCGACATCATTCAAACCCGGCTTTTCCTCGCAGACCTCCACCACAATAGCAGAAAAGCCCTGGTGAACACACACACATACACATATTTAATGTATTGTTTAATTTCATTTTTTTTCCCCCCAGAAGTTTTGAAGCCACAGCGTGCTCCAGGAGGACATCTCGCACCCACAGCGGCATTGCCGTTGTGTTGCAGACGGGGAGATGTGGTGTCCACGCCACCAGCACACCTGATGGCACGCTGCTGGGGTTTCGGGGCTCTCGAGTCCTTGCTGAGGGGAGAAATGCCCTGCTGGGCTTGGAGGGTGGTGATCAAGAGGAAATCCTACAGGGAGAGGTGGTGGGGCCGCCGCACCACAGCCTGGCTCAGAGCAATGGGAGCCCCAGCCAGGCTTTGACTCCTGGGTCACGCCAGGGCTTTGTTTGAGGCTTACACCCAACTAAATTTACACTTATTTTGCCATTTCCTTAATTCCTTCTTATATTCGGGTGTGCTCGGCGGTTAAATGTGACCATTTTCGTCAAAGCTCGCCTCAGGACCTACACGAGGTGCTGCAAGGTGGCGTTTACACCCAGTATTTGTCCGGCTGTGGGTAAATCCCGACGGGCTCGCTCTTGCCGTAGCCGGGATGCTGCACCCAGCCGGGCAGCCCTGCCGGTGCTCGGGATGCTTTCACACCCACCAGCCCCTCTGCCGTGATTTTTGGAGCGCTGTCCCCTGCTCCCGGGGATGGAGCGCAGGATGCGGCAGCAGCCCGTGCCTCCGGCTCTGGTGCCACCTAGTGCCTTCCACCGGCTGCTTCCAGACCGGATTTTCCGAGCTAAAATGTCGGTGGCCAAACTGTGTTAAAAACCGCTGCTAACCGGCCTGTGGAGCGCTTTAATAAAGCATTTTCTGCCTTGTGGGGAGCTCAGCCCCCCTGGCAAGCGTGCTCCCTGCCTTGTGCAATGCCCAGGTTGGCCTGCTGTGAACATTACCCTAATTCTTCCTCTTAACGAAGGCCTGGAAGAGGGAGCAAGGAGCCAGTCATCCGGCAGCAGGATGGGTTTTAATGGCCGGAGACCACCACAGCAGCATCTCGTTGATGCTTCCCGGACACGGGAAAGGTCCTTGGATTCTCCGCGGGGCGTGGAGGACGGTCTGGTGTTCCCCAGGAGCCTTCTCTTGCGACGGAGATGACCCAAACTGCATTTTCAACGCGCCGAGCCTTGTCCCAGACACGCCGCGAGCTGCCTTTTGCAGGCACCCTTCTTTTCATCGGGATTTATTGTGGCTTTGACTTGGAAGCAGGCTGGTGTCAGCACCACGCCGCCCACCCCAATTCACCATCCCGTGACTCGCGATGCCCTGAAGGCACGCACCACAGCTCCTCAATAATTCAAGGGCAGGCATCTGGTTACCCACTCCCATCTCAGTAACACGGCAGCATCTGAGCAGCTTCGCACCCCAGACACCAAGGATCCAGAAGGCAGCTTTGGGTGCTACGGGCGGGTTGGGTGGCTGGTTGCACAGTACGTGGGGTCCCACAGCAAACCTCCGCCCAGCCCCACCAGCCTGCGGCTGGTTCCGCTTTTCCCAGGCCAGACATGGCTGTGGGCAGGTAGAAACGCTCAGGGCTTCTGGCTGGACACCATCCCCACCAGGAGCACGTTTCTGAGCGAGGTTTTGTCCTCACCGCTCCACCACACTGAAGATGCCGCTTCTGCTCGTGGGGCTCCTCAGGAGATGCCCCTCCATGCCAGCCCTGCCCCTCTCCGGGCGGCTCTCCTGGGGTTTCTCTGAGGCCCATAGTGGTCCTTTCCTTGGTCTCCACGGTGCCACCAGGAGACGACCGGTCCCTCAGCAGTCTGGGGTCATGATGGGCCAACATCATTCAGGGACTCAGAGAAGCACTTCCCTAAGGCAGGTCGATCCCCACAAAGCTCCCAGCTTTCCGTGCCCGTGGGCTGAGCAAGCCCCCACAAGAGCCAACCCCGACCACTCAGAAGACCTTCCTGCCTGCCCAAATCTATTCATTAACCCTCACCGCTGCTTTATTTAAGTGCGAAACAGCTTTCTTAGGGTGCCCTACCCTGGAAGCGCAGCTCTCAGGCATGGGAACAAGGAGGGAACATCTTCTCAGGGACGTGCTGCTGACCGAGAGAAGGAGAGCCCAGTGAAGGGGGTGGTTTCCAGCCCATCGCTGTGTCCTGGAGAGCTTCGCCCGTGCTCTTTGTGCAGACGACAGATCCCATAAGAGCTGTGAGTGCTGGCAGGAGGAGGGTGTTGGGGAGATGTCCCAAGATAGATACGGGGCGCCCGGCTGGGGACGTGCAGCTGGCACATCTCTGCCCGGGGTATTTTTACTGGAGGTTTTGTCACATGCGGTCCAAGGAGAGTGGGAATAAATGGACGCGAATGGGAAGTGTAATCATGTGGAAAAGCAGTAAAATTACTCCATCATGGATCTCGGTCACATCCCGTGCCAGGTGAGACGAGCTTTGAGTAACGCACTGCAAGAGCGACACGTTTCCCATCGGGGTCTTACCAGCATCGCTCCAGCCCAACCACCCCGATGTGAAAGCCCCTTTTTGGGGGCTTTGAAGGCACCCTGCTTCCTTGGAAGGCCATGGAGGTCCTTGCTGCCAAAGGCCAGGGATGCAGGGGGCTATCGTGGCAATGACAGGAGCAATCAGGATATTTTAGGATGCAGGTAATTAAATCTGCCTGTGGTGAGTTTCTGAGGAAGCTGATGCCTGGTTCAGCTGTGGCTGCGCAAGCTGTTGGCTCCTCTAGAGAGATCAGCTTTGAAACCACCCTACTACTTCAGTATTTTCACGAGTGACCTTGGTGTAGAGTTGGAGATTTCTACTGAAAACTGCTGACCAGGCAGGCTTGTGCAGCACTGCCAGTAGGGGAAGAAGTGGATGAGCTGGAGTGAGAGACGTGACAGTGGGGTTCGGTGGCATTAGGCTTAATGCAGACACACAAGGACCTGGCAGAAAGGAGGTGGGAAAGGTTTGGGTGCCCTTGACCACGGGCCAGGCAAAAGCTATCAGTGGATAAAACAAATGTGATCCTCAGCTGTACAAGACGGGATTTTGTCAGAGCCACGCGCAGGAAACCCGCTGTGAAAGGCAGCGGCCAGACTCCAGGTCTGCATTCAATTTGCGTCGTGTACAGTAATGAAAAATGAATTTTGCGGAGAGGTCTAATTTGTTTCTTTTTCCAGACGTAAGCTACCGTTTAGTTCCAATAAAGGGACAGCGGTCACCTTATTTGCACCAAAGCTGGCAGTAAACACAAGACGTGTTTATACACAAGAAGGTGTTTTGCAGGAGTGCTGCCCCTGTCCCTGCAGAGAGGGGAAGTTGCAGCCCCATCCCTGCAATGCTCGGGAGAGAAAGCCAAGCGTCTGGCATTCAGAAGCTACAACCCTAAAAAGGAGAGGGGAAAAATAAATAGTACTTCAGCGAACGGTGATGAAGCACTCAGCAAAGGACACACTTTGCGGATCCTCCAGGGAAGGCGAGAACTAATTTGTCCGGTAAAACCCTTTCACTTCCCATTTTAAGGCAGACAAACAAAACTCAGCCAAAAAATTAATCTGCACTGCAATGACTTCACTGTGGAAAACAATACAGAATGCGAGCTGTTCGGGCAGCTTTTGTCAATTCTCATACAGCCCCAGAAATGACAATTCCCACAAAGCAAACTGGCCTGAGCCACGAGGGATGTGCTGAGCGACTAAAGAGAAATGTTAGGCTTTACGTACTGCGCGTGTTGAAGCTCAGGGACTCTGGGTATCTCTTGGTGACGGAGAAAAAGGGGTTCGGGGAGGACACTGCCTCTCATCTTTCCACATCTGCACCAGACTCTACGATGCTCTTCTCTCGCTGGCGATGTGCGTGGACCAAAATCTCAGTCTGGCATCCATGTTCATGGCAACAACCTGGCCCCCAAATTCCCATTTTCAGGCTTCACAGAAGCCAAGAACTCAATAGGGCTGAAAAGCCAACTGACTTCTATTATCCGTCTCGCTATTTAAACTACATGGATAAACGGCTCTCCTCACTCGCACCACGGAGAGCCTTCTCGTGTGACAACAAACATCAGAAATAAATCAAACTACCCTATCTGGCTGGAAACATAATGGATTTTATATTGTTATTCCTGCTTCCATGGGGGCTGTGGGAGGACTGGCAGGCGATGGGGCCCTCAGTTTAGCACGGTGCAGTTATACCTACCGTCCTCGGTATTAGCGGAGGCAGTAGATGGGTGTTTAGGGGTTCCCCAAACGCAGCTCAGCGTGGCACCACCTCTTGTGGCCTGCAGGACTTGGGCACAACTCCACTGCTGGCCCACAAGTCCATTTAAAACAGCAGATTTCGGCTTGCCAGCACTTTCTGGCCACTCTGGTGCTTCGTGGGGAAAATCTGAGTGCAGCGGGGTCCTGGTGGCCAAGTGCTCTGCTCGACCAGCAGGGAGGATGGGACAAGGGGACATGCTCGGAGGAAATACCACAAGGAGGCTGCTCGGGCAAACAAACAAAAAACATTCCAAACAAGATGATATTGTTTAAATAATACACTTTATTTTATTTTGTCTTAAAATAGTTTAACCTTTATGCTACAGACTTGTTTCAAAAAACAGAAGGTCTCATCTTGCACCAAAAATATATATATTTATATATATATATAACACTCTGTTTTATTATTATTTTTTTCTCCAAAGACCATTAAATACTAGATGGAAAATGAGAACTAAATAACGAGTGTTGAGAAGAATCAATTTTTTTTTTTTTAACTAGAGTCGCACGTTTTAAACATTTAAATTCTAAGCAATGATTTGTCTTCACTACAGAAGATTCCAAGTTCACACTCCAGCAATTCAGGAACTGTTAAACCATGAAGGGCTTGAGCCAATGCACACTGAGGCTGACGGAAAGCCCCGCATCAGCTCCAGTGGGCTCTGGATCAGGCCCTAAGTGCATTGGTTCTTAGCCATACAACGGCTAACATTTCACTTTCCTGCTGAGAAGAGCAAAACCATCCAGGCACCTTTTGCTCTCTTGTAAAAAACAAAAAAATAAAACAAACAAAAAAAAACACTTGCTAGCTATCCAGTGACTGTGGTTTTCGGATCACTACCCTTTCAAATTTGTTAGGAATAAAAGAAAATAATGTAGTGTTTTAAATAAAATAAAAAGAAAACCTGCATCAGACTACGATATATGAGTTGTTTAAACAAACACAGTGCACAATTGGAGGAAGTTTGGTTAGGACGCAGTTGCTTTTATATTTACATGGAAGTCACATCATATACAAACTGAAAAACAGATAGATAGTTTGCGTTTTTAATGGAAGGACTACGAATGGGTCCCTGCAGCTTTCCTCAAAACTGATCTTTAAAAGACTCGATGAAACAGCAAGAAGCAGCCACACTGAATCACTGTTCCAAAGTCACCTTACAGCATGTGTGCTAGCCCACGAAAACGACGGCCGAGTTACGCGATGAAAACATGAGGATAAAAAGATCAACAGCCACCGCTGCCAGAGTGTCCCGACAGCGCAGGCTCTTTTTTTTTTTTGTCCCTACTGCAAGGAGTGTGGGCTCCGCTCCTCCCTCCCGCCCCCGAGAAAGAAACCCGTCCCTAGAAGCACCACATACACTGTCTGGTCATGCAATACACTTATCACAGTTCAATGTTTTAGAAAGCTTTAAACTGGAATAACAATCCCTTACCTAATTGTTCTCTAAAGTGCAGTCATAACCTTTCTGCTTATTAAAGAAAAAAAAAACTGTCATTTTTTTTGTCTTTCTTTTTTCTTTTTTACATTACATGACAACGCAGGTAATTGAATTGAAAAATTTTGGTGGTTCTTTTTGTTGTTGTTGTTTTCTGCTCACAGAAAATAAAAATATTGGAAGCCAAATAACTTTAAAAACGAGCCAACACAAAAACGAAACAGAACTTCCCATGTCCTGACTACCTCCTCCCTTTTCAGCATCAAATGGCAAAAGTCTGCCGAGAGAGCTGTAGAAAATTTCCATTAGAAACACTGGAATACAAAGGAATATTTTAATTGCACAACAGACATTTAAAGTGAATATCATCTTGTTTAACTCTAATCTTTGGCTTTTGCCTTGCGAAAGGCTCAATATGACAGATTAGGGCCAGGAACCTCCACATACGCTACAGAAACTAGAGCCCACTGAAGCAAGCGGTTCCACTGATTTCGGTCGAGCAAATATTCCGGTAGAAAGTGTTTCCTGGATCATACCCTAAAAGCAATTCCAGAACTAGGATAAGAGGCATGACCTAAAGCCAGGAAAATGGTGCAGACCTAGTTAAAGAACAGATGACAACCTCAGGCCCTGATCCTGCAACAACCTTTAGGACAGAGTTTGAAGCACTTGAATGGCCCCGTGAGTTCCAGCAAACTGTCAGAGCTTAACAATACACACCTGCTAAAGTGCTTTGCTAGACTGGGGCTTTACACTTTTTTTTTTTAATTATTTTTTGAGATGGTCAATGAAGCAGATAAGCAATAGAAGAGATGAGGACTAGGAGCAAATATGTTTCGTTTCTCTTCTTCCCCTACTCGAGGCAAGATTCAGAAATAGGTAAAAAACTCAGATACCTTTAAAAAGGAGAGGGATGTTGGGCCTTTTTATTACTTTTCATTTTCTTGTGCTTTTGCAGTAATTAGCTGCTAGAAAGTTTCTACTACGACTATATTAAACTGTAATAAGCTACGGAAAATGATCAGTGAAACACAGTAGTCAAGTAGACAGAAGACTCAGCACTGAAAAGAGTGTAAACTATAAATTAAATTGAAAATAAAAGTCCTTTAATTAAAAGCTGTTCAGTGCATATGTTATGGGCCTCTTGTATTACAGACAGTCCCTCCTGCTGGTAACGTAACCACATCAGCTTGGGTATAAATACTCTCAGCCCAGTTTTCGGAAGTGTTGGATACCCCCAGTTCCACTGAAATCAGTGAGGACACAGCATTTCTCAAAATCACTGATGCTCACACAGCAAAACACTAACTTCTACTAACAAACTCGATATACTGATAAATTAAAAATGTTCTGAAGATGGAGGCAGGAAAGGGTGAGAGGACAACTTTGTACTCATTTCCTCAAATTAACACACGCAAGTTAGCAACTATAGATGTGCTTTAAATTTGGAGCTATTGGGTCTTTATTCTGGGAAGAATCCTCCTTTGAGAAGGCAAAGAAACCGTTTTAAATGATCTTAAAATTATACTACATTCTTATGGAAATGGAAAACTTAATGAGTTTGAATGTCGTAATGCCAGGAATAGGGCTTCTGAAGCTGAAGCTATAACAATGAACCTCTGTGCCACAAAGGGAGGAGGGATGGGGACAGAAACACAGTGACACCGCATTACAGTAGATATTTGCGTCTGGTATCCTCATCCAACGTGAGGTCCACTACTTCTGGGGGCGAAGACCAATTCTGCTGGGGAGTCACAGCTGTCCATGATTGCGTTTGCTGAGTGTTAATGTACTGAGAGCCTGCGCCGTGCTTCCAGGAAGACACGCTCTGGATCACGCCTCCCCTAGGGTGCACACACCTGTATAGCAAGGCAAAAAGCAAAAAGCATTAAAGCTGCTGTTGAATTCAGGAAGCAAGATTCTTAGCTGCAGTGTTTTACTGTTTATGCATTTCATTAACACGTCCCTCCCCAAAATTTCCTCGGGGCTTTTCCATTCGTAGACCCACGACACCTTAAATACCCACTGATCTGCAAGTTCGCCACGCTGAGACTAGACTTAAATTCATACTCAGGGGCAGAGCTGGGGAAGGGGCTGGCGGGGTTTACATTCCTTTTAAGAACTCTTACTACCAGTGGGCGTAAAGTGATGTTCCCCACAAATACGTGCATGGATCCCCAGGATCTTGAAGAGTTTTCTGCCCCATCACGTGTACTACCATGCGTTATTCAGAAGCATTCAGTTTCCTGCTAGCAATTTTACCCACTGGAATTTTAAAAAGGGAAAAATTGAAAGCGAGACTTGATGAGACAAAGAGAAAAGATAACTTTCTATACGAAATCAAAAACTGTGTTGCCGTAAGGACATAATGACACCTTCATTACAATAATAAAGCCATTACACTTGATTTTTCTTCGGTCACCTTAACTAAAAATTACAAACATGCTGGGAAACGCTCCCTGCTAACGGTACAGCCCCACTTCAGCAAAACATTTAGGCTTTCAGTGATTGCAGTCAATGAAACTAAATCACGTATTTAAAGATAAGCACACGCTCAAGTGCCCTGCTGAAGTGAGGTACACGTCTACTTATTCGCACAGTACTTTTATCTATTATATTGATAACAGGTAAGTGACAAATTAAGTACAAGCTAGCAACAACTAGAAAAAAAAAAAACAAAACAGAAGACTCAGCTTGCTATATGAAGCGATGACAAGAATTACTGGTCTTTAAGATGGTCACTCCATTCATAGCTGGAAACCTCAAACAAGCACTAGTAAAACTTTATACCTTGTGCTCCAAAAATTGTTTTGCTCTTGTAAGCAGGAGATTTGGGGCCGCTGGGGTAACCTTTTCCCTCCTCTTTGTGAAGGCACGTGAACTGTATTTCAGGTACCCACGTTTCCTGCACTGGTCAAATATTCCTGACATTTACATTTTATTGGCTTTAATTCATGGTAGCACAATTTAGTTTCTCCAGAATGCCTTAGGTTATGCTCATCATTTTTGTCTCTGGTTAGAGAAAGAGTTTCATGAAATAGGATGAAAAATCTCATTCTCTGAGCTCTAACTTGTCAGAATACAAATGTCAGATACCCTATTTAGTTTTGGATGCAATGTTCAGAATTACTTTTTTATTACATCTTTGAGCTTAAAAACACATACTTAAAATAGGTATCTACAAAGAATTAGTAATAAGGGATTGGAACTCTAACAAATGGAGGGGATTTTTTTAAGCTTTCTTTTAAGAAGAAATATTTTAAAGCTTAACTGATGAGAAAGGTTTGTAGCCAAAGCAAACTAAATACAGTGCTCAGTCTCAGGGACTATGGTTCATCATTCCAACACAGAGCAGCTCTCCGTGCTTAGGCAAAGCTAACACTAACTTTTCTTCCTGAAGATGACAAAAAGCAATCTATGACTTATCTCATGGAAATGATACCTTGCAAAAAAAAATGTGTTTATCCTCAAACAAGTCGCACAAGCAGCCAATATCAAAATGTTCAATCAAATATTAACTTAGGGAACATGCTTTCCAACCTGTACCTAAGGGGATGATAGCAGGTAAAGGGACAAAACAAAACAAAAAGAAAACCTAGGAAAAAATGGAAGAAGACTTTTACACACATGCATGATTAAAAAAAATAATTCTATCGGACAAAAAATAAAGAAACTGAGAAACATGACTTGGTGTCCTAAGTAAATGCCAAGTATACCTCTAATGATGAGAAACGCCACCAAATCACTAGCAATCTCAAAAACTACAAATGGGAGACAAACTCTAGAGTGTCACAACTCACACCAATCCAATGACAACATGGAGCATGGAGCACAATGAAAACAGTGTGAGCAAAAGAACTGAATCCAAACACCGTACTAACTAGGCATGCAAAAAATACTGATCAAAAACCTAAACCTTTTCCAAACGACAACCCTGTCAGAAGCCCATCAATACTTCATAACTGCAAGCCTAGACCTGCAAGAGAAATAAAACTCTAAATAGGATTCAAACAACCAAAATGTGCATGTATTTTACGGAACCAGTAAGAACTACTCTTTGAGAGATGTCAGAGTGGTTACATGAACAAAGGAAAGCGCAAGAAGAAAAGTGTGCTATTCATCTATCTTTGCTGAAATTACTGCGGTCCGTATTGACTAAAACTAATTTTAAACAGCAACTCTGCATTTACTTAACATTCCTATTCTCATACATGGTAAACATTATTAAGACAAGCAGCGTGGCAAGTGTTTGACTCAGGGACCTCAAGCAGAAGGGTTGTGTGTACATAGCACTAGACAGATTATTACACGAAATAGTAGTGGAGAACAAGTCCACGTCACTTGGCATCAGGACAAAGATTCTCTAAGCCCTGGTCTGCTGGATAAATAGGCAGGCTAGCCATGAGAGGACTTCCACTGTTCTAGAAGCTAAGACTAAATTTATCTTCCTTCAGCACCTTAGAATTTTTATTTTTTTTCTCCCCCGCATCCAACAGCAATGGACTGCATCCAAACTATCTGTAGTTTCCTACCCAGGAAACTGGATCCTGCACCCCTTCCTTCTTCCTTTCTTCAAGAACGATGTGGTGAAGGAATGACGGAAAAAAGCTCTGTTCCTTCTCTTACACACCCCTTTTCCTCCTCCTAGCATTCACCAGGCAGCAGTCTAGTTTTAAACAGAGCTTGTCTGTATACTGCAATACCTTGGTTTTATTTCACCAAATTGACTCTCCTCACTGTATGAAAATACTGGTCTTGCTCAGCTGATTCAAAATACCTCAAACCAAGGAAAGACCATATTCTAAAGAAAGACATCAAAATATGCCTACCAATAATAACAGCCAAAGCACAGCTCAACTGCTGTCTGTCCAAACTTGAGAGAAACCTCTGGCTTTCCTGCCCTGATCTAGTTTGGGGGTATGAATTATCTTTTATCTTCGAATAAAACTAAGATTAATAAGGATCTGATTTTTAGGCTAAAAGGGCTATCTTACCGGATTGGCCATTGAAAAGATGCTAGTGGTTTTACTTCTACAACAACTGATAAATTAAATAAAACAAAAATTATTTAAATGCTTAAAGTGAATTATTCTGAAAAGAAACAAGAACCCGAATAATTATTTTGGTTTATGTATTTGCATATTCATACTGTGTACTTAAAAACTGAATTCCTAACAATGTTTCCTGACATATACAAACTTGGTATCTCAACATTTGGTGTTGTAATATTTCATATGTTTAGCCTGCTGATGTTTGATAGCAAGTCACAAGTTTCATCTAAATACATATGACATTGATAACCGTTCTCTAGGAAAACATTTTGATATCACCATGACAAGCAGAATAGAAAAAACAAGTGCTACCTTTGGGGCATCAATCAAGGATGATAACTAGCCAAGGGGAAGTTAGCTTTTTTTTTCCTTTATTATTTTTTGCAACATAGATATTCTGATAAAATGAATGAAATATTAAAACTGAAAAAAGTAAGAAAAAGGAATTCATACCTGGCATGTTCCTGAACTCCGACAATCTCTACTTCACTATCAGAAGAGGCAATATTAATTTCTTCATTGACCTGGGCGTTACCAGAAGAGGTTTTGTCACTTGCAAGGAAGCCTGGATCCAAATGACCTATAGAAGGGAAAAACACAAACAAAGCCAATGTTTAACAGCTTACATTACTCACAAATCATCTGGAAATTGAATTTCTAGAGCTAACCCAACAAAGATTGAAATACCAAGATCAGAAAAGGTTGTTAGATCAACTTAGCTAACTTTCAGTTCGTTATCTGATACAGGATGATCACTGGATTTATCCAATCTCAGTAGCTCTAGCGATGGTGTTATCACACAAATGTGAAAAAAAGACATACCATTGTGCCAGGAACACTTCTCTGCTTTAGGGGTAGCTAGACTTTCCAACTGTTATTTTACAATAACGCTGTTAGCCTGCACCTAAACCTCTTCGAGATAAAGCAAGATGACAATCTACTGTCAATAAATCAAACCCAGTGACACTATCGGAAAGAAAGCCTACAGGATGGATATAAACACCACACACCCCGAGGAAATAGAAATGTCGGTGTCAGTATTTTGTTCTAAACCAGGAGACAGAAGAAAACAAAACTATCAGTTTCTGGTCATACCGCTTCACATCTGCTCTAAAATTATTACAAATACTTGAGGGAAAAAAAAAAACAACAACCACCTTTCCTCATAACCTCTATATATAGCAGTGTTGGGTTTTGTTTGTTTGTTTGTTTTTTTAATTACAGCTCCTCAATGGCTATCCAGTTGATCAGTTTGTCAAACAACAAGTCCTTTCTGAACACAAGAAGTGTGGCAGGTTTTCGGTTTCCTGCCAAGTACTGCTGAGTACTTCGCCACAATTAGTGAAACTGCATTGTGAAATATTATACTTGCACAGAAAACACAAAATAGACAAAACATTTTTGTTTTATAGAAAATATACTAACTCAATACTTAGAAGTATAAAAATATATACTTTTATTGTCTCCTTAGCAGCAACCTGGGAGAAGCACGGTAGCCTTGAAGACGAGACTACCTACTTCTTGGAAACAATTCACACAACTGTACTACACATGGGAAGAATCATTTGTAGAGCAGGAAAGTTTGAGATTAGTCAAATATATTATCCATATCTAGTTTGACTGGACACTTCCTCAAAGATAGGAGGAGGAGGTTGCAATTATCATGTACAGAACTCCCAAAGCGTGCAAACTGCATAACTGATTAAACCCCGAGGTGGACCAAGAGGACACAAAAAGAAGAAATTAATCCGAGAGCAAGCATCAGGAAGACTTTCTAATTGAAAATACTCAGAAACATTTGAAATACTCAGAAAAGATGGAAGCAAAATAGAAGGACAGAGACAGCACTGCATGTTCGCTGTTTCTGGACAGTGAAGGCGCTTGCTGCAGCATCGGAGCGGGGCTGGAAAGGGAAGGAAATCCGTGTGCTGCAATGGGCCTGAAGGAGGAGCTTCCACCTCACAAGGCAAAAAAAGATTTTAAGCTGAACTTAAAATAAATAAATCGCCCAGGCAGACTTTTCCTAACATTACAGTTCAGCTGAACATTTCTTGGCAAATATCACAGACTGCCATAAATTCCCCAAACGGGTCACAGATATTTCTTAAATAGAAGTGGCCGGGCACACAGGCAAACTGTGCAACATGAAACAGAAGCTCAGAGGCTTTGATTCACGTGCTGGCGAAGCAAACCAGGAGCTCGAGGTGACTGCTGACCCAGCGGGTCGCATCGCCCCGATCCCGACAGCCACGGCGGCTGCGGCACCGGCAGCAGAACAGCAAGGTGCTCCACGACCGCTTCCAGCTTACTGCTACTGCTCGCGGTCTGCCTTAGTACATTAACTGCTGGGGCTAAAAAAACTGACTTACGCCATCCTGCAAACTCTGCGAGACAGGGTAACGCCCAGCAGATGGGCTTATAGAGCCCTACAATGAGTCCCCGAGGTATAAACAAGAGCCCCGAAAGAGTAGGACGTTACCATAGCTTTACCTTCAGACAACAAAAAGGTACTTAGCAGTAGGGAAACCATGATTAGCAAAGTAAATATTACAACATGTAGCTGAGTGTAAATCAGGATTACAGCACACAGATCTATAGCCTCTGGCCATACAAATTTCATGCCTAATAACATGTTTACGCTTTTTTAATGTGAAGATGACTCCCAAAGGAGATGTTTTGTTTTCCCTACAACGTCAGCTTGCAAAACAACTCCAAATATTTGCCCATACACAAAGATGTGATAGTATGTCCCAGTACGATTTTTCACTTAGATAAACTTTACGGTGTTATTTTCCCATGGGAACGCATCTTTTAATGCATGCTAAACTAGATACTGGCTTGAGATTAATTTGGAAAACAGAATTTTCAAATCTTACATCTGCTTTCCAAATGTGCAGTCTTCAGCTTGGTAAGAAAAGGCTGGCACTGACAAATGTACAGTCAGAAGTGTACTAGAGGTACAAGGCTCTGGGGCAAAGTATACGCAAAGGAAAAAAAAAAAAAAGATTCATCCTTTCAGACGCTTTCCCAGCATGAGGAGTGAATTAGTCTGGACATGTTCCCATTGGTTCAAGGATGAAGAAGTTTCTTGAAGTTATCTCGGTTTCTTTTACCTCGCAGCCTCGTCCTTGCAAAAGTGAGTGCCCTCGGATATAGGTAGAAGGAGGGATGACAAATTTCTACCTGCAACGCTCAACTGTACTCATAAGAGGTAAGCAGAAGGAAGCTTGGTAAGAAACATTCACTTTTTATTTCCTTACGTTCCTTTCTTTCTACTAAAGCACCAAATCATTAGTACTATGTAATAAAGTTCATTTCAGCTGTTCTAATAATTTTTTTTTAATGACTTAATAAAGGAGTAGGCTTGTTAGCCTACTCTCCTGCAAACAGCAGTGAGCTTGGAAAGCACAGGCTAGCTTCAAAAAGGCTGGAACATCATCCAGCCACAGAGCATAGCGAAGGTAACACCACAGAGGTTCTCACAGTCACGTAACGGAAACGTCTGCCATAGAGTAATGGAACAGCTCCTTCAAAATCTGCTACGCACTTGTATTTTTTTAAGCCTGATAGACACAGAAAAGTCGCTGTGAGCTACCAGGAGTCTTCCAGTATTTAAAAACTGAGTAACACAAAAAACTTCTCTGCTCCACCAACACAAGCAAGACTCCATGTATTATGCAGCTAAAAATCTTAACCGTGTATCAAAAATGAGTGGCAAGGAAGGTAATAAATTGGCACTTGAGGATAGAGAGTGAAGACGATAGGAAATACTCCCCATTAGCTCCCTGCTTATATGGCTCTCCCCCAAGACACAGCAACATATCGTGTTATTGCTCAACTCTTTTGCTAGTGAAGCACTGCAAGCACCAAGTGAAGCTGAGCAGTTTTTATGAAGCCTCTCACGGTATTCCTGCTCTTGCTTTCTTGCAGGAAATTTCTTTTCAGTCTCTGGATGCGAAGCCCACTTACCGGCACTTTTTCACCCTTCATCTATTTGATGTCGGTATGTCCAGTTTTCTGGGTTATGTTAAAAATGCAGGTGGCATATGGGAATAATTAATGCTTGTATTTTAAGGAAATAAAGAGAGAAAAAAAAAAGACATACATAGACACAGACAATTACAATAATTAAAATAAGATTATGATTGGTTTACTAACTAGTGGCATGGGTCATCATAATCAACCATTAAGTAATAAGTTTAGCTCACTCTCATTAGAGAGGAGGAAAAAAGAAAAAAAAAGACCTTTTTTCCAACAAGTAATTAAAGGGGAGGGAGGAAAAATAATTAAGAAAATTAGTTTCAAAAAAAATACATTACAGGAATCTTTGCCAATTTTTACCAGTTGTACGCTGGAATAAATGCCAGACATTTTCAATAAGCTCCTATACTGCTTTATTGCATAGTCCATACAAGGTGCTTTTAAAGATGAATAAATTACAAAGATATTGGAAGGACGGAAGGCAGAGACAGTGGCCAAGATGCTGGAATGAACGAACATCAGAGGAAGGGAACTTCAACAGACCTGTATCAGCGCTCAGCTCATCTATCAGCCCTCTGGTTCTCCAGGTAGATCCCGAGTCTTGATTTGCTAAAGAATTATTGTGCTCTTGAACTACGGCAGCCGCCAACAGATTGTCCACATTTACCACTTCTGGGTCTGAATTTGTGTCTGATATATCGTAATGAGCTACAACTGGAGGTCCATCTGCAGAAGGAGAGAAAGGCAGCAGTTGTCAGAAATCAGCATACACCTTTTAAAGGCACCTTAAAAAGTACAAATAAGTTGTTTAAGGATTAATGCAATCTCCTAGCAAAGCTCTCAAAGAACTGTAAATTGTATCAATTATTGCACTTCAGTTAATGAACATAGTCTGAGATTACAGAGACATTTTAACCTTTGTATGCACAGAAAACACAAATGTGAGGGAAACAGAGTTATGAATGTATCAGTTATTTGTGTATTATCTTTCACATTAACACCCAACAGCTCCGTATCTGACAATGTTACATTTACAGTCCTAAAAGGATAAAACTTTCTGTTTAAAAGAAGAAACAATATACTACAGGACACTAAATTTGGCAAGACGTTTCACTAGAGAATTTTACAAAACTCAAGTGACAGCTTACATTACTTTAGGGTTGGTTGAATAAAGCTAACTTTCTGATATAACTGATCCAGTTATAACAATTTAACATTAGGCGAGCTTCCTTACGTAACAGCTATCTGTCAGGGACAGGGGGGGATTTTTCAAAACTGCAATTTTTTTTGTTTTATTTTATTTTTTTAAGATCAAGAACAATGAGGAATGAAACTATAGCATGCAGTGATAAAAAAGGTGGTTTTTTGTTTGTTTGCTTGTTTTTTTTATGATTACCATGTGCACCCTTTGCCACCAAAGTGAAGGGGGAAATAAGCAGAGAGACTTGCTTACATGATTCTGAAATCTATTACTGAGGAAAAACAAAAAGATATTTTTGGTCCATTTTATTACGGTAGAATATTTCCTTTTCGAGCAATGAAAACCCCCTATGATTAGGAAGCATACTAGAAACAGAAGAGGCTCAGAGAAACCTCAAATTCAAGACAAGGATTAATGTGAAAGCAAAGAGAGAATAGCTAAATAACATGATGCTGAAAGGATGTGCATTTTAATTCAAATACCTTGTCTCAGCTAGTAACTACAGCTTATGGAGTTCTCATTCCTCAAGTGCCAGAATGAAAACTTGGTTTGGGCTAAGACTTCAGCCACAGAAAAGGGTACAAAATGGAAAAATGGCCAAAGCTCAGCTGCTTCCCTCGTGCAAATGCACAGCTCCAAAGGAGTGCTGGCAGCCGAATGTCTGAGGGGCTTTTTCATAATGTTATCAGTCATACGGGACACTAATAACGTGTTCAGAAAGACAGGACCTTCAGAGTTACCGAGTGACTGAAGAAATTTTTAAAATTCACAAACAATAAAAAGAAAAAAAAAAGTTTCAGGAAAGATTGGTCTCACTGAGAAGTAACCAATGTCTACTGCTGAAGACAAAGAATGCGATGAACTAAAAGTTTCAGATCTAGGTCTCTGAAAAGCTGCTTCTACTTAGGTTTGCTTTTGTAACTCGGTCCCTGAAACATAATTCAACACAATACCCTAAGAAATGCCTGGTCTGTGATTAGCAACACGCTTCATTAAAGAGTGACCATATTGCTTAAGTTGTACTAAAGATCAGTTTTGCAATGAGGTATGAAGAAATTCACAAAATATTTGAGATCAGACCTGCCTCCAAAACAACAATTTCGTAAAACAATGTTATATTACAAACTTAAAACAGACCCGACAAAAATAAATGAGTAGTTAAATGCCAATGTATTAAAGACCAAACTGTTCACAACATGAAACACTGATGATTATGACTAGAAAAGAAATCCCGATAATTAACTGAAAGGCAATCTTTTGCTTTTGAAAAGGCGATTGCAAAATAATGGCATTCCAAGTTCAAAATTAAGCTGGCTGATGTTCGGTTAATTATTTGTGCAAGCTGATGATTTGATTACATGCAGAAGTTACAAGTGGACTGAATCATGAGAGGAATGTTTTCTTTCAGTCTTATCATCAGAGTTCAGCGTGAACATATATAATGTGATCTATAAAAATAAACAGTTGAGTGCAGAAGATACGAGGGTCAAGTACAATATTGACTATTTGACCATTTTTACAATGGGTTATCTAGAATTTCAGGAGCTGTGTACTGTTCCTTCAGGTCTTTGTTTCTTTCGCTTCTTGCTAAGGTCTCCAGAAGAAGCAGCGAAATTTGATTTAGATAGACGTGTCTACACAAGTAAAATTGTATTTGGACAGAAGGCACCAATAGTCTCAAGTCAAAATTGTACCACTCCTACATGTATAATCATGCAAAAATGTATAATAAATGTATATACATGCAGAGTGATATTCTCATCACCTACCCATAGAAATAACTTGTGTGAAAGTCTTCATCAGTAGGAAATACAAGCATAAACTTGTTATCTGTAGCTCCACTCTTGTATCTTCCACACTTCCAAACAGCACACCTTATAACTTAGCTTAAATTTAGTATACATCAAACAGACAAAAATATTTTCAATATAATTTACATACTGTAATTATATTTGTCAGCGTAACAGCCACCAATTTAAAGATCTGGAGAAAACAAGCTGCCTGTTTACAAAGCAAGCACAGCACAGGTCTCTTTGTGCTGTTCTCAGCCTTGCCTTTCAAAGCCAGATTTGGAAAGGGAAGGGCCCTGGTGCCAGGGTTGCCCACACCTATCACCGGTAAGCGGCCAAGGTAACGAGTCCTAGGATTCTCAGCACGAATAAAAGACGAAACAAGCAAGAAATGCTTGCGTGTGTACAAAAAAAAATAAAATAGTCACAGATGACAAGCAGATGAAAGTTGCAGTGGACGTATTATCAAAAAATCCTCTAAAATAGCTCCGGTCCCCAAAGCCTGTTTCCTTTTTGGCAGCAGGCGGATGGGGCAGGAGGGGTTAACCGTGACGGCGTGATGCAAAGTGACTGCGGGGTGCCGGGAAATAAGGACAGCTGGCTTCAGCTAGGAAATAAGGACGGAAAAGGGCTTTCGCGTTGGGAAGGACCGAGCAAAGCCACAGCCACAACTCTTACCGGGTTGCCTTTGCGACAGAGCTGCTCTTCGCAGTAATTGGCTTTAAAAGGATTTCGAAGGAGAAAAGCACAGACACCAAAACAAAACCATGGCAGGATCACGATTTAACGCAGCACAATTAGGGGGTTCCCTACTCAGTAATTTAAACAACGTCTTTAGGAAAAATCGCATCTTCTGAGAACCCAAGGAGGCTGGAAGCCTTACATTTCACTGGTGATAAGCTTTAATTTATTACTAAAGCACTAAGTGCTTGAAAAAGACAAGGCTGAAAGTTAATAAGTACCAGCAGCAAAATACAGCTGTTGACATTTAACGTTAACAGGGGGAGGGGAAGACTGCAAGGATTTTTTTTTATTTTTATGTTTTTAAAAGAATTTGGAGGCAGAGGTCATGACAGGGACAACGCTTCCAAGCATCTCCCTCGATTTACAGAGCCCGCCAAAGCTAACTCCACTCAGGACAACTGAATTAAAAGCCACATGCACAAAAATCCAGCTCTACACATAACAAGTTTAGTTTGCAACGCAGCAAATTCAGTCGTCTCCCACTTGCTAGCCACTGCCATGCTTTGCACAGAGCCACATCTCCTTTTATCCCCCAACTCACGAGAACGGCAGCGCGAGCGAAAAGAGGGGAACGGAGCGTAAAAATCCAGCTGCGGGTTAAAAAAGCAGCGACCCTCGGAGAAGCACCGCCAGTTACCTTTGTGCTGAAGCAGCTGCCTAGCAATGCTCAGCGTACCGGGGGTCACTTTGCAGCGAGAAACAAAGGCCAAGCCAGCACAACCTGAATGGGGATTTACTCCTCCGAGTCATTCAGCTCTCTTAAATTTAGGCACGGAGACCCAGCTTGCCGCGCAAATATCCTCCCTCTGCAGCCAGAGAGGGATTTTGGGGGACGGGCAGGCTGGGGGCTCACATCGCAGCCCCCAGCATCACCTCCCTCCCTCCCTCCCGTTCTCCCCAACATGCGGGGCTCAGTCCAGCACCAGCAGGGCACTCAAATCCGGCACCAAAACTGCCCTGCAAGACCAGCTCCAGCCCTTGGGACAGAACTGATGCCGAGTACTTTATGCGCTTAAATTCCCCCCCACGTAAAGGAAAAAGGCTGGGGGCTCCAGAGGACTGCCCTGGCTGCAGTCGCTCCGAAACCGAAAGCCTGATGCTGGTGGCTGGAGCTGCCCTCTGGAGCCGGCGGTGTCTGGAGACGCGGAGCCTCATTTAGGTGTGAGCAGCGCCACGAGATCTCAAGGCGTACAGACGTGTACAGCAACAACAGCAATTGCAGCGCTTTATTCTTAACAAAGCTTTCCATTAGCGATCTCAGCGAGGCGGTTATCCACCTCCTCTTGCCCGCGGGGGGGAAACTGAGGCACGCAGAGATGCGCGGCTTGCTCAGGGCTCACGAGCAGTGGAGCTGAGCCGAGCTGAAAACAACACTCCCCTCAAATTACTGAGCTATTTTTAACTGGGAAATTATGGGGGAATTTAAAAATAGCGTTTGGGAATGCTTTCTTGAAACGTGCAAAAGCTGAAGAGGCAACACACCAAGGCACCCAGGTACTTGCGAGCCTAAAGAGCCACGGCCTCACCTCTGGGTCTTCTTCAGGAATAAAGGCATTGCTCTGTTTTACGCCCCTCCCAGTACTCTGAATTAAATTATTGGTTTTTATATAGCAAAAGAGAATGCTGAGATATTTTAAAAGAATAAAAAGACCCGAGACCACCCTTCATTTTACACCTCGCACAAATTTAAGAGATAACTATACTGACTTCAAGATTAAGCAAAACATAGCATGGGCTTTAATAACCACATTAATTAAAAGCTCAGATAATCATTACGGCAATCAAGGCAAACAAATTTTGGGTGCCAAAAACTAAGATTCAGAGGACTGCACCCTAAGTGGCTTGCTGAAATAGCATCATAGTAGACAAACCAGTAACTTCCACATAAACAGGATGGCTTCATATATAAGACTACAGGCTGAAGCAACTGCTTATTTTTTAAAATTTTAGATAAACAATACAAACCTGGTATTATTTAAGACATGATCCAGAGCTACAGCTAAAGTAGGCTTGGTTCAGATGGCATAAAGGATCTGAACTCTAAAGCAGTTCCCAAAGGAGGGTGGGAGGCAGGAGACCTTTGCTTTTTTTTTTTTTTTCTTTTTTTTATGTTGTTTAGCAACATGAAACACTTCATTACTATTTATGTTTATTTATTTATTCCAGGTTACAGTAGTTACATTTCAAAATTTACAGGGTTAGGCAAAGAATACATGGTAAATACAATAAAAAACAATAGCAGTGTAACAACATTCTCCCTAAAATCATAAAGTGAACAAAAAAAAAAAAGATGAATCCATTTTCCTCACAGTTTCCTTCATTTCACACAGTAAAGCTTTTTCTTTTTTTTAAAACTGTAATAAAATAATAAAAACCAACATGATCAAATGAGTATCTGTTCTCAGACTGGATCATTTATAATATATCACACCAGAAGAGATCTCAAAAATTCAAGTCTTGCTGATCAACATTCATTCTTTCAGGCTGTTTGATGGTCAGATGGAAAGTATCTTGGGTTTGTTTTACCGAATTATACCGAGAGACCCAATAAAGTCATTTTCAATGTGCGTTAAGCAAAGGCACACGGAGCATGGTGGTGCACCGAGAACAGGAGGAAATGCGCGATGTCTGTCGCGCAACAGGACTCACTGTCGCTGGTGCTACTTAATGACTGCTTAATTGCGGAAGCAGACCTATTAGCCAGATCTCTCCCCCAGTTTTACTTGGGAAAGGTGTATCAGGAGGGATTTGAAAGCATCACACGGAGCTACGACCACAAGGCCTCCTGTGGAGGCACGACTTGCTTCAGCAAAAGGCAGGCAAGCACAGGCAGGCTCGCCCCGCCAGGAGCATCACGTTTTTGGGAGCGCGAGCTGCATCCTCCCACGGAGAGCTGCTATGGCTCGATGAGAGACCAAATGCCTGTGACAGTCCGGGCTAACCCCTGCCCATCAGTCTGAGACGTAGCAGAGCGCTCAAAATCGGTTTTAATTTAATCTTGTTCTCCGTGCGCCTTCGCTTTGCTGATCCAGCACCACGAGATTAATAAAATTTGTGAGAAAATGCAGTATCTAGCGGCATGTTTTGCAAAGTACTGTCCACCTTCATCAACCAGCCTGAGTATTTAGCTTCTACAGTACTAATTGCACAGCGCGTTTGTTCTAATGCTTCCAAACACAGCTGCAGTGGTCACAGTGCAGACCTTGATCATTTCAGAAAACAAACATCAGCCCAGAGAGCCCCATTTACACACTTCTATCAGGCAAAGAGTCCCCCTAAAGTAGTCTCTGACCAAAACCTGCAGCAAGTTCCTTTGCTAATGAGGTGAAATGCCAGCCCCATTGAAATTAGTAGAGATTTTCTACTGGTTTTAATAGGGCTAGGATTTAATTTCTAATGCCCTTGAGATAGCACTTAAAGACATTTACAGTATATGATACAGAAAGAAAAAATATATATATTAACAAGAAAATGCAGTGATAATATAAATACGTTTCGACTGGCAAAATAACTGCCCAACCTAACCCCAGCCCATTTAAGTTAAGACTGCTCCTCCAGTCTTAACTTTAGCAGCTCTGACAAAATAACCAAACAATCCTGCACGAACACTAAAAGACACCATGAACTTAAAAAATAATAATAATGAACAGATGCATATTTCTACCTGAATTATTTTGTCCTAATGCTGTTAGAAATAACAACGAAAATCAGTATACCTGAAAGGTCTAGGATTTTTATTTTTTTTTTTTCCTTTTTTCCCCCTGCTCAGTTACTTTTCCAACAGACTGTTTTAAGGCTCACTGCCTTGACTTGAATTTGTTTTATGCTGCTGTGTGCTACTTGAAAAAAATACCTTTTTTTCCTAAATAAGCCCTGAAAATTCACTTACTTTGTTAGAAGCATGTGAAGTAAAGCCCCCGACCCTCAGCTAAACCAACGTGTGTGCCAAACTCGGGGACTGCCTGTAGCTCTCAAACCCCTCTCAAGGGCAGAAGGGGCACAAGCGCTCGCCCCCCCAGACCTCCGGGGGCTTCTGCGTTGGGTCCCACCCTAGGAGCGGATCCTGTAATGTTTCATTCACCGAATCGGCAGTTTGACATTTCGTGACATTTCAATTAAGCCCTTCTATAAAGGCTCATTTGCACTTGTATAAAAACATTAATGAAGTAGCTGTGTTTCGCCTCCTACTAGATCCTGACCCTGCAGTCGATTGAACGGGTGTTCAATTACTCCCATGCAGAAACATTTGCTGCATTGAGAACATAATTCAATATTAAAAATGGCAAGGTAGAAACCTGAATAGGCCAGTTGGGTTTATGTTGGCACTGTTTACACTGGAGTTATCCCAGTCTACGCCAGCTGATCTGACCTGACGCATCTACTCTTTCAAAAACACAAGACCACAAGTAATTATTTACTTAAGAAACTAGAATGTGTCTTTAATCCTTTCTGAAGTATAAATCTTAGGAAAATTACACAAACTCCAAATCATCATTTGTGATTCTCCATATCTGTGCAAAAAGTTCTACTGATTTCTCCTCTATGTGTTAAATTCAGTGGTTTTGAAGCAATTTTTTGAGATGTGAGCAAAAACATACATTCAAAAATCTACCTCCAGGTTGAAAAGCAAGAGAGTTTCCTCCTGATACGCTTAAATAAGGCTGGACTACTTTAATGCAATGAGATTAAATGATGAAATTAAAATTTCCGTTAAAATTTCAGCTGAAGAAATTCTAACTCCCTGAAAGTTTCTAGTCAAAGCCCTTTGAAAACAGAATTATAATGGAAATCAGGGCAAACTCAACTGTAGTCAGATACTACAGCAAAAATATTTCCGTTTTTCCAGGAAATAAAAACCTCTGAAGTTACCTACCAGGAGCCCAGAAGTTTCCAAAATCATTTACAGCCACTGCTCTTGCACAGGTATTCTCAACGCTAGGCAGCTTTCATGGGGAAAATGAGTTCCAATTACATCTCAGATGAACTATCCCCTCAGCCTTCGGGATGCCCTTCAATAAATTGACCTTAATATTATTACATCTTTAATTGTCTGCTTGTTCTTTCACATTTATAATTGTTTTCATTTAAAAAAATATAATAATAATGGATAAAAGTGTTGGAGAATTTTTAATATTTGCCTACAGTATTCAAATGCAAATTACCTGTTAATACACTAAATTATTTCAATTCTGCTTTGTTTTTGTTATTGTATTGTTTTTAAAGAAAAAAAGATTACCTAACCAAGACACTGAAGGTTGGCAGAAATTTCACTGGCTACATCCCCAAAGTTATTATCTATTTATGTGATCAGTACATAAAAGTCAGTTTAGAAGTCTGAGAGAAAAATAAGCTCAACTGATCCCCTTACACAAATTGTTTTGAAATACCTAATTGCTCCATATATACTGTTTTATAAAAAAAGGCTAAGAGCATGCTTACGGACATACGGAGTTAAGTGATGCCTACGCATTAAAAGAAACCAGTCACCTGCAAAAAGCTGCTTCTGCATGCATGGGAAGGCTTTGCGAAGTTGTCATGCTTTAAAATATGCTGCTCTTATCATCATCATAAAGGTATATATATCAAATCTATGAACAACAGAAGGATTTTTTTCATATCAGCAAATTATCTTCCCTGAATGACCTTAAATTTTAAGCAGATAAGTTTATTAAATTGCAATTAAACATAACTCATTTAAAGTTTACCTACAGTTAAGTTAAAAACGCACACAAATTCAGATGAGGGGGTCTTCTTGTACGTTCATATCAAAATCTCTGTATCAAAATTAAGCATGAAGGTGGTATGTTCTGTATAGATTTTACTCCAGTTCTTAAAAATTATCTCCTGCATAGTCTTTCAAACACGCTGAAAATAACACAGCTCTCTAATCTCTTTTTCTATTTAATGAAGGCATCACAAATTGAAAAAAAAAAAAAAGTCTGGGCCAAGAATAATGTTAAAACACCAGTGACAGTATCATACCAAGAATAAAAAGCACTTCTTGAATTCCTGTTACAGGTTTGATCTGAAAGCCACAAACTGATGAAAAATCTCCCACTGACTTCAGGAAGGAAGAAGTTAGACCTACAGAAGATACAGTGGTTGCTTCCAACGGAAAGAAAAGGAATTTGACTAAAATAATTAGAAAAAAACAGAAGTGACCAATATTTAAAAGACAAAATAGCAGAGCCAAAAGAGACCTATAGTGTTCTCTTTACTTAAACTATGACTATGGAAAAAATTTTCAATTTCCATTATTAAAATTTTGATTAGAAACTTTTAACAAGTTCTATCTGATGAGAAGTATACATTTTTGGTAGCTATGGAGAGTTACTTCACATGAAGAAAGGCCTTACTGGAGAGGTGAACAAAAATCCCTGTGTGTAGTAGTAATAGTAAGAATTAAATAGAGGTTTCTAATATATATTTTAAATTAATTCTACTTTAAACATCACAGTTTCAAGCCTGCCTATTCAGGATAACTATCAGTATAAAAAAATCCACGCAATAGCAAGTTATTGTATTATTTAAATGAAACTAGTGCTCTGGCATTCCCAGTCACAAGTAAATAATGATTTCAGCGGCGTTCCAACGAGGAAGCTCTTGCTGTCTGACCCAGAGCAGCAAACCTTACCTCCCGACCACCACAGTGCTTGCTAATCTGCCTGCCAAACCTTTGCTTGAATTCCTGTGCCAAGAATCAATCCATCCAGCGACGGCTGCTTATCTTAGGACTGACACCACTATTTTTATCCCAGCATGAAGGATGCAGTTTGATCGTATATACAGAGGGAAGCAGCAGTGCTTTGTATGCACAGGTCATGCATGCGCGCACATGCCCTTTTGGGTGTGATTCACCTCGCCTAACTTCAGCCAAAATTTATCTCACCTAAACTATTTAGAAGGGGAGTTCAGACAACTGATGGAAGAGAGAGACGCCGCCAGGAGGTATCCTCTACAGGTGCTTCTCTTTCCAGAGATCTGCAGAACAGCAAACTAGACACCTAAAATTAGAGGAGATGATTTCCACCCAAGCTGAACACATATATATGGATACATGTGCTTATTTGTGCACACAGCGTAAGACAGCTGCTTCCATAAATATGCCATATGCAAGACAGCAGGGACATTAATAAAAACTCTGGACAGAAAATGAACTACTAAATGGGAGACAAAAAAATCAGTTGTGCACACTGGTTATATATAGCTAAATCTTTAGGGCAAGCTCATTTATTACTTCTACCTAAAAAGGAAGAAGAAAAACTAATGTGTGCCATGTTCAAGCTGCAGAACTTGGGAACGAACAGAGAGTTAAGGAAAAGTTATGGGTCTGTATCTTGTCTGGCTCTCTAGGGTGCATCTTTAAATATAAAACTTATTTCCTTATATAAATGTTTTAACATGCAAAAAGAGCATTTGAATGAGCAGTCTAAATGCTGCTGTTGTAACAAACATAGCTCTATTCCTTCTGGGGTATTTAAACAAGGATTCTAAGTTATATTTTCCAAAGTCGGGTGATGAAAGCCTAAGGTGTTTCCCACTCCCCCCTCCCTTTAAAGGTGTTTTATGTGTGTGCTGGCACATGCACATGGGTGTAAATTTATTTTTTTTTTTAAACTACATATATATATTCTCTATAAATTAAAAAAGATACCATGGTAATCAAACCCAGAAGAGAAAAACAAAACAAATATATAAGAAGAGAAAAGCAAACCTTGTTTTTAGCATAATCCAAAGTAACATCAAGATTGCAAAGATAGGAGATAAATATATATATATATATATATTTAAGTTTATGATTGATTCAGATCAGGCTCTGCAATATTCCCATTCTCTGGAAAGATAGCTGGAAAATTGTTATTAAAAGTCGCTGGAAACTCTAACGTAGCATCAACATTTTGATAGCCCATGTAAGAATTAAACGACTGCTGTGGAAGTACTTGGCTATCAGGCATCTGTATGAATGCCCCTGACTGCGTGGTAGGGGGGACTCTTTGGCCAACTAGTTGCATTTTAGGTTCCCTGGGCTCCAGTTGTTGCTTGCTTTCTTCATCCGTGTCAAGACGGGTTAGCTTTTCTATCCACATGCGAAATTTCTCCTCTGTCTGCCTCTGCATCTCGGCAAAGCAGTTCATGGCCTCTTCCAGGACATTGCCTATGCAGTTCCTATCCCATACGGTGCCCCTGTCAAGCAATCCTGGAATTTCCCTGGTCGCTCCTCCAGATCCCCCAGCACGACTGAAGCCAGCTTTAAAGACATTGAGGCCATTTGATAAGACATCATTAAGCAAGAACATAATATTGTTTATTAAGGCATGTTAACTCAGGAAAATAAAACTTTTCTAATTGTGTCCCTTGGATATGACATCGGGGAGGAATTAGCAAATATTGAATCAACCAACAGTATTAATGTTAAAATAAACAACATTTTACACTCACTGAAGTTATCGTAAATTTTGGCTTCAAAATTATTTTTATTCTAGAATTCTCAGACAACTCTGTCACAAAGGTCTCATTTGTTTTATAAATCGAATTAGTCCAATTCCCTTGCAATTTCAGTTCTGAATTCAAATGAAAGAATCCGAAACATCATGCAACAATAGGTTTACTTCTGTTAAGCTGTGGTCCAAGACGCCACTGTTTAAATGATAAACCTGAATAATTATGTGCATTTTACTTAGCTAGTTGAACCCTTTCACAATGGACATACACAAAGCCGTACACAAATAACAGAGATAAAGGCTGAAGCGGTGGCTGCAGCCTCTAAAACAGCCAAGCCCAGATCCTACCGCTCTTGGTTTAACTTTGGAAAAAACAGTGAACACCAACGAAGAGAATACATGACACAAACACGTACAGAGGAGCACAAAAAGATACACGGACACTGCGCTAATACACGAGGTGAGGGCAGCTTTTGTCAGGTCTGACAGCAGAACCCAGCTCCATCCGAGGAACAACCCACGGGCTGTACCAGGTCAGCGTGACGATGCCGATGCCAGCAGCGCACCTCGCACCGACTACGAGCGTGCCCTTAACTGCAGAGCCAGCGGCATTTCTCACGACACTCCTTCTAGCCAGTGCTAAAAACAGGCTGGGCATAGCCGGCAGGAGGATTTTCTCCTCCCATCCATCAAAACAACGGTTAACGTGACTGCGGGATGTTCAGGAAGAGCTTTAGCAGCAAGAATGCAAGGCCATCCTCATTATCTTACTCGGCTCATTAACAAGAGAAGGCAGCGGTATCTGTATTTTTAAGTTTAAAGCTCACTCGGGAGTCCTCTAGGCAGCAACAAGGCCCCAGGAAGGTCAGGCTTTGCACCTGTTTGATAAGCAATAACCAGTGCGTGCATGCTGGCCTAACGCAGGAACGTCACCTAAGGCGGTCCACAACGAGACAAGCACCACGTTAACTACACAAAGCAGCTACATAAACTGACAATTTAGTACATAAATACAAAACTCGTGGGATTCTCTAGCTTAAGAATAATAGAAAATATTTTACGAGGGAGAGAAATCATTGCACAACCTAAGCATACTTACTAGTAAAAGCATAAGGCACTAACTCTTTATTGGGATTCCACTGAGCATACGAAATTACAGTATCACTTGAACAATACATTCATTTTAGGAGCTATTTAAATGAGGTATACATAAGACCTTCAGTAACAGCTAAACAAAGCCTGGGATTACTCTCTTTTTACTTTCGAGCAGTGGCAAGGCTACCAGTTGACGGACAAAGACTTTCTATTAAAAACCCTACTTTTGAAGTCTTCTCTCTCAGACATGCTGGAAATTCATCATTCAGGTCCACTGCCCCGAAATAAAACACTTTATAGTAACTACCTTCCGTCTCTTTGATGGTATTTAACTAAAAATAATTAAGTAAAATGGTACCTTTTTCCTAAAATGTGGTTCCTTTTGAATATTCAATGTCTTTTTCCCCCTGAAAAAAAGTATTACTTCTGTTCACATACTCCTAGTGTTGAACAGCCGACATGTTTGTATTTACTCTTTTTTTGTCAGGGATCTTATCCCAAGACAAAAGGACTAAACAGCAGTCTGACTTCCACAGATTTAAGAGCTGACACCTTTAAGTAATGTTGAGTAAGTTTTAACTGCAATTTAAATTAAAACCGCTGCTGACAGTGATATGTGAGACACAATATAGGCAGGCTTTTAAAGTTAAGAATGAATTAGCACAGTCAAAGCTGACAAAACTGTTTTGTAAACTAAAGAGACTATGTACTGAAATATACATTACCCTGTAATGTCATTTTTTAAAGGCATCATTCATAGTATATCTACAATTTACAGTAGCAGCAAATCAATCTGCTTCAAAGGCTTCCCTTGCAGTTCTACTTATAACATACCTTACTCAATCGTCATTTATTGGTGGCCTTTGGTGTTTACAAAAATTAAGTCTAAAAATGCATTTCTATCAATATTAAAAAGCTAGCATTTATCAAATTGGTCCCCTTGCTAACTGCAAGCTTGCAGCTCTAGTTTTAGAAGTTAGCCAAGACACTATCACCTGCAGAACGGCACCTATGAAACTCCCGTCATCTCTTTATGGGATCTGTTAATTACTACCCAAATAATGACCACGTCCAAAGTCATTTAATTTAGGAAACCAGACAACAGTTAAGGAGTTATGCTGCATCTTCAGTGCAATCAGCACTGGTGGACAATACCTAGCCATTATCCTATCCTGCCCTTCCAAAGGGGGAGCTGACTCCAAATCACTCCGATTTTTCCCTGTTCTTAGATTTGCCATTCTGCGTTCCTCCAACAAAATTCACCCCTTGCAAGATGCTTCAGCCAAGGTCTGTGCACTAACCTTCGGAGGAAGTAAACTGGCTCAGAGTCCCTCACACGCATCGTGCTCCTCTCTTCAGGCATCTGTGTATTAAAAATCCTTTTTTTCTTTTTCAAACAAATGAGCTGCAACATCTTTTTTAAGATCAGTACTTCAAACGTAACAGATTTCTGAAAGCCTAAAATGTGAGTCACCCCTATTTCAATTCAGACCTCGAGTTGTAGAAAGCACAATGGCGGTGAAAGGACCATTTTTTCATATTATATTTAAATTTTTTTTAAAAACCCTCTCCTTCTTCCAAAGAAAAGTGTTTACAAAGAAATAGATGTTGATTTCCAGCCTTGCTCTCATGCCAATATCATCTGGAGTTAACTGGCATGATCAAACCTGAAAGCATTTAAAGGGAAACCTTTCAATAGCAGCAAGTCTAGAAGAATTTATTTTAGGACTTGAAGATCATCCTCTTATGCCCAAAGCGAATGCTATCTAGTTTTTGTTACAGCATGGTAAAACCCTACTGCCAACAGAGAGGCTCAGTCGTTAAGATATAAGAAATTACTCCTCGCCTGCAGTAACTCAAAAATCATGGCATTAAATGAAATAAGAGCCCGAACTGCTTGAGTCAGTGAGAAGATTCTCATTAGCATCCACAAGGTTTAGGCTGACCCTGTATTTTCAGGTTTCCAGCAATGCTTTGTTACCCTGTATTATCTTCTAACTACTTGCTCCTTCCCAAAACTTTGAGGATGCTCAGAGCACAAAGCTAAAGCGCGCTATAACAGCTTTCCGTTCAGGAAAACAACCTAAACCACTTTGCCCATCCCAACAAGAGGGCCCATGAACCTGTCACCGCAGGGGGGGTGCTGGGAGCCCCCAGCCCGCAGCTCCGCGGCGCCTGCAAAGCCCGCAACGAGCGCAGGAAGCGTTTTTGGCCGCCCTTGTCCCATCTCTGCAGGCGATGGTTTTCCCTCGGACTAGCAGACTGCTTCCCACAAACCAACGTTGTTTCTGTTCAAAGGAAAACTGCAATCTGGCAGGTACACGTTGTGCCTAATCCCAGAAGGACAGCTCTAGAGTTTTGCTGTCTTAAATGTAATTTGGTGCCAGGTGGGTGATAGCAGCTACCAAATAAATAAAGGTCACTGTTCTCCAAGATGGGTTTTGCACTCCCACATGTTGCAACCCAGGTAAAATCAGGCCTTGGTTTAATAATCATTAAATCTACAGGTTCCTCCATCAGCCACAATGGGACCTTTTCACTGCACACCTCTCACGGCGAGACCTGGAGCTCAAATACTGAGGAGCCAATTGACACGGAAAAGTAACCCGGCGTGCCTTCAGATCTCAGCACTGCAAGTCAGAAGTCTAGGCAGATCTGAAAATACCAGGTGGTACCTTTCTGGGTCACAAGGTACTTTATAACTTTATAGAAAAATGAAAACAATATACCCTGGGGGATTTTGTACTGGGGGTGGTTGGGTTGTTTTGGGAGTAGAGGGGCTGAGCTGTCCCAAAACTCAGTGAAAGAAAGTTTTCTTACACGGGCTTTACATTAGGTTTTATTGCCCAGCAAAGTGTAAATAGAGTAAATAAAAAGGCACAGAACTATGATAGCTAGAGGTCTGGCTAGCTACTAAACTGGTAAAAATAATTTTAGAGTCTCTATTAAAATTTTACTGCACAGTAATTATAGGAGGATTATGCCTTTCCCAGACTTTCCAATAATAAACATTAACTTCCTTTGTGCAACCTGCTTCCTAGCAATATGTGGGAAAAGTGCCAGTTCTCCTGGTGGCAGGATCGCTCACCATAACCAAGCCAGTTAGAACAGTGATCATTATTTGTACAATCTGATGCAAATATTTTAAATAACTCTATTCTAGCAAACATTAATTCAGAAACTTAAGATTAATTATTGCAGTTTTCCTTTCACTCTTCTTGCCTTATGTAAGCTTAAACTTATCTCCAAAAAAAACTTATAGCACAGAAGGCAAAAAGTCATGTAACCCAGTAAAAATTGGCAAGCCAAAAAGTTTATTTTTATGTGATTTTATTTTTGATTGCCATACGATGGTGGTTCTGTGGTATAATATTCTGCAAGAGCAGTTCACACAAAATCCTGTCCATGGCACTTGGGCTAATAAAATAACAAAGACTCAGCAGACAAGAACTTGAAGAATTCAACTTTCTTTCACTAATAACATCATAAGAAGGCCCCTAAAATTTGCTGCCTCCCATCTTTTAACATGGATGTGTGGGGAAATCAAAAATATAGAAATTATAGATCCTTACAACATAGGAAAATGGTAACAGCTTTGTCTAAAACGCTGAAAATTCAGATTTGGAAACAGCTTGGGCACCTGTGTAAACGAATTCATATTTCTGTCCCCAAACAGGTGACCATCAGCAACCTGCAAGAATTTACAATAAGGCTAAGTAGGTTTGTCATGCACTGAAATGGAGAGCTGAAAGCACAGTGTAAGTGCAGTAGTGAACAGGGCCTTACTATAACACAGGCAAGTGGTATGCCGTGTTATTTCGAACACAGCTGCAGAGCTGTGGTCTTAATATATTAAAGCAAAGCTGGCCACTTATCTTAAGAATGTATTTATTAGATTATCACCATCTAATGGGATTTAACAGCACTGACAGGAATTCATATAGGCTTACAAAGGAAGAGATCTGAAAATTCCAGAATTCAAAGATAGTCCTTCCTCCAATTTACCATTTCTACACTTTGTTGGTATGCAAAAGTGCACTGAAACCTCAGAACAGATTTTAAAATTTGCCCATATCTTGTTAATATACTGCAGTCTTCAAATTTACAGAGCTGCAGTTCTGGTTTTTCTCAAGTGTCACTCATCTAATTTAGCATGACAGCTGAGAAACGATGTCAGATGCGTTACAGTTCAGTTTAAAAAACATCCTCTACCTGGTATCTCTGCAGTGATTGTCTTGCTGCTCCCTGAAACCTCTTCATCATCATCTGATGAACTCGTGCTCGAGTCACACGTCAGGTCACTATCACTGGTACTGCTGTCCTGCAGCAGGTTGTACTTCTTGCGAGCAGCTGCCTCCCGCTTCTGTCTTAACAGCCGGATTCTTTCTTTGTGCTTTTGGCTTCGGTGACCTTTTACCTTGGTAACTCGACCATTCTGCTTATCGCTAGACTGTCGGTTTTTCTTGGCAGCCATTGTTGAAGTTTCGCTTTCGGACCTGGATCGCCTGGATTTCCTCCCAACTACAGCCCCGGACACCCCCGAAGGGTCTCCCTCTACAGCAGCTTCAGCTTGACAGGGCTCATTCTCTTCTGTGGAAGACAACGTGTCTGAGTCAGCCAAATGCCCACTGGAAGAAGGGGAAAGCATGCAATGGTTAGAAGAGTCACTCTCATAAACTCGACCACCCGTCGGCTTATCGCTCTCCGTGGACGCCAGCTGAGACTCCGAGGAGTCTCGCCTCAGTTCCATCAGTAAGCAAGGCATGGAAGAGAGCACCGCAGAGTCTGACGCAGCGGGCACGCTGTCCTTCTGAGGATTTGGCTCCAGTTCTAAAGGTCCGTCCTCATCAGGAGCGGTCTCCTGCTTCTCGGAAGCCTTTGGAGGAACTTCCGAATCGACAAGTTCTTCTGCTTTTCCCACCGCCTCCATCTTCATTTCAGAACGCCGAGGTTCTCCTGGTCTCAAAGCATGGAGCACGCGGACTGGAAGACTGGGTCAACTAGATACGGTTTTCAGCAACACAGCAGCCTGCACAAGAACAGAACAGTAAGAATCATTTTACCCAAATAACTCAATCATCTTGTTGCTTTCAATCACAGAGAGCATTGCTCAGCACCACACTGTTTTTTTCCATTACTTTTTCCTAGTGAACTCATCCCGTTACACCAATCTACTCTTCCTTTTACACGCTTCTGAAAAACAGCGCTGGAACCACAGTAAACATTTCTCATCTCACTAGATCAAAACAGATCAGAAAAAATATTTATGAACTTTTCCTTTATAAAGATTTAAACAGTATATTATAAGCAACATATGCTAAACTTCTTTACCTAGACCTTTAAACCTTTTAATGAAGAACTTTAGCACTCATAAACAAAGCTAGAGCGAAAACTCCCAGACTTGTAGCCATCTGCCTGGGCAGCCCAGAACATCACCCAGTTTCCTCATTTACGAGAAATCTCTTTGCAGTTGATCAGGACTCCAAACTTTATAATCTAATTTTTTTAAGATAATTTACAAAACTTACAGTACCAACATGAGCCACGTGTAAAGACCTACCAGGAGCATCTAAAACGCCGCTCAGTGCTCCTTGAAAGGCTCCCGTACAAGTCCTGGTTGTACAAGAACCTACGGGCTGACCTATTTTCTCTTAAATCTGCCAGGAGAACAGCATCAAATACTATGGGCTGCAAGCAGCAGACAGTATCCACCCACACCACTATTTTACTTTAAATTATGATTTAATAAATTGCATTGCTTCAGCACAAGTACAAAAAACAATCTAGTTTTCAGATTAATAACCTGCGCATTATCAACTAAGCAGCACTTAGAGCACCTTTAGGGAATTAAAAAAAAAAATTTTAGCAGTACAGTATTTATCATTTTATCTTAATTTTTCACACTCTGCCTTCAACCCAAATTTTCATTTGGAATTCAATGCAAGAAAAAAGCGAAGGAAGTTCTCTCAGTTACCACATTCACTCGCAGATTAATTGTATGGAACAAATGGTTCATGGGTTTAGAAGTACAGAAAACAACAAATTTATGGCACTTCAAAAAAAAAAAAAGCACAGACACGTAAGGAAAAGCAATATTAAGCTTTACTATTTTAAAACAGCATTTTTGCAGACAAGGGCAAATAGGACTTGAGCAGCCTAAGAGAGCACGGATGGTTCAGAGATTTTTCTATGCCCTGACAATCGTTCTTGTTTCCCCACCTATCCCAAGCTGCCTGTAAGTAATGCTGCTACCTGCAGCACAGAGTAAGGCTGCTTCCCTGGTTCAAGGTGCTGTGGGTTGTGCTGTCTGCACCTAACCCACTTCAAAACTTCGCTTTCAAAAGAATATTAAAGTAGAGGTCGTGTCTCCTTCAGGCAAATGAATGAAATGCTAGATGACGCAAGGGATTTATGAAAATAAATATGGGAAACACCAGTTAAGGAAAGAAAACTTAGTTAATAACAGACAACAGAAGAAAGGCACAGGTGACAACTCTAGGTATACTAAATACGAAAAAGGAAACAAAAACCAAGTAGAAACACCGTTTCACATAAAAAGCAAAAGAATGGAATAAGTTTAAAATAAAGGAAAATATATAGAGAGAAAAATGTTACCAATATTTGCACTGAGAAAAAATCTCTTGAAACCAACTTTAAAGAAGAATTTTTGGAGATGGTAATTTAATGTAGGTAATAAATACCACGTGCGAGCCCATTTATTTACCAGGCCACAGCACAGTATCAACAAACCCACATGATGAATACACCTTTGAGACAACGGCATCCCAACGCTGTAATAAAATCAGTATTCCTACATATTTCATCTGCAAATCTACATTACCGAATAATTTTCCTAGGAGACATGAAAGCGAAACAGAGATTTGATGAATATATAACTCTTGGCAAGCCATTCACAGCGGGGTATGCACTGTATCTGCTAGCGCAACTCCCAGCTTTTGCTTGGTAATACACTTTGAACAGAAAAACACCTTTCCTAGGAACTTTGAAATGTGATTTCTACCCATGCAAGAACAAACTTGGTTGCTCAAACACATACAGAAAGAATAATAACCTGGCCAAAAGAAATGCGTTTTAAAATTCAAACTAGTAACTACAGGACAGCTTCTGCAGCCCTCACCCTTTTAGCCAGGGGAGCCCAACACAGAGCTAAAGGGTGGCACAAATTGACTAGGGATTTTTTTCCCGCAAGCATCCTACCCTGGAACACCATCTACTCACAGCCCCCAAAGGGAACATAAGGATATCACTACTTGACTTCCCATCTCGCTGGTCTATCAGACAAAAAAAAAAAAAAATTACGTTTCATCTACATGTTGCAACCTTGCTTAGAGTCTAATTCCAAAATAAAGCTTTTTATTATTATGTAGGATCTTGCTTTGGCAACTCAAACCATCCCGGACCTCTTTTCACTCAGGCTGCAATAACTTGATAAAAATCCCAAGCTTTAACAACCCAAATGCTGACCATCACGGAACCACAGGACAGTTTCCGTACGAAGGGTCTGGTCCAGAGGTCTCTGCTCCCAGCTCCTGCCCACTCAGCGCAGGACCCGTGAGATCGGGCTGGCCGCAGCCTGGTCCTGCCAGACTCCTGGCACGTCTGTGGGCAGACCCCACAACCCCTCGGCACCCCCGTTCCTGTGTTTGTGCCGGCTGGACTCCGAGCTGTGACCACAACCTGAAGCAGCCAAGCAGACTGCCACCGCCTGCCTACCCGCTCCATCTCCCCCCAAAGCTGACTACCCGAAGGGTACACGTGCCCCTGTCAGAGGTCCCGATGGTCCCTGCGTACCGTACCTGCTGCTCAGACGTGACCTGTCCTTCCTAAATGCACGACGGCTGCTTCCAACCACACCTGCACCACGTGCCTGCCAACGGCCTCCAGGAGGATTGCAGCGTAATGCTGCTGGGCACCATGGTGAGGCCAACCAGCCCGGAGCTCCCCGCATCCTCCTCCCTGCCCTTCCTGACCAAGGGACTGCCATCTGCCTTGCTCCCGTCCTCAGCAGCAGCCCCCAGACACCGGGAGTCTTCACGGAGGGTAGAGATGGTACCAAGGACATCCAGCAGCCTCCTCATCCACGGACTCGAGTCTGCCCTGCTGGCTTACGTGATATTCCTAGCTTCGTCTGCAGTAATTCTGGCGTTACTGCGTATAAAAAACTGTACGTTTACCTTGGGGGAAGAAGGTTTGTCGTCATTCAAACAGACTTTGCTGTAGGGAAGAGTGCAGACAGTGTGGGGGTAAAATATCTATGCCAAGGAAAGCCACATCTCAAAGAAGAAAAAAAACATTGATTTAGCCCTATTGGAGAAATGCATAGATCATAAAGAGAAAAAGACTGTGCTGAAAAACTCCCGTCCTTTCTTGTCACTCTCTTTTCTTGCAATGGTATTAGAAAAGGTGATCTCAAGGTAACACAAGAAAAAGAACAGTTGTCTTCTTAAACAAGAACATAGCACTGAAAAATAAGCTATGGTGCTTACAGACACAGATAGATACTTAATTAGATATTGCTCAGAAATGTCATTCTCCTTTTTCAGATGCACAGATATTGACCCAAAAAAGCAATTCTATAAAAACTTCTAGGCAAGCTTTTTTCAGCAAATTATTTTATCTTTCAACCACACACAGCAAGTAACAGTACGTGGAAACCTTTAAACATCTACCTGTACATGAGAAATACTTTCAGGTCGCGGACTCATTTGTAAAGGCACACAATTTGCTCTCTTTGAAAACTGCTCTTTTGTGAAGAAAGCCAGGAGGATTCCAAAGGTCAGATGAGCAGAGACAGCCCAGCCAGTCTAACAGCTCACTGCCACTCGCCAAGATGGTTTTTACTCACTGCTTATGAGTGGGCAGTCCTGCTCTCTCCTTTGCACCAAAGCTGGCTCAGCCTTTCTTGGGTAGATTCACTTCACCAGGAAAAAAAAAATAAAATATATATATATATATAAAAGAAATTTTCTGCCAGAGCTGGCAGTAAGACTAGGGGAGGGTGGGCACGGAACAAAGCATCCCTTCAGATAAAAACAAACCTGACAAAAAAATGCCTGCTGTTTGGTCTCATCACACCTTGAACTCACAGGTTCCAAATCCCCACAGGAGGGTCTGCCGAGCGTTTCCTTCACAGCACTGTTTGCTCTGAGATTTTTGAAGATAAAAAATTATTAAAAAGCAAAAAATGAATTTATACAGAGGTATTACTAGTTCCTAAAGAACAACTATTGTGGAATTTATGCTATTAACCTATTCTACTGCACAAATAATTGTATCAAGGACAGTATGGATGCTCTTAATCAATAACTGGCCAGATGTGCATCCTTCATAACGTTTTTGTTTTGCTTTCAGCAAAGCAAATGTCCTTCAGAATTGTAAATCCTGCCATGTCAGTAGAAACTGAGTTTCACCCAAAACAAATGATAAGGCCTGACATACTTAATAAACATCATGATAGCCTCATCTTCGTTGTACGTCGTCTTTTTAGGTGTTATTGAACTGATTCGTGATAAAGAATGAAGCCAGCACGCTCTCAGCAGCTGTGGGTACGACAGACTCAGAAGACGTAAGTGCCTCATAGCAGCTTGCTCTTAAAAGTCACTTTAGAGCACAGAACCACAGAATATCCTGAGTTGGAAAGGACCACAAGGATCATGAAGTCCCACTCCTGGGTCCCCAAAGGACCACCCCAAAACCAGACCATGTGTCTGAGAGCATTGGCCCAACGCTTTTTGAGCTCTGCCAGGCTCAGTGCTGTGGCCACCTCCCTGGGGAGCCTGTCCCAGTGCCCGACCAACTCTGGGTGCAGAACCTTTAGTTCACTACTGGCACATTTCACAGAACAGCCCCGGCTGGAAGGAACCTCCAGAGATCAGCTGGAAAAGGGAGCCTAGGTGAGAGTACCTAGCACAAAGCCCAGTCACATCTTGAAAACCTCCGCTGATGCAGACTCCACAATGTCCTCTTCCCCAGAGTCCCGCAGATCACTTCTTTTCCCTGCTTATGACTGTTCTTACACCAGTTCCAGCAATTGCTTGCATTAAAAAATATGTATCTAGCAAAATACTGTCCTTTAATGCCTTTTTAGCACTGAAAGAAAAAAAGGTTGAACAACCCACCTCCTTGCACCACTAGCCATTCATTCACAAGCTATAATTTGAAAAAATATGTTACTTGTTTAGAAAACGGAGCTAACTAAAGCAGTCTGCCCAGAGGAAATATACCTTACAGCTCCAGTTTTCATCTAAATGGTTTTACATTTATATGGACCTAAAGAATACAGTGGCTCAAACTTCCATAAACAATGATTTCTATCAGCAGTGGATTATCTCCCATTTACCCAAAGCAACTGAGCATGGATGGAGTAAGAGGTAAACAAGTTATAGACAAATGTATACAACTTAGCCCAATAAAATTGTGTAAAAGTCTTTTTTTTTTTTTAACATTAAAAAATGTAAACATTCTTGCAAGAGCAGCAGGAGCTCTGAATCAAGCACTTATGTAAGGACGGGGAGATGGGAAGGACAGAAGCAGCACACAGCCTGGATACTGAGGAGCTGACCCTAACACCCAAGACTAATTCATACTAACAGAACAATAACTTGGACAAACACCAAAGTTGTGCCCACTCGTGACAGAGGATCACGCGACTCTGGATAAGTGGAGTTCCAGTGACTGGCCACTTCCTAATGTTTGCCTAAGACCTTTGCAGGTGTATCCACGTATTTGCCATGCCTTCTTTTCTACTGTAACCTGCTTCCGCACCATTAACGCCCATCAGGCTTCCCAATGCAGCAAACTCATCAGTGCCATTCTCGTACTAACACTACGCGTGGATGTTCCCAACAACAAAATGCCTAAGTAATTAAAAACTAATCAATCCACAGAATTAGACCACTATAAAAAAAAAACTAACGTGCATGATGACAAACAAGGAAGCTGCGATGCTTTCTGGACTGCTGTCTTTTGTACTCCTCCACCTCCTCCCCAGGGATACCGCGCGTTCTTAGCACATGCCTTTTATTTCCCTCTAAGTGTCACACATACCTCTGCGCTTAAAACAACACAACTGCAAACAGGACTCAATTTAACTCAAGACAGTTGACTCAGCGCTGTGTGGATGTGCGTGCACGATGCTCTAGAGCAGATTTTTCATAACACTGAGCCACCCCCGCATGGATACTGTGTAATTTATATAGTGTTCCTTTGAAAATGCTGCCCTGAAGCTGACTCACGAGCATACAATTCTACCTAAGGCACATTTCTGGGAGTGGAGTTGGCTCTTTATCAGATGATTCATAAATCAGGCCTGGTAGCAGCCCTAAAGAATAGGACCCTTTCTGCAAGGGACCTGGTAAGAGAATTGAGGTGTGAAACAAAAGAAGAAAGGATTAAAGTAATGCTCTGTTTCAACTGGTTTTGCATAAACAAACCGAGGTTAAAAATAGGCTGCTCCTACTGCGGGCTCAACAGGCTGCTATACAAATTATTCAAGGCGGAATAAAAGCTACAAGCATATGTATTAAACAAAGGTTCATGAAGCATCCTTTGAAACCTTTAAAAGCAACATTTTCCATTGTTAATAAGAAACAAGGTTTTACATTTAAATACAGGTCTTTGCATTATAATGTTTAATGCACATATCCTGCCTCTTCCAAATAAAATAAACTGTACAAATAAAATAAAGTAACTACCAGCTATGGGTTACTTTACAAGTTGACCCAGACTTCCAGAAACATTCACCAGCTGCATCACAATCCCACAAAAATCACAGTCCTTGTAAAAATAAATCCATTAGCATGCAGATAAAGGCACGTTTACCCTTCTAAAACACCAGTTCTTCCTCAGAGCATAACTGTTTTTCTTCCAAGTGCACAGTGATCTAAAGTCTACAGCACTCTCAACTCCATAAATTACAGAGGGCATATTTTTATTACTGCCTGTTCCTAAAAATTTAAGAGTTTCACTCAGATTTTCTTTATTCTTTCAATAAAACTAGTGGTAGAAATCCACGCTAGGAGAGCCATGCTTCATTTCTTTTTCTCTCTGCAATATATTCGCTTGCACAAGATCACCCTACTGAGGATAGCCATAGAGATGTACTATCTTTTTGTAAGACTTTGAGTTTAACAAACTTTCCCATTTTCGCTCTCCGCTTCTATAACTCAAAAGAAATGTATTCTGTGCTTCCTCTGTTGGTTCATGCCATTTTAAATAAGCAAACCTCTTCTCCAGAAACGTTGGTCCGTTGTTCTACTGTGGTCAATACAGCAATGCTCACAGAAAGGCCGCATCTTAAATTGTTTGGGAACAACAGTAACGCTTCAATCCTGGTCTTCAGAGTGCAGATTTGCTTTCTATTAAGAACGTTTACCTGTAAAAGCCTGAAAGTAATCACACATTGCATTACCCGATAATAGCTCAAAAGGCAAGAGCAATTTAACTTTGAGGTACGAGTCAGCTCACTGCTGTCTCCGGCAAAATCAAAGCTGATCCAGCACAGACAGGAACAAACGAACATTCTGTACCCTGCTGCTGCTGCTATTTGGAAAAAGTGAAGCAGCGGCGAGTGCTGTGGGATACTCATACGGCAGCTCCACAAGTCCTCCAGCCTCTCCAGCAGCTCAGTGCCACTGTGAGGAGGCAGAACTGCCCACCTGCTGCTCCGTCTGCGATTCGACTTCCCAGGAGGGAGCTCCCCACCTTATCGCAGGGCCAGGGGACTGAACGAGATCAGAGAACTGCACTCCAGGAGAGCAAGGTGAGCAGCCTAACGCAAAGGACAGCAGTGACAGACCTGCAGCGAGGGACAACGCCGGACGATTCACCTGATCTTGCAAAACATCACCCTGTAATTAAAGAATCCTTGACGTGGGGAGCACAGACACTCTCAACAGAGTTCTGTGCCACTGCTCCCTTCCAGTTAGGGGTCTGCCTGCTGCAGGAATCACGCCGGCTCCTGCGCTCCTCCCGCAGCTGGTGCAGCACAGGAAGGGAATCACCAGCAGCTCACAATCTCTCAAAGCTACCTAAAAGACGAAGTCATTCAATGAACTAGCACTGGTATCAATTTGACACCCATCTGTCCTTAACAAAGACGAGTTAACAGACATATTAAGCGAATTTACAGTCTGCAAGTATTTTAGGATCAGCCCATTTTACACATCTTTGTCACATATTAGTATGGAGGGAGTAAACACAAACCAAATTTCATGTATTTTAAAACTTGGAATACTTTAATTCAATACCAATACTGTTTTTTCTAAAGACAGAATCTTCCTGCCACGTGTGGAAGTGACATAAACGTTTTATGGTCTGGACAGCAGAAGAACTAGGTGACAAGCCCAGACTCTACACAAAGGCTGGAAAGGATCTATAAGCCAGACCCTCACCTCAAGTCATTTCCTCGTCCACAAGTTATTAGCACTCATTTTTTGATTTAACTATTAAGCCAGAAGTGCAAAATCTAAATGCTGTGACATGAAATTGCAGTAGGCATACTACTAAAAAATAAATGGTATCAGTACACTAAAGAGAAAGTCATTCAGTCAAATTATGAAAATTTTGGCAACAGTAGACATCAACTGCTGTTGGGCTGTTATTGACAACAAAGTCTCTTTTTTTAAAACTAGTAATAAGAGATACCAATTTATTTTGGTGTCTAACAGATTGCTAACGTAGTCCTTACACTTGCAACGTGCTCCACTGAAGGAAGCGCTCATGACGCTGCTCTGTTGTGACCTAAGGACTCGGTAAGCCACAGACAGAGCTCCAGCAGAAACAGCCTGCTGCCTTCTCGCTAAGAAAGTTCACCTTCTCACTAAGAAAGTGCTGCTGGACTGTAACCAAGACCACAGCTCAGAAGACAGCCAAACTTTTAGTCTGTATTTTCACAAATCCTAACGCACTGCTCCCTGTTTGAGGTTTCCTAAGAAACTACTGTGACAAAAAAAATGGGAAATTCTCACGGGACGCAGCAGCCATAGATGTGTGGACGCAGGCAGTCAGCAAGAGACTGGGGCATGATCTGTTACAGCAGAACAGAGCACGTAAGGAAAAAGGACAGTGCAGGAGAGGGTTAATTAGCTTCTGACAGCCAGCAGGTGAATAAATTAGTAGGAAGTACGCAGGTTGGTTCTACAACTGAACAAAAGCTGCTCTGGGTATTTCTAAAACACAAGTGACTGGGTCAGAAGCCAGCTGCATGTGCATTATGAATAATGCTTTTAATGCTGTTTTTCCTATCAGATACTGCCTAAAGCATTTACTTCCAGCTGGCACAGGTGAAGAAATCGGACCTTTGCTAGGACAGGACAACAGACAAACCAGGAAACAGGCATTTCTTTCCCACAATGTACAGAAGACTTTGCATATATTTGACTACAGGGATTAAGTACCATTCTCAGTAAGAGAACACCAAGTTATCAACTATAAAGAGAGCAAAAGAAAACTGGATGGTAGTTTTCATCAGTACCATGCAGGTATTAACAGAAAAAAAGCCTCTCTTACCCTTAAATAAAAACACTATTTACCCCCAAATGATTTTTGAATTATTGTTCTTTGCTTAAGAAAAAAAGCTCAGCTGGAAGACCTTTCTTAAGAATAATGCTAATAATTAACAATAGCAGATGTATAAGTAACATACAGACAACTTTCCTAGCAAAAGGAGATGTAGAAGAAAAAATAGCGTTAAGTCTGGAATATTTATTAAATCCCACTGTGTTCATCCAACACAGCCCTATCGTTGATGTAGCTTTACGAATTCCATAGGAACAATAAAATTCACTACAGGTGTTAAGCAGAACAAGCACTTTCACCTTACAATACAAAAAAAAAAAAAAGAGAAATCAAGTATCTTATTAAAACAACTTTTAAATTACGTGAGATCTACAGTTTCATAAGCCCTCAAAAATTAGCTAACTGTGATATCATACTCACTAGATTTCCCTAGCTTAGTTTTGCTGTATTCAACAATTTCTGGAGTTTCTGTGATTATAGTGGGCTGATAAAAGCTGTAGATCAAGCATGGCCTGGGATGCAAAGCCTGTGAATTGCCTTTGACATGACTTATTAATATCAGTAACTGAGTCATAGAAAACAAAACTTAATTTCTTTTTTTTTTTTTTAAATAACACAAATTTATTTTTAACTCCTCATATTCTACGTAATGCTGATCCAAAGGTACTACGGGTTCTGGAGGAACCATAGCTATTGACAACTCAAACTGTATTTGTAAGTAATTCAGCTCGTGGACACCGTTACCTACAAGCACGTTCTTCCCCACAGCGACAACTTCATTTCCAAAAGACATCCTGTGAAACGCAACGAGGCCTCAGGCTACCGGCATTTCATCCAGCTTACTTCCTTAGCAGAGTCTCTAAAAAAAACAACCCTTATCTTACATGTATTCCTAACGAGAGTACTGGGGATTAATAGACAGCTTCTTGGCCCAGCCTTTATCACCCTTCTTCCCTAAAATTTTGCTTGTACCAGGTTACTTAGATCTCTTTATAGCAAGAGCTGGCATTCCCACAGAGCAAGAACTGGGAGAGTAAACTGAGGAGTCGGGAGATCTCCAGCTGATTAGAAACCACGGTACAGGAGAACCGTGCTATCTTAATCTTATCTGGCTATCATGTTAAGTTGCTTCTTTTTACTTCAGCAAGTTTGACAGGACTGTTGGAGCACACGGTGCAAACTGCTATCATGGAAACGTAATATTCCCAATGAAAAACCAATTACTGAAATGTTAGAAACTACTCACAGACAACTGGCATTGCAAAGCCTGGCTCTCAGCTATTCCCAGCTCTGCTACTGAGAGCCTCTTGGTCTCTATCCATTCTGAATGAATGGAAGTGAAATCTGCTTTCTCCGAAATAGTCTTGGAAGAATAATGACCAAGCACTATGAAATAAGACATTACAGAAGAAACGTGGCAAGAACATTATCCAACCGCAGTCAGTCTCTGCCTGCTCACTTTGAGGAAATTCTAAAGCATAAAAGCAGAAGAACATCCTGCAGGACGCTGCAGAAGTTTCATTATGAAGTCAAAGCAAAGATCCAAGCACACTGAAACAAAAGTGCTAGCTCGAGTCTTAACTACCTGCATTTAATTGAAGTGTCCACCTGTTCTTCTTATGACTTAAAAGCTGACAGACTGAGACCCAACAGCTTTTAGATGTCTTCTGGGAGATGAGTATCACAAGGTGTGATACGGCCAAAGCCTGTACACTATTTTGCTAATTAAATCCATTTCTGAACATTCGAGAGACAGGGTATGTGGTGAAATCGATTTTAAAATACCTTAAATAAAAAGGGGTGCTAGGTCAGATCCCTCTGAACCTAAAGATGACTCACCACACAGCCATGGGCACGTTACCTGACCTCCCTGTGCATTCCGTAATGCATCTGCAACGGTGTAACAGCAACACCTCAGCCACTGAGCTGCATCTCATTTCCAGTCCTGAATGAGTAATCGCCGTGCGCCTCAACTGCAGAAACAAAGTCACATCCGTGCAGAAATTACTACACCGTACCAGCTCTGCTCGTGCTCATCAGCCATGCGAAGGGGGAACGCAAACAAGTGTGAACAGGCAACCACGGATTTCAATTCTCTTCGCAGCGACTGGGTGAGCGACACCATCAGTTGCTCCAGGCGAGTTCAGAGATGCACTTGGGATAAAGCAACTGCAGAGGCTTATAGTTATTCTATATCTAAATTTGTAATTAAAAAAAAAAAAAAAAAGAAAAATATTGTGTTGTGTTTTTTTTCCCCCCCTCAGAACTGCCCAGTTACATCCAAGCTCCCAGTTTGCAGACTCAAAGCAGAAATTTTCGCTGCAGCAGATCCCCGTGCCGCAACAGCTCAGCTGCCCCACAGCGACGAAGTCAAAAGCTTTGGTTCTCTGCTGAGCTCCGCTTCATGTGCTGGAAAACTGAGCCAGAAGTGGCTCCCTTGCTGCCCTGTACGCAGCCTAAGCTGCAGTCCCAGCACTGTAATCGTGCGGCAGTTCTTTATCCCTGTGCTCTTTCCCAGCCCCGAGCCCGTCACGCTCTCCCGCGGCCGTTTCACTTTTGGTTCCCCACAATGTGCAAGTCAGCAAACACTGTTCAAGTTCTGGTACTTCCTTCCAGGAGCGCCTCTTCTGAGGTGCGAGCTACGTGCTTGCTGCTGCAGTACTGAAATCTTTCACTTTGATCTAGTAAATGTGTTATTAAGCCTGCTGCCCAGTTTCTGTCAATGTTTACGGGTTTGAAAGCCACACGGTCAGCTGCAGACAAAAACGCAGAAGCCGAGATTGACCGTAGACCCCGTGCTGCACAGAAAGCACCATCAACCCACCGCCTTTGAGACGTTACGGAGAATGAGACGCAGGTTGACGGAACAATTTACTCATGTGAAAAGTTTCCAAGCTTTCAACGTTTTCAGCAGTAATATTTTGGCCAGAGCGTAACCAGACAGCTCTGACTGTTCGCGCAGAGCGAAGCCACCTCAGCACAGCGTGCGGATACTCTCACCTTGGAAAAAGATGTTTTTGTGACATGCTGATAATCCGGGTGGGTCGCAAACAGCACGGGCATCCTTGGCGGAGCAGGGGGATGATGGGATCATATGTAAGAGATAGCGAAGAAAGTGAACAAAATCGGTTCTGGCCTTGGAGGCAAGGCGAGAAAGCCTGCACTGTAAATGTAAACACCCAGCAAGGAGACGGGGCGGGGGGGGGGGGGGGGGAAGGTCAGGAAAAACGAGGCAATTATTTCTTGTTGTTCCGATCAGGTTACACCAAAAGCCCCTCATGATTCTCTATATTTGCTCTTTGTTCATCCAGTCTTATCTTACCCCACTAATCCCCACCTCCTCCACACTGTCAGCTGCCCGTTCGCCAGACGCAGGCAGACATCCTTCCTTCCTACCTCCCCGCTATCGCTCACGGCACAGCTCGGCTCACGTGCTGGGACCGCCGCATATTTACCGTTCCCAACTGCCTCGCGGTCGGCTCCGGGTTTCTTCCCCTTTTGCTTCCCTCCGCGGTACCCAGCTCGACGCATCCACTCATTTCCCAACTCGTTTTTTTTTGTGCGCTTCGTGTTTTTACCGGGCGGGCAGCCCCCGTGCAAGAGCAGAGGGTCGGGCTGCACCGCGACGCGCGTTGCGCGCGAGGAAAGAGCCCTTTCCTCTTCCTGATTTCCCAGGAATTTCTCATCGCACCTCTTTGTGAAGCCTATGCGCTAGCCAACTAGCAATTAGCTCGAAGAGCAAACAGAAATAGTCGACACATTATAATTAAAAATTCAAGTGCTTAAAAATGAGTCAGAAGTGTTATTCTCATACTTGAGCACAAATACCAGCTGCCTATACTCACGTACTGCCTTCCCTCACCCCCCGTCCCTCCTCCTAGCCACCCAGACAAAACACCAGCCTTGCTGGTATGCCAGAACCACAGAGAGCAACCTTTTATTAGCTTTTAGTAGCCACATAACCACCTGCTTTGGAGCTTCCTTCGCCAGCAGCAGGCTCCTCTAGATCACTGGACACATGAAATGCTCAGAAAACTGCTGAAAACCGACTGCCGTGAGGGAGATGAGCTCACTGCGCTTCATCCCACTGCTTTTGTACCGAGCGTTTACCTGTGATCTGAGCTCCCCGTGGGGCGTCTGGGTTTAGCAAACCCGCCTCACAAGCAACTTACTGTTCTCCCCAAAGGTCGTTACAAACTTATTTCCTCCACAGAGGCAGCTTTCCCTCCTCCGGGGCAGAAGGGAAGCTGCACTGCCTGACTTCAGCTCTTCTCTCGGGAACGGCGATTACGGGTGCGAAGGGAGGCAGGAGGGCCACACGATGAACGCCTCAAAGGATCGCCATAACCACTTCCCACTTATTGGGAGTACACGGTATATCACCAAGGTCAGACCTTGAGTTTATAAATCGATTTAAGCAACTTAAAAACACTTTAGGACAAACATTCTAAGTGTAAACGTTTGTCTGCTGTTCTAAGGGGAGAGGTAATACGTTTGCACTTAAAGTTTTCAGCCTGAAAACTGCAAGTATCCTGTCCTGTAAGTAGACTGCTGTTTGGTCTTATGCTTGACGAGTGCCAGAAATGACTTAAAGCCAAATAAAAATCTACTTGGAGAGGAGCTGTTTAAGAGAAAACTTACATTTTTCAGGAGACGATTACGGGTCCAAAGCTTTACTGTTCATTCACTTTTAAAAGCCAGAATTACAAGCCAGTAAAAAAGTAACAAATCGTGACTTACGCTTACGCCACAGCCTCTCCACAGCCAAGTTGTTGGAGCCTTTGAGGTGCAGCGGGGCACTTTGTGCCGGTTTAAAGCACGCAGGGAGGTGCAGGCAAGACCCTGCTTAACCCGGTTATCGCCGTCAGGGCCTCACACCGATACCTACAGACTCCGACACGCGCAGCCGGATCCCACCACGAAGGAACCAAGACGTGGGCACAGCCAGGAGCTGCTGGGGAAGGCTGGAAGCTCCCTGCCAGCTGCACGGCCCCCCGAAAAGAGGGGGCGAGGCTTTCTGGAGCAGCCTCGTAGGCGTTCGCCCGATAACCTCGATGCGAAGCTGTGACCCTGAAACCGGGGAAAAGCGCTTGGCTGCTGCCAGCCGCTCGGTCTGCCTCTCTTTTTACTCAAAGAGGGGCAAGCGGCAGAGTTAAAACTTTACATTCTCCTCGCTCAAAGCCGCACCTGCACCCGCTACGCCTCGGCAGCCACCTCGGGCTGGCTGAGCGGTGACACCACAACTTTTCCCCCACAAAAAAAACCCCCCCCCCCCCCCCCCCAAAAAAAACACCACAACACCGCCACGCGAAACGAGGCCGCGCACAGCACCGGCGGGGCGCGCAGCCCCACACCTCCGCCCCCGAAAGTTGTGCTTTCCTCCCCAAAATCTCCCCCCGTAACACAACACACACACCCCCGCCTCGGGGGCGACACCGTGACGGGACGCGGGGTAACGGCGGCCACAACGGCCGGGCCCGGCCGCTCCGCCCGCACTCACCTGGGCGCCGAGGGCCCCTCCTGGCCTCCCCCCCGGGGGGGCAGCGGCTGGGGCATGGGCGGCCGCGAGGAGCCGGGGGGGGGGGGGGGGGAGGGACTCCGCCGCGGCCCCGACACCGGAGAAAATGTCCCCGGAGGCCGCGGGGCTCCGCCGCCCGCCGTCACTTCCGCAGCCGGAGCAGGCGAGAGCCGCGCAGAGCGGCCGCCGCCCCGCAGCGCCTCGCCGCGGCGGAGGCCGGGGACGGGGAGAGGGGAGCGGGCAGGGGCGGCGGGGTCTGGGTGTGAGGGGAGCGGGGTCGGCCTCGGCTCGGCCCCCCTGGGTTTGGCCCTCGTCGGGGCTCGCGGCGGCGGCCCCCTCAGGGAGCGCCCGAGCCCCGCCGCCGGCCCCCCCCCGGTGCCTCAGGGGAGGCGGTGGACGTGGGGAGTGAAGGGAGGGCGACGCGTGTGGGAATAAAGATGTGTCCTAAAGATGTGGCTTTGTCCTAAGGACGTGGTTTTTTGGGGGTGCTTCGGAGCGGCCGTCGTTTGTAGGGGCACCGGACTCGTCCGAAGTCGGTGCATACAGAATCGGCGCGTCGAAATCGGCCCGTCCAAAATCACCACATCCAAAATCACCGCGTCCAAAATCGGCCCGTCCGGAATCGGCACATCAAAACTGGCACATAAAAAGCTGGCACACAAAATCGGCCCGTCCAAAGTCGCCCCATCCAAAATTGGCACCTCAAAATCGGCCCGTCCAAAATCACCGTATCCAAAATCGCCACATCCAGAATCGGCACATCAAAATCGGCACATACGAAACTGGCACACAAAATCAGCCCATCCAAAGTTGCCCCATCCAAAATTGGCACCTCAAAATTGGTGCATCAAAATCAGCCCATCCAAAATCATCACATCAAAATTGGCCCTTCTAAAATCCACCCCTTCAAAATCAGCCCGTCCAAAATTGGCCCACCCAAAATCCGCCCACCCAAAATCCGCCCAACCTGCCGCTGGTGGTCTCAGGAGCAGAGGGCACAAGGAGGGCACTGTGAGAGGACAAGGGGTAACGGGCATATGTTGAACCACAGGACGTTTTGTTGCCCCATGAGGAAGGGCTTTACGGTGAGGTGACAGAGCGCTGGGACAGGCTGCACAGAGAGGTTGTGGGGTCTCCTCTGGAGATAGCCCAAACCTGCCTGGGTGCCGTGCTGTGTAACATGCTCTGGGTGACCCTGCTGGGCAGGGGGTTGGACTGGGTGATCTCCAGAGGTCCCTTCCCACCTGAACCGTTCTGTGAACGATCCCTGGGCACCCCTGCTGGCAGCTCAAACCCAGAATCACCTCTGATTTAGCCGTGCCCTCCCACCGATTAAAACCATCTCTGAGAACCTGGCTGGAGACCTCTGGTCCAACAGCCCAGCATCTCTATTTAAAGGAAAGGACGTGCTTCAGAGGCACGACTCCTGAGAGACAGCCGGCGGGTGGCACGCGGTTACGCACGCGTTAGGGCACAGCAGCGAGGAACAGGCAATGCCGTTTTGGACGGCGTACAGGAAAGCATAACGGCACAGGCGAGGGCGGCGAGCATCTGCCGCACATTTGCAAAGAAGAGCGATAAATGGAAAGGAGCTCAAAGAACCGCAACTGAAGGAATCAGCAGCCCGGAGGCATTACGAAAGAAAGAAGAGATTCTGAATACAATAGGTACAATATAATTAGTAAACTAAGCAGGGACACATTAGTGATCTGTAAATATTTGAATGAAGTAAATGGCATGAAGGGAGAAGACTGGTGATACATTCATGATTTTAATGGGGTGAAATTAAGAAAGGGCATGTTTAAGCTGAGAATCAGGGTGGAAAGCTTTTGAATAGAGAACCGTAGGCTGGAAAATTGTCTCCCTGAGGGAAGTGGTGAAAGCTTTATTGCCTGAGACTTTAAATGCCAGATTAGGACAAATACCAGGGGGATCATGTTGAATTTCAGGGAGATGGGCTGAAAGATTAGGAGAGGAAGAAGAAAAGCAAGAGGTGGTGCCGGCTCCAGGAATTTAGGGAGTACAGCCTAGCAACTCCTGTACACTCCTTTGGCTCCCTTTTATCACTCCTAGGCTGCGTCTGCCAAGAGTGAAATTATTTCGGCATTAGCTACCCCCACAAGGAAGCAATAAGAACTCCTCCGCCATGGCTGAGACATGGGAGTCTCGGCAGAACGCCTCTCGGAAGGCTCACCAGGGAAGCAGCAGAGGTTTGTTTAACTATGGAAGGAGGCACAGCACGAGCTTCCAGGGGACCTCGACATCCCCTCTGCAGCACTCGCGCTTCCCCAAAGACAATGGGAGGAAATTAGCTCAGCGTTCGCCTGCGGTGCGACAATGTCTAGCAGACGCGGGAATGACCCTGCGCTGTGCTCCCGTGTCAAAGTAAAAGCTGGCTGCCAAGCTGCTCAGCTAGCGTTTCCAGGCTGGTTTCCCTTGCTGGGTTTTGCAGGGGGAGCAGAGCTCCTCCGTACCTGCTCACATCTTTTGTCCCCCCCCAAGGGCAGAAGTTTCCCTCCAGCTCCAGATCAGGAGAATGATTTTTCAAGAGCCCATCCCCGTGGGTCCAAGGGCAGCATCCATAAGCACATTACTAAACATCCTCTGCAGAAGGAATATATAGAAACTTCACCTTCTGAGTAACATTTAAAAAACGCCCATTTTCCAAGCTCAGCTGCAGGCTGCCAAGCGTCTGAAGTCACAAATGCTGAAACCCAGCCAAGCCATCCTCTCTGCGCTCCTTCTCCCTCACCATGTCACATCGTCTCCTCCACTTGCTGACCTAGGATCAGAGAAGAGGTGCCCAGGGCACCAGCACAGGGGTGGAAATGCCCCCACACGGCCCTAAAGGGCTCACCCCTTCTCTAGCTGCAGCCCTCCTCTCCCAGGGAAGGAAGGAAGACAAACCTTCCTCACGGCTGGGTTTTGCCAGCCAATGTTGGCTAATTAAGCAGCTGTGCTGTGCTGCTTAATTAGCATTAAAGGCACATCTAGCATGGGGCTAGAGGAAACATTTATTACATTAGGTCGTGGGTTTGGAGGGTTGGTGGTATTTTTTTTAATTTTTTTTTTAAACCAGAGATTGCATGGTTTAGGAAGAATGTTGTAATGCTGAATTACTTAAAGGCAGATGGAGGTAGTGCTGTGTCCTACCACGTAGGTGGAACCCAGCTAAGAACGAAGGAAATGCAAGTTTGACTTGAAGCACATGCTTACTGGTAAAGCCTCTGCTTACTCACTTGTGAATTATTTTTTTTTTTTTAAGTGAAATATTTCTGAATTGGAGAAGCAGAAATCCTTCCAGCCTGAAACAAAATCGTTTTAATGAAGTTAGTGCATAAGAAAATGTAAAATGCTTCTAAAGCCACGTGAAGATACTAACAGCAACAACATACTTGGAGACAAATCTGAAGGATTTCCTGCAGCATGCACGGCTGTGCAGACCAGAATTACTATTGTTCCAGTGCTGGTCCCCGTAATTTAAAAACTCAAAGAAGAGATTAGAAATACAAAATCTTTCCCAGACCTATTCAGTACTAGATGTGATTAAAAAACAAAACAAAACAAAAAAAAACCCTTAAGTACATTTACAGGCATGTTGGCACATACCATTTGTTTAGAACTTCCCAAAATGGAATTCTTTATCAAAAGAATATTCGGAGTGTTTTACGGGAGAAAGTACAATATGCAGCCAACTTCTTTTTCAAATACATCTTGAAACTACTTTAAGATTTTAAAAATATATTTAATTCCAAAGTTTTCTATCTACTTAAGGGTTGAGATGAATGAAGAAAATTTTGAACGTTTTCAGCCAGAGTAAGCTTGAAAAGCAACCTCAATGAACCATTTGCAACAAATAGAATATTTGTATAATATGGACTAGACAAATTATAGGCAAGAGAGTCCATCCATCTTTTGATCCAACGTATTTGGAGTAAATATATATTTTATCTCATTGGCCTTAATTTTGCCTCCTGATTTTATTTCTCTAGCATTTTATTTTTATTATTCTAGTTTAAGTACCTAAGCATTTTCATTTAAATAAATCCGTATCACTGAGCTGATTTGAAGATGATTTTTTTATTGTTATTTTCTAAAGCAATTATTATTTTGCATGTTATCCTGATAAGAACAGTCTATCACTTTGTGGTAAAATTTATTACACATTTATACAAGTTTATACTTGAGGTTGACCGCTGATTTTCACGCCTACTGCATAATTTTAAATCCTTTTTTTAAAAAAAAAAAAAAGAAAAAGGTGGAATTTGGATCCTCACATTTCCTAGCGGGAAGAATTGAATGAGCTGTGACAAAGCACACACACGTCCTGCACGGGTCGGCAGTACAGCGGGGCGATCCCCAGCTCAGGCTGAGCCGAGGGAGCCCCACACGACTGCAAGCGTGTGTAGGTGTTATTACACAGCATCCCCAAAAATCAGGCTCAGAGCGGAGCTGCTGATGTAATCTGCAATTGGGCTGAAGAAGCAAAAGCCTCCCCAGGCAATTGTGTCATTCCCAGTTGGGTGATTATTTCCTAATATGCAGCAGCAGAGAGGTCCAGCTGGCAGCCTCCCTCCAGGCTGCGGCGCAGCTCCCTGCCACCCGCTCTGACCTCCGTGGAAACACTCAGCAGCTGCCAGGGCAGAGGGCAAAGCCCAAAAATCAAACATTTTCTTGGCCAAGTGCGCTCCTGTCTCGGCAGCACCTCTGCAAGTTGTTCCTGTGCTGGCATCCGACCCCCAGTTTGGAAAAGCTGGGCTGACCTAGAATACCAGCGGCGAGGAGGCATGTCTCTGATTGCCCTGCCCATGCAAACGAGTAACTGAAGAGCTGAGACGTCTTACCGACAGTCCATTTGCTGCATAAATCTCATTTATTTGACTTTCCCCGTTCTCATCAAAAGCTGAACTGTAGGACCTGACAACTGGCCCCTGATTTATGTTGCATGTGCTGCAGATGGCTCAGCTGTGGCACACAGCTCGCATGCAGCTGCTGGGTGGTTTTCCGCCCCCCCCCTTACATTTCCAACCCCGGGAAGCAACACGCGGCTATCTTTGGACAGCTCTCGAGTCAGAGTCCGGCCCTGCCGACCTCTGTAGTCGGGCTTTCTGCCAGGGAGTGAGCCACAACACACGCTGCCGTGCTGTGAAACAACACAGCCAGGAGCCATGCAGCTGCCCTGCGGGTGCAGGCGTAGAGACCCCCCCTTTCCCCCCGCCAAATTTCCCCAACTGGTGCGGTATTGTGTGATAAAGTGGTGCTCAGGGAGTGCTGCTGCCCCAGGAAGCCTGCTCAAGCCTTGAGTCATGGTAACACATGTGCAATAAAAAGCCTTCGTGTGTTTGCTGAGTAAGTCCCGAGGCTTTCATTGTCAAACAGGGCTGGTAGCATCCTCGAGCAGTCATCTAATCCATCTCACTATCTCAAAGCACGATCAACTCTCCTTAGCGTAATAAATGCTTAAGCAAAGCATTTCTGATCTGCTCTTAAAAGCCTCGAGTGATTAAGATTCTGTAATTGACAGGTCATGACCTCCAGTGTCTTACAATGGCTTCCTTGTTAAACTGCTCTCCAGCGTCTGCCCAGATGTGTTCTGTTTCTAAGACCATGACTTCTTTTCCCTTCCACAATAGGAAAAATTACCTCTTTGAGGCAATTTCCCCTTAGCCTGTTTAACCCATGTGTATACACAGAATATACAGCTCATCCACCTGTTCCTGCCATCTTGATTTTTAGCCCAGAAAGAGCTGAAGATAGTAGTCATGAAACCAAGGCAACTGCTGCTTTCCTAACTTTCTAATTAAAAATCCTGAAGCTAAACATCAACTCTCTCTGGCATCTGGAAGAAGACAGAGATCCCACGGGCATCAGCTCTATGAACATCCTTTAATTCTTCCCCATAAAGGTGCGAAAAATGAAGTGAGGAAGGTGACAAGGTGATGAGGCTGTAACACTTTCCTTATTCTGCTGTCTTCCTAAGCTTGCAGCTTCTTAGAGATGCACGTAATCATCATAATCATCAGATGCCAATCTCATGATCCTATTGCTTCAAGTGAGGACATGAAGCAACAGAATCTCTCATCCTGCAGATCAGTGAAATCAATTTCTAAATTGAAAAAAGCAGCAGCTCCTGGTGACAGGCACACCATGCTCAACCATTACCATAATCTTTTGCAACTGTAATAGCAAACAGATGTAGCTACAGGTTGCTACTGAGAGCACCACAGCTATTTGTCTGGACACTGCCTGGTACACTTGCCTGATACAAATGGCCCACGGTCTGTGCTCGATGTCTTTAGGCGTTGACACTTCCCAGGTTCTCCCCCCAACCCCAGGCTTTTCAGATTCTGGCTTTTTCACACAAAACAGCTTTTAAAAACTTGGGTATTCATGGCTTGTGTGGTGGTGGCATAGAAAGAGGAGGGTTCTGCAGACCCTTTTGGAAGATGACATTTGAGGTAGAAGTGGAAGGGACCATCTAGTTTCAAAATACTATCTCACAGTAGGTCTGCAAAAATATCCACGTCTTTAGACCTCTATAAGTCTTACTATAAAGCCCCCTTTTTCTGTTGTTTTTAAAGTTATTACATCGCTATCCGTAAAGCTATCTTTCTACTTTCGTTTGCTTAACACTAGAATGTGATGAAGAAAAAAATTGAGAGCTACTGGTCTGCTGTCTAAGTGTTCAACATGGGCAAACTTCATAGGTTTAGGGTAATGGGTTTCCATTTTCTCAGATGGCAAACTACAAATTCTTAGGCAGTTGGCACTGCTGCATTTCACTCCAGCTCTTACCTGTGTGAGCAGTAAAGTTCGTTCGCGTGTGAAGCCTGTCCAATAAGCCATATGAGGCAAGTCAGAGCTGAATTTGTTTCCATTAAAGTAGACAGCCGTTGTTCACACACACACACACACACAAATCCCCTTTGTGGGATGTCCCAAATGCTGCAGGGCTTTAAAACACAATGGGAACTATGATTCTAGGCCCTATTATAGGCCCCTATATGGCCCTAGGCCATATTTTCATATCATTTGTTTTGATTAACATGTCAAAACCCTGACGAAGACATTAAATAAAGTTGATTGCATTCCTCCTTAAAGAAACCACCCAAACTAAGAAACACTTTAGACACGTCTACAATTCATCTTCAAGAACTTGGTAAACATTAGACTTGCTATGTGTGGTAGAAAAAAAATGATGGCTCTCCAATTCTGAAATAACAAGAGAGCAAAAGCCAACGGTCTAGTAGGTGCAAGGCATTTGTCATTACCATATTTGCACCACCAAAACAAGGACTCCAGGGGAATAAAAAAAATACAATCCAGAGCCCAGAGAAAAGAGTAAAGCCAGACAGTTAGTTCTGTTCTGTGTGGTAAGGGCCTACCAGATGCCGGTAGGGACAGTTCCTGGTGAAGGTGCCATCTGGAGGTTGGTTACAGGTTTGTATCACATATGGAAAAATAACTGAGAGAAAACAAGAAGCTTTCAAGTTATTTTATGAAAAAAGTAAGTGACATTTACAAATGCATGGCTACCTGAACCCTTACAAAAAGATTACACTTAGTGAGAGGCCACAAGCATGCCATCAAACAGCAAGAGTAAGGCAGAAAGCTGCAGAAATACAGTAAGTCCAAACTAGTGCAAGTAAAATAGAAATCTGGAAAAGAAATCTTCCATTCAAGCCACTTCAGGTGAACTTGTGTTTACTGGGTTCTGGCATCTCAAGAGTCAGCACGTCAATTTGCTTTGCGAACTCTGCCTCCACGGCATTCTAGCAGGAAAAACAAAAGGCACAAGAGGACTCAGCGATCACACAGTAGTTTTCATATATTCTCCTGACACAAACACATCTGCAGAGATCAAACCTCAGGATATTATTAGCACTGATTAACCCAAGCACTGAACTGAAAGTTCTCGCTGCTGCAAGTGGCAGTAGTGTCAGTAGTCACTATAGAGGAACCTCCAAAGGAACAGCCAAAAACACTTGGTAGCCTTTGTACTGTGCCCCAATGGGACACCTTCGAGCTAAACTGATACGCTCCGGAGCGTACACACCTGAGAAAAGCCTTACAGGCAGTTAAGGTGAGCTTGTATTTCTGGAACATGTATTTCTGGAATAAAAATAAGTGGTTCACCAACCTGACTAATCCCATCTGAAAACATACAGAATACTCTCAAATAAATGTGCTTTCTGATCACAGTTGTAAGGCTTATCACTGAATACCTTGTGCTGTACCTATAAACGAGCAGACAGTAACCCAGAGAAATAAGAGACAGCTTCTATGTTCAGACACGGCCCAGCTCGCTCTGGAAAGGTGCATACAGACCTCCCAAACAGCTTCAGATGAAGTTTTTCCCAACGCCTTGCAGGTTACACAAGCATGTATGAAACAGGCATTATTTTTTATAGGGAAAGGTCCCTGTTGCAGACGACAAGGCAGCTGTTCAGTAACACATGGGCCCTACTACCCTTTGAGAACTCAGGCACAGTCATGAAGGTCACGAGACCAAGAAGCTGTAGCACAGTTGAGTGAATGAACATTCTGACAGGTGAAGCAGAAAATCCAGAGGGATACAGATACCTAATCCCCGCTGATAGCATTATGCTCAACTGCCTTTGTAGCTTTAGATATCGTTCCTCCAACAGTTCCTCCTACCAATATGCACTGCTTCTGCCATACCAGAGCAAAAATTTCCCTCTAGAGATCACTAAGACTATAATATGAGGTAGATAAATCCACAAACAATTAATGCATATAGCTCGTTTTGGAATGACAGCACCCATTTAAGTCCCTGTGAAAGATAAAAACTCTTACCAGTTCTTGTTTTACTTCTTCAATCTTCACTTGTACAAGGGAAGGATTCTAATGAGAGAAAATGGCATAAGAATCAATATTTCAACTTGAATCGCAGAGTTCCTGCATCATTGCAAGACTCTAATCATGCGCCCCAGGGGATTTCAGGGATAATAAAATCAGTTTTGTGTACACCCTTCACATGCTATAGATACTCACATTAAAAGCCTATTATCAGTTTGGTTTGGACAATCAGATATTTTTCAAGATTCTGCTATAACCTGATGTCTAAAGAAATATTTCTATCCATTTTCCAAACCTACCAATTGAGGAACTAGATTTTAAACATATCCAGGAAGGAATTTACCAGAGCACAAGCTTTTAGCAGTGTGCAAGTATGAACCCTCCTCCTTCATTCTGTCTGCACCAGCAGCAAGGCATCAGGGCTCTCCCTGTCTCCACTGACAGGGAGTCAGGGGGAGGGAGGAATTGGGGAACCTAATCTAATTTGAACATCCTGTTTTGCTTGAGGAGAGGAGGCAGCTGCCTCTTGGAGTAAGATGGATTTAAAAGAGAATCAGTCCCATCCTCTCCCTTCATCTTTTTGTTCTAGGAGGGAGATGGCAGTATTTGCATAAGGGAGCAATCAGGTTACAGGAAGCTGTGCTGAGGAGCAAGAACTCTGTTAGGGCTGAGGGGGTGAAGGGTGGTCCAGCAGACAGGTCCCCAGTTCACAACACAAAATACATGATTCATCTCAGAATTTCTTCATGACTTTGGACAACTCCCTTTTTTTCCTCTGGACCTCCACTCCCTATTTATAAAAATTGGAATAAATCCTTCACCTCCCGGAGGTTACCTGCATTATGGACTGCGGGGTGCTCAGATGAGGAGGTAACAGGAGCCATACCAGGTAACCCAAGTACAACTGTGACCGTTTAGTTTACGGCTTTATTTACTGAAGCCAAAACCCACTCAACTATCTGCTCCAGTTTTTGCCAAATCTCACTTGAGTGACAGAAAATCCTTAATACTCATCTGTAAAAGTAGCGGTGATCTTCCAAAGGAGATCAGAAATACCTGGGCTGAGTTGTCCCAAGTATCTCAGGCAGTGATATACACACATCACACAAAGCCAAAGACATTTGTTTCACAGATTTACCGTTTCCCCATGATTTCTTTAAGCCACTATTGTTTAAAGAACTGCCCTCCGCTGAAACAGTCTTTTGTAACATGGGTTTTTCTCATTTGAAACGAGTAAAATCATTTTTATAAAAGGTGCTTCAGAGAGCAGCCTAATGAGGTGTGTCCCCAGCACCCACAAGAGAAATCAAGGAAAATGGTGGAGCAGCCAGTACTCATACAAGCTACAGTACTTGCCTAGGGAACGAAGTCTACATTTGGGTATTTCTTCATCATTTTTACAACGCTGCTCAGAGCTTCGACATCTGAACTGTGTGCTGTGTCTGCCATACTGACAGCCTGATTTACTAATGTATTAGGACACATGTAATCTAAAAGTTTGTTATGCTAAGAAACTGCATTTTCTTCTAAATTTTTAATTTCTAGCTAACTCATCTTGATACTGAGCTCAACCAGCTTATTTCTTCAGGTCACATTCCTAGACATTTTGTTAGAGCAAAGTTTGGCAGGCAAACACTTATTTTTTTTTGGCTTTGATTAATCAATATACAGCTTCCTGTTTAAGTGAAGTCTTTTGTTTACACAACTCATTAATAGATCTCTAGAGAGATCTCTCTATCTATTGAAACACGCAACAATTTCCTTTATATTTCTGAAGTCCATTGAAGTTAATCTGACTGCACATATAAAAGGACAGTGAAAAATAATTACAGGAGTTAAATCTAGGTAGGACTTAAGTTTCTTCTTCAAAAGCACAATTTCTTTCTGCATTTCAGCCAGTTTCTGTGGACAGAACAAAGTAGATTACATTCCATAGTCTTACTTGTAGAAGTGATGTAAATCAGCGAAATACATTTACAATTATCTACAGCATTTCAGAATTCACCCATGTTGGTTAGAGATCTTGTGATCTTTCTCAAAAATGCACAGAGAACTAAAAATCTACCATTCACTCAGCTATCAGTCAGTTAAACCCAGTTCAGATTTTACACAGATGTACTTCCTCTTCCTTTCTGAGAACATACAGCATTGTTACCTACAGGATGACCACCCAATCTCACCTCCCTGGCAGGAGGGAGCCTGTCAACTCAGAAGCCACCAGAGGACTTTCATGGTCGACATCACTGTAGGCCACACACAGACCTGAGCCCCGAGGAAGGAGATACAGTCTCATGCCTACGGCTTATGTGTGAAAATTTCGCACATGCAACAGAAAAAAAAAGTCCCCAAACATGCACTGCTTTGCTCATTCTGTTAACAAGGGGAAGTAGCTTCTCCAGGGGGCTTAAAATTTAACACATTACAAAGCCCATAATTTTTTTCAAATAATCAACCTAAGACATTCCAAGAAAACGCACTCTGAAGATGAAGTCATTTGTGCTGCCTAATTTACAGAGCTCTTGGCAGAGCAGACATAGAAATGCCAGTGAGTCAAACATGCCCTTTTACTCAGGTTTGGGAAGATGATGAAGGTCAGATAAAGACTAGAAAGGTTCCAATGCCATTTTGTATGTAAAATTCCAACACGATTTTTAGTTGGCACTCCTCTGAAACACTGTGCAATGTCAACATTGCCACCCAGCGCTGGTTCTCAAGAATGACAACGTACATTTAGGAAACCTATTTTAATTGTTCAACCTAATGGGCAAGATAGTAAAAGAAATGAAAAGAGACTGAAATGCCCGCTACAGTAATAACAGGTAACATTAAAACATGTTGACTGCAGACAGAACAACTCAAAACACATTAAATATGTATAAATACTCAGAACAAAGCTGGATGACCTATAGCTAGTAACTCAAGAAATGTGCTTTTTCCTTAAAAAACCATCCTGCTGGACTTATGATTTAGCTTAAAATGTTAGGTTTAAAGACAAGAAAAAGGCACACAGAGGTTCAGAATCTGGGTTTCACTCGACCTCCTCCCTTAGCTCAGCAGCATTTGAGAGCAGGTGTATTTCACACACACTAGAAGCAATCAGCTGGGTCATTTTATTTAGTAATTACAATATACTGGCAGGCATGTAATGAGATATATTCCACAGAATATCCACTCCATTTGCAACATGGATTGCTGTAGAAACATCTGTCTTGTACCAACAGACCTACCTCAGACATGCTCAATAGTGACTGATGCGTCAATGATTGATCCAACCCTGTGGCAGCAAGCTGCTCCTACAAACAGGAAAGAGTTCAAACATAAATGACAAAATATAAGAGGAAAGAGAAAAATTTTGCCATTTCCTTGGGTTTTGATTGAAAGAGGCAGACAAGAACACAGTCTGAAAAGAGTAGAAACACGCTACTTGAACTACAGCTCTAACTGGTGTATGAAATCAGTCACTACTAAAATTTATTCCAAGAATAACAAATCTTTCCAGAAAATTAGTGGGAGAAGAGCACATGGCAAGGCTGTGAAGAGGTTTCTCAGTAAAATGTCATTAACACTAATTCAACATTTTCTATCTGGTGTTAGTCAGGATATTGAACAGCATCCAAGTATTAAATAAAGCATTCACGTATCCTTCACCACATAGGTAAGGGTGAAGAAGACAGAACAACTTCTGCCTTCAACATTTAATCATTCATTAATCCTCCCCAAATGGCTACATTCAGGATTTTGACACAATTTTCCTCAGTGAATCATATGTTCTACTGTTAATATAAGAGTATACAGACAAGTTAACAGTACATCACAGCAAGCACAAAGTAGTCTGAGCTAATATTCTCAAAAGGGAAAGCATATTTGCATTTACCAAAAGACATTCAGAAGAATAAGTGTGTACATATCAGGAACAACTGAAGTATGGTAATGACTCATCCTGTTAGCCCACATGTCCAAAATCCAGGAGTTTAGGAAGCTCCAGCAATATCCCTAACTAGTTTTGGGCCTGACCAATCACAACTATGCCAACCTATTACAGCATCCTGTTAGGTAGTTCCTTCTGCCTACCTCAGCAGCCTTAATCCTGATTCTGAAATCCTCAGACTTGTCTGCCAGGAACTTCAAGTTCTGGGATCGGCTCTCAGCCTTGTCTCTTTCTACCTCAAGATATTCCTTTGTTTTTTTAAGATCGCTAAAAAAAAAAAAGAAACAGAAACAAACCTTTACATCCAAAGAGACACCAGTATTCACATACCACTTAGTCATCTATGCTCAAGCTAAACACCGTAATACAACCAACTCCAGAGGGAGAGAATGCTTGCATTTTCCTGTGAGATTCCCCCACGAAAATATCCGTGGCTGTCAACTCCAGGCTCCCAAGGGCCACAGGATGAAAGGTCGAGGGGAAAGCCATCTGCGTAACAGCACAGAGTAACGGTCTTCTGCTTAATTCTGTAATTAATTCACTTAGGGACACGTTATGCACGTTAGGGACACTTAGGAGCGTAGAAAGGGGCCACATCAAAACTGGGAGAGGCATGTGAGTCTTCCATCTGTGCTGCAAGAGCACCGCAATTACAACTTTGACAGAACCAGACAATAATTAGAATGGAAGGGAACTGTGGAGATCATCTGGACCAATGCCCAGGGAGGGGCTGATCACAGTGTATTTGGCAAAGCCCTTCAGATGACATCCTTTAGGGAATGGACTTGATACTCGTTATTTTTTTCTTTTAGACTCTCACTGGTTAAAGGAAATTCTTACCTAGGAATCTTTTTGGTTTTGCCTGGCTCCTTCACTCTAACTACAAAGCCCACAGTAAGTGTGGTAAGAAGATGTGGTTTGCCTTCGACCTCAGCTGAATAGAACTGGTGGAAGATGCCGCCCCAAATCTGAAAACTGCTTGTAAACCATTTTTGGTTTAAAATAATAGGTCTGATCTTAGCCCCAAAGTCTTTTGACTTCTGAATGTGCCCATAACACACAGCTTTTGGCAGATACTTCCCAATACTGTGGATTACAGATGCATCAAAAACCTGTCAGTTCGGTTACCCTTGTTAGTTGTCACACGGAACACACCACATGGCAGAGACCAACAGCACTGCTTACATCTTTCCCCTTTCTCATCCATTACTCACTCCTCTAACTGCTTTTCCAGCACCAGTGCAGCAGTTAGTTTTTTCTTAATATCGGTCAACTCCAGTTCCATTTCTTTGTTTTCTGAATCTGTTGCGTACAGCTCGGAACTCATATCGTTGATGGCAGAGAAGAAGCTGGTGGAAAGAAAGATTCAGTGGGAATACTCAGCCAACTTTTATGAAGCTCAGAATTATTGTTGTTTACCCCACACACACTTTCCACAAATGACCTGTTTTTCTCATGTTATGATGCATCAGGGAACTTACTACCAGGTATTTTAGAAGAGGAAAATTAAATCACTGAAGGTATTTGCTTCTCTTAATTAGCAGAGATTTAGTCCAGAAGGGGAAACAGCCCAGCAAACTAAGTACTGGGAAAGGCTAAGCAGGATCTGGTATTCTAGTGAATATAGCCACCAGGTTTGAAATAATAAAATGCTCCATTCCTGGCTTGCCAAATTGCCTTTGAAATTCAGTTCCTGAAAATGCATGTCCCTGGGACACACCCAGAAGTATTTCATCCAGTTATTCTTCTCAAATTGTTCATTTCTTCCTGCCCCTCTGTCTCTAAAGAACTGTAAGAGCAAAGCTCCTGAACGTGATTTTAAAAAATTGTATTCCAAGGCTGATTTCAGCTCCTCCTTACTGACAATGCTCAAGGGACTCCTGCAGTGTTACAGTTTAAGGCCAGGCAGAGGGGCTGAGAAAGAACAGACTAACAGCTGCAATTGCTCTGTGGCTGAGACAAGGAAATCTCCTTACAATAACTGAGGCCTTATAAGAGAGGAGCTGAGAACAAACAACCAGCTACACTTCCACAGTCCTTGCCTCGGCAGCATAAAAGCTGCCCCAGCTTGTGGACAGTTGTAGGGGACACATCCTGCAGGCACTGATCACGAAGGCATGGGCCAAAAAGAGATTTAATTGTGGCTAAGGCACCTTCTGGGCTTTAGAGACTTTCCTTACAAGGAAAAATCAAGTGTCGTGCTCAGTTTCTGTGTCCTCTAAAGCTGCCCCAGTGGTGCAAAAGAAGCTGGACAAGTAAGACCCCTGTTGTGAAAGTACAGTTTGAAACTGTAGAAAGGGAAATAGCACAGACCATCACCCTTACGCAGAGTGGGAAGAATTACCTGGCAAGAGAGGTGTCCTTCGTTTCAAGTGTCATTGCGCTGTTTACCAGGGTGTTGAGGTAGGCAGTGCCTTCGCTGGACAGACTGGATAATGAAAGACCCAGGCCTTCTGTGAGAAGGCCCTCTAGATAGTTAGCTGAAAAACAAGTTGAACCAAAAAAGATTTTTTTTTTTTAATATAACTGTTATTTTAGCTCTAGGTAGGACCCAATTCCACTCCAGATGATTTTTTTACCTCTCTGCTATTATGGAAAAGCCATCATGCTTGTCATATGAAACCTCTGCTAGTAATGATATTCCTTCCTACCAGGGGAGTCTGAAATTGCAGCAGAGCTCACACCCATACCTGTATGGTAGCGTCCACGTTCTCTGACAGCCTAAGTCAACTGCACAGTCTCCATTATTATTCATTTGATGTCAAACCACTAGAGGACTTGAAGAAAAAATCAAATAGGCTTTTTACAACGTTGTCTTCTTGTGTGCAATGTCACTCTCTTTACAGAGCAGTAAAATTCCTTCCTGAAAGGAGCCAATGAGGGGATGATCCTTTAGCACATGTGTTAAGATCTATTATGGCCCCCTGAACCACTCACTTGCTCCAGAAAAATTGTTATTGGACACAGAGTCCAGGCTGCAAGAGCATAACTTAATCACCTCACTGTTGTTTCAGATTCCTCAAGTGTTTTCCTTAACAGTGGATTAGCACCAGCTCAGACTCTTAAATTAGCTGTAGGGTCTCTCTGCAATCTACCCAGCCAATATTCTAATGCTGTTCTTATTCAGCAGGCTAGGAGGCTTTAGCAATCTTAGCCCAGCAGGCTAGGAGGCTTTAGCAATCAACCTGCTTGTCCACATTTACAGCCTGCTCAAGCTGGCCGAAAAATTGCTTTTGACCAGCCTTATGTCAAGAGTGTATTTTGCTGAAAGGAAAGCATGAAGCACATTGGAGTAAAAGCTGTACCATAACAAAAGCTAAGCTTATTGCTAGTTTTTTTTTAAATACACTAGGTCATAAAGTTTTAGTAAAAAAGTCTACGAGGTAAGTAAGGAAAACTGTGATGAAACCAAGAACTGGAGCTTCTAACTCACCATCTGCTTCATATTCTTCTGCCTTCAGCTCCATGTCTTCTATCAGGAAAGCAACACCTCTGTCTCTGGCTTCACTGTACTCTTCAAGCTTACACAAAATATCAATGGTCTGTGCGTTCACTTCATATTGCGGAATGGGCTGATTGTCAAACATTTTCTTTAGCCATGAATTAACCTGCCGGAGAATGGGGGGAAAAAAAAGAAACAGCCAGGTGAGATGAGAGAAAATAGCTGAAGCACTGCGAGCTCTGTGCTCCAGACGAGCAGCTCCTACAGCAGCCAAACCACTGGTGGTGGAAGGGGACGCAGCTCCCTTCGTCTCGGCTTCGGACACCCCCTGTAGCTCAGAGAACCTTTTAACTTTCCTCACGTTTTCAGGACCCCTGCTCATCTCCTGATTTTATAAATTTCACCTTTTTATTCTCACGCTCTGTTCGCTACAGACGCGATGACGACCCCAGCCACCACAGCCCCCCGCCCGCTTCTCCCCTGAGCCCAGGGCCGAGCGGTGCCGGGGCCACACGGGCTCGGAGCCCCCAGAGGCTCGGAGCCCCCCGCCGCCATTACCCGCCTCAGCTTCCCCTCCATGGCCTCAGCCCCGGCCTCAGCCATCAGCCGCCACCTTGAGCCTCCCGCCTCCGCCCCGGCCTTCCCCGCGCGCCGCGGGGCCTGCTGGGAGTTGTAGTCCTGCGGGAGCGCCCCGCCGCCTTCACTGCAGGCACCGAGCCCCCGCCGCCTCTGCGACGCAGCCACCGCCGCGGTTGTCCTCTCGTTTGTCTTTTTGAGTCTGATTTTTAGCACCTGAAGCCCTTTATGCTTTACGCTTTTCACAGGCTTTCTAAAGCCCATTGCTTTATCCAGCCACTGCAGTTCAGCCACAAGGTTGCTAACAGACAAGCAACCGGGAGCTCTCTATTTAAAGCTTACATGTGACACCTTAGATATGAGGTTGCAATATCCTAACTTTCAAATCTCAAAGCGCAAATAAAATCCTAGAATCATAGAACCACCCAGGCTGGAAAAGACCCCCAAGATCATCAAGGCCAACCATTAACCTAGCAAAACCATATCCCTAAGCACCACATCTACATGTCTTTTGAATATCTGAAGGAATGGTGACTCAAATACCTCCCTGGGCAGCTTGCTCTAATGCCTCACAGCCCTTTCAGTGAAGAAATCTTTCCTAATATCCACCGTAAACCTCCCCTAGTGCAACTTGAGGCCATTTCCTCTTGTTCTCCTGCTTGTTGGATGGGAGAATAGGCTGACCCCCACCCTGACACAACCTCCTTTGAGGTAGTTGTAGAGAGCGACAAGATCTCCCCAAAGCCTCCCCCTCTCCAGGCTAAACAACCCCAGTTCCCTCAACCAGTCCTTGTAAGACTTGTTCTCTATACCCTTCACCTTCTCTTGTTGCCCTTTCTCTGGACACGCTCCAGCACCTCAATGTCCCCCCTGCAGCAAGGGTCCCAAAACCGAAGACAGCACCCAAGGTGCAGCCCCACCAGAGCCAAGTACAGGAAGACAATCATTTCTCTAGTCCTGCTGGCCATGCTGTTTCTAATACAAGCCAGGGTGCCGCCGGCCCTCCTGGCCACCTGAGCACACCGCAGGCCCATATTCAGTTGGCTATCAACCAACACCCCCAGGTCTCCTTCCGTTTGACAGATTTCCAGCCACTCTTCCCTTAGCCTGCAGTATTGCATGGGGTTGTTGTGCTTCAATAGCAGGACTTGACACTTAGCCTTGTTGAACTTCATACATTTTGCCTCAGACCATCGGTCCAGCCTATCAAGATCGCTCTGCAGGATCTGCTCCCCAGTCTTAAGCAGATCAACACACCTAACTTGGTGTTGTCTGTGAACAAGGGTGCACTCGATCCCCTCATCCAGATCATAAAATAAAAAATCGGTTCAATTCACTAACTGCAGCCATTGCTTTTAACAGAGCTAATTGAAGCGCTCTGAATGTTTTGAAAGAATTTGGTTTTTCCTCTTACGTACCCAATAGTTTAAGAAAAGTCTTTAATCAGTAAAATATTGAAGTGATTTTTGATGGAGTTGGATGTTTCGTGCATATCACAATACAAATTACAAAAAAAAAAGACACATGAAACCCTTCACCAAGAAGGTACAAATTATCTTTCTATACTAAAGGGCAAAAGTTAGAACCTGAATAGCTTGTGTATCATTACTTGCGTAAAAAAGTTGTGCTCCTTTTTGACTAACATTTACAATTCCTGCAAAGGCCTGCTGGGAGCTTTACCAGACTCCTTCATGACCGGGAGGCTGCTGTCCGGGCGTGCTGCCCAGCCTTTGGCACCCTCCCCGCCTACGGGCCTCGCAGCGAGGCGCTGTGCGGCTGTCACTGCCGAGGGCACCCAAGCAGCTGCGGGGTCACCTTTTAGGACACCGGTGTTAGCAAGAGATGGGCTGAAAAATAAATAAGCCGCTTTGTCAGGTCACGAAGACCAGCAAGGTGCTGCACGCCGCGGCCTTTTCACCTTCTTTCCCAGAGCGCAGATTCAAGTTTTTAAGAGATTTAAGTGCTTTTCTGCAACGTGTTCAACCTCCAGAAGCTGCTACGAGAAGGGTGAAACCCCCAGCCCCACACGCCCCCTCCCCGCCCCTTCCGCCCACCCAGGGCCATGTCGAGGGCATCTGCCATAAGGGCTATTTTTCTAAACACCCCATTCCTCTCTTTTTCCAGACGCACACAGAGGGAGGGCTGAGGGGCCGGGGCAGCTCTCCGAGCCCCCTCCCCGCCCCAGGCGTGGCCTCACCGCCCATTAGGGCGGAGCGCGGCGCCGCCATTTTGTGGAGAGAGCGCGGGGCCGGCAGCCTCCTCCCGTCTGCTTCGCCCCCAAGTCCTCAGCCGCCGCTGCCACCATGCTCTCCGCCCGCCTGGCCGCCACCCTCGCCCGGTCCCTGCCGCGGCATGCCGGCCTGGTGAGCTCGCCTTCCCCTCCAACCAGCCTGAGGGCTGAGGGGAGGGCGGCCGCCGCCGCCATCTTGGGGGCCGCGGTGACATTGAGGGGCCGCGGCCTCCTGGGCTCGGCCGGGGGTGGGCGAGCGGCCCCCGGGGGTCCGGTGTGGGGTGGGGGCGAGGGGGGGGGATCCCCAAAATACCCAGGGGCCCGGGCCCGGATGAGGATGGGTTGGTTTGGGGAATGGGGACGGGGTTAGGGGCGCCGTGCCCTTCGCTGAAGGTGAAAACTGGGCCATGAGGGGTGGGGGTGAAAGAGGCGAAGTCCCGGTGGGTCGGGGGGTTTCGGGGGGCGCAGCCCTTGGGGGGCACCACAGGGTGTGGGGGGCTCCCGGGTCGTCTCCGGTCCGTGTCCCTTGTGAAGGTGAACGCAGCCCTTCATGGGATTTCGGAGAAATCGTGTGCACGCTGCTGCGGAGCTGCACTGTGAGCTTCAGGATTTATAATTATAATAACCACTTAATGCATTCGTTATCACAGCTTTTTCTTTTGTGCAATCGTATATATTTTAGCCGTGCTTCAGAAAATTTGCCCTTAGGCTTTACAAGGAAAGGTCAGTCCTCACTTTACCGAGAAATCGATCCTCCTAAGACATAACCTTATTTTCCCTTGTGCAGATGCACGAGGTCTTTGCTGATTTATTTGTGCCCTGAGCTTTTGATGCCACGGGGAATGGTGGTGGATGAGAGGAGGTGCTGCTGTGGGAGCTGCTGCAGTGCTGTGGTGGTGACAGTGCAACGCAAAGGCTGTGCAGAAAAACGCAGCGATTTAGAGCAGTCTCTTTTAGTGCCTGTGGTTATTTATTCGTGTTGGGTTTGGTTCTGTAACTGCAACTTGTGAATGCAGAGCTTTGGAGCTCAATTCAAAATGGAGACACACTAAATATCTAACCTCATACTGAGAGATTTTAATGTAGTCTCTTTTTAAAATACTGTATTTTGTGTGATCAAAGAGGCTTCGCTTACTGAAACAATTACTTATTTTAGGTTTCCAGAAACACCCTGGGTGCAGCATTTGTCGCCACAAGAAACATCCATGCCTCCAAAACACATTTCCAGAAAACCGGTGAGTCTGAAGAAAGGCCCTTATTATTATAAGAGTACTGTTTAAGACCTTGATCAGTCAGACAAGGTAATTTGAACTCGGAGCGTGAGGTGCATGTGTCAGCTGACAAAACGCTTGAGGACACTTATGTACTGCCAATGTTGGGAAGTGAAATATCAGTTACATGGTCACATCTGTCAGACCTAACTTTAATAATTGTTCAGGGTATGTCCAAACCAATGGGGTGATCACATGTCAGCTGGCTTACTCAGCTTATCTGCCTCCCAAATATCCAATTCAGTCTTTCAGTCCTGCAGAATTGAAAAATGACTCAAATTCCAATTTCCTGTCTGCTTGTTGGCAATATTAGAGAAAGGATGACTTTCTCAGGCCTGCTTTGACCTTTTGTCCTTGATTGTAACTCATGTGTTGGTGGCATCTGAGAAGGCAACAGCACTGCGTAGCTGTGTTTTGGTAGCAGTTCATGTACAATTCTTGATGTCATTTAGGCCTAGTAAAGGTATTATTAGGAAATAAGTTTCACTGTGTTGCTTACTGTTCCCTAGCTGAGGAAATAAAAAGTTGTTGGGGGCATACTGCCAAATTGGAGGAAGATGGAAAACATATTGTTATAGCTTATATCGAACAAATTGATCTGTAAACGTATTAAGTGCCTTTAGAATATGCTGGTTTACAAATGAGTTGGTGTTTCCATGCGTCCAGTCTAAGTAAATGCACTGCCTGCAGAGAGGGCATGTCTCTGCTTTCTGAGTGAAGTCTAATCTACTTAGCCTATTGGCCCTCCAGAGGGAGGGATTGCTAACAGGGTAGGACATACGGAAGGAAATCAATGACAACACTAAACAACAGTCGTCAGTGTTTTGATTGAAGTCTGTTCAGTGATGAGTTGAAGCTGTGTTTATTGGCTGTGAACACAGAAACTGTTACTTACCTTTTGCGCTATGTGTAAGGAAGAATGTTTTCTGCTAGAACTTAACGGTATACCTGGGAGAGGGTACCTTGGCTTGTGAATTAAAGACAAGTTTACTGAATTTATACTCTGCCTTAATTCGCTAAATCTGGTTTGAAATACCTTTTCCTAGGCACTGCTGAGGTATCCTCTATTCTTGAGGAACGTATTTTGGGAGCTGACACCTCTGCTGAACTTGAGGAAACTGGTCGTGTGCTCTCGATTGGTGATGGTATTGCCCGTGTCTATGGCCTAAGAAATGTGCAGGCAGAAGAAATGGTTGAGTTTTCTTCTGGGCTGAAGGTGAGCTTTCACTAAAGCAGTTTATTAATAGAAATTAATAGATGACTTTTTAAAGGAGAATCTCAGACTGTGCTTGGTCTTACCCATATGAAGCTTTTACAGACTTAATTGTAATTTTAATGTGTAGTAACTAGTTGACTGCTAGTCAAATACTACAAAAAGCAAATATTATTTGAATTTGTAACACTTTGCTTTTGGTATTATTATCTGGTTCTTGGCCAACACTTGAGCTTTATTTGCCTTCCTCTAGGAAGTGTTAAGGGCTAATTTGGCACTGGATTTTGTTTTCTTAGGTTTTAGGCAGGCTTTTATCATTACCATTGAAGAATAAGCTCTGTGATCCAGTACGGTGCACAATTTGGTGACTTCTTCTAGTCCTAAGGGTAGACTAGAGTTAAAAAGCTGACTGTTCCCTGATACTACTGCAGCTTCTCTTCCAGAATTGTTAATGCCCTGGCTTGCCTTATGCAGATAAGCCAAATCTCTTGTTGAATTCCTAGGCAAGAGGACTGTATTTGAAACCTACTTATCCTTTCTGGTTTTTCTTTGGGAGAGGAACGATTGCTGCAACTATAATTGTGTAGAAAACTGAAGGCTTAGGCAGGTTATGTCACCAGTGTGGGAGAAGATAAGTGCATTGAGCTCGATCCCTGTGGGTCCCTTCTAGCTCAGGGTATTCTATGATTGGATGTAAGCAGAGCATTGATAATTGTTGCAGGTAATTGCTGCCAGCATCCCATATTTCACACTGTAGACTAATCACATCAATATTTTAAAGCGTCAAGAATTCACCGTAGATGTTGGTATCACTTTTCTGATGTTAGCATGATCTTTGTCCTAGGGAATGTCCTTGAACTTGGAGCCCGACAACGTTGGTGTTGTCGTGTTTGGTAATGACAGACTGATCAAGGAAGGGGATGTTGTGAAGAGGACTGGTGCCATTGTGGATGTGCCCGTTGGGGAAGAGCTGCTGGGCCGTGTTGTAGATGCCCTAGGCAATCCCATTGATGGGAAGGTGAGTGTAATGCTAAGCGTTAAGCTTTCTCCTGTGTGGTGCAGAATGCAACAGGGTTTTTTCTCTCTTTTAAGGGTCCTATTACATCTAAGACACGTAGGAGAGTTGGCTTGAAGGCCCCTGGCATCATTCCCAGAATCTCTGTGCGGGAACCTATGCAGACTGGTATTAAGGCTGTGGACAGCTTGGTGCCAATTGGCCGTGGACAGCGCGAGCTGATCATTGGTGACAGACAGACTGGGTGAGTTAAATGCCCAAACGAAAATGTTTCCATAAACAGAGACTTGAATGCAGCGTGCCCTACTGTACGAACCTGAATGCAGCTGGGCGGAGGATAGGAGAACAGTGGGTAGCTTAACTTAACCAAACTGTGTGTTGTACAGGAAAACATCGATTGCAATTGACACAATAATCAACCAGAAACGATTTAATGATGGAACAGATGAGAAAAAGAAGCTGTACTGTATCTATGTTGCCATTGGCCAGAAGAGATCTACTGTTGCGCAGCTGGTAAAGAGGCTCACTGATGCAGGTACAGATTTCTGATGATGGTTGAGCCTGGCAAATAAGGACAGCCTGTTCTTATAATGATGAATAATACTATGAACTCTCCTAATCGAAAGTATAGACAGAATTATTTTCTTATTAGATGAAAAAATACTTGTTTTTCTAGACAAGCTCTTACAGTTATCAGCAGGGACAGGGGACACCTTTTCACTTCATTGGATTAGAAAACTATTATGATGCCCTGAAACTGTTGAATTGCTTCTGGAAACATTACCCTTCATGTTTCTTTCATCAGAGTTGGGGGAGTTTCCTCTTGGCAGTCAGGCAGGCCTGATTATAAGCTGTGGCCTGCAAGTATTTTTATGGACTTTGCATTTGCTTCGTATGCACGCACGTCAGTGTGAACGGCAATTTAAAGTCTGGTGAAGAGACTTTACTGCCCAAACATAATCCATTATGTGATAGCATCTTTTCAGAAACAGTAATGTCTGGCAAAAAAAGCTGCATGTATAACAGGGCTTAGAAGAACTTAGGCACTTTGCCTTTTGCCTGCTGGTCAAGCGGAATCATACGTAGTAGAAAAAAAAAAGGTATTTTAGTGGCAATTTGTTTAGGACTATGAAGCAGTGTAGCACCTTCTTGTAAAAGCCAAGAAATCAGATTTCCAGATCTCTGACTTCTAGAGCCCAAGGGTGTCTTTTACTAAAAGTTTAAGCCTCACTTTAAATGAAAAATAATCTGCAAGTGCCAGACAATAGCTGCTGTGAACTTGTCCTTGAAATTTCCTGAGTTAGTCAAGCTAATTGGTAGGTTAACATCATCCATTGTACTTTCCTGTAACCAGTGATACTGCCTGGGTTTACTTCAGCAACTAGCGCTTCGTATGCATGTTGCATTTGCTGATTACTGGCACGATAAGGTAAGGTACTGAGGTGACGAGTCTCTCAAATTCTTTCCAGATGCCATGAAGTACACTATTGTGGTGTCTGCCACAGCATCTGACGCTGCGCCCCTTCAGTATCTGGCTCCCTATTCAGGCTGCTCCATGGGGGAGTACTTCAGAGACAACGGAAAGCATGCGTTGATCATCTATGATGACTTATCCAAGCAGGTCAGGAAGCATTGCTTATAGGTCGTGTGGTCCAGCATTGGTGCTTATAGCTGTAAGATCACCTGAGGCTTAAAAATTCAGAATTTTAAATGAGCCGCTGAAGTCTGAGAGCTTCCTTTATGGTTCTGCACAGGCTGTTGCCTACCGCCAGATGTCTCTGCTGCTGCGCCGTCCACCTGGCCGTGAAGCCTACCCAGGTGATGTGTTCTACCTGCACTCGCGCCTGCTGGAGAGAGCGGCCAAAATGAACGATTCCTTTGGAGGCGGCTCTCTGACTGCCCTGCCGGTCATTGAGACTCAGGCTGGTGATGTGTCTGCTTACATTCCAACCAACGTCATCTCCATCACTGATGGACAGGTAGGGCTTTCTCTGCATCTGCCAGTAAGTTACACAGACGTACTGGTATGCCTGAGGGAGAGGCTTCTGACCTGGGTAATAAAACAAATTTATCCCGTAGATCTTCTTGGAAACTGAGCTGTTCTACAAAGGTATCCGTCCAGCCATCAACGTCGGTCTGTCTGTGTCCCGGGTGGGTTCTGCTGCTCAGACCAGGGCTATGAAGCAGGTAAGCACGTAACGATAGTTCCTGTCATCAGAGATGAGTAGTGTGTAGGCTGTCCAACCAATTTCACTCTTTACAGAGTCATGAATACAAAGGGAATTAAGTTTTGAATTCCTTGGTATTATGAAATAACTTAAAAAAAAAAATCTAAAAAACAGATTTATGGGGTCTGTGATACTTCCATCACATACTGGCTGGAAGCAGGGCATGGGGAGTGGAGGGAAGAGTATCTGCGTAAAGATGTTTGACTATAGTCAAAAATAGGCAAAAGTTCCATTGTGCTGAACTGGGTGCTGATCTAACCGGATACAGAGAATGCTCTCTTAACGCCACGCTTTTTAATCCAGATACAAGTATCGATCATGATACTTCCAGGGAGGAATAAGATTTTAAAGGCTAGACAGTGTGGGTTTTTTTAGAAATGTGATTAATCACCTATTTAGCTGACTTGTGACAACTGTCAGCTGAAGATGACCTACAGACAACTAGATTCATTTAAAAACTGTTGACACTCGGTGTGCCCTCACCTTTTACTGTAGGTGGCAGGTACCATGAAGCTGGAATTGGCTCAGTACCGTGAAGTAGCTGCCTTCGCTCAGTTTGGGTCTGATCTGGATGCTGCCACACAGCAGCTGCTGAATCGTGGTGTGCGTCTGACAGAGCTCCTCAAACAAGGACAGTACGGTGAGTGTCTTGGGTGTAGCACGCCTGCGTTCCCTCTTAGTCTGTGGTGTTGGTCTTTGTGGCAGCATGAAGATGCCCTTTGGGTGTTGTAAATGCAGGCTTGACTTGAACCATGTTGCATACACAGAGCTGATCTTCAGAGAGACTCTGATACTGATGTATCCTGATGCAAGAATTGCTGATGGTACGGATGTTTTCTTTCTCGCAGTTCCCATGGCTATTGAGGAGCAGGTTGCAGTCATCTATGCTGGTGTCAGAGGTCACTTGGACAAGCTGGAGCCCAGCAAAATCACTAAATTTGAGAGTGCTTTCCTGGCTCATGTACTGAGCCAGCACCAGGCCCTCCTCTCCACAATCAGGTATGATAATTTATCTTAGTTCATCCCAGGGGTACTGACCTGGGAGCTGGAGCCCAGATAATGGTCGCTGAACCATGAGGGTAGTGTATCCTCGAACATCAGGCTTTCTGCTGCCTCTGACTGGAGGTTAGATCAGCCTGCCTGCTGTCCTTGCACTGTTACACAGATCTCGGCATCTCGTCTACAGTTTTTACTCAAAAAAAATCCAGCTGATGCTTAAAATGAACCTATTTGCATGCTTCTCCTGTAATCTGAAATTGAACTCACTTCAGGCAGTGAGCTGGCATGCTTTTGGCATGCTAATAGCATTAAGATATTAGAATACTGTGGATTAAGTGCTCCTAGCTGCCTTGTTGCTGAGCTGACCGTGGGGATTTGAGTATTTCCACAGTCTTGTCCTGTGAACTGTTCTAGCTTGCTTTGTCCTGAGTCAGATTTGTGCGTTCCATCTCTGTGGCTTAGCTGTGCCCAGTTCAGCAAGACTCTGAGAGTATTTGTGGACAAACCTTAATTCTTAACAGGACTAACTCTTCTTGAGGAGAAGGGAAGTTCTGTTAGTATACTAAGTTCTTTTTTGTTTTTACTTCAGAATTAACAGTGCATTTATTTCTGTGTCAGAAGCTTAACTAAACTCTGTTTCAACAGGACCGAAGGGAAGATCTCTGACCAGACGGAAGCTAAGTTGAAGGAAATAGTCACAAATTTCCTGTCTACTTTCGAGGCATAAACGTGTAACCATTCAAACAGGCCAGGCGGTTTTTGTGGTCACATGCTCCAGCTCCATCAAAGACTTAAAAGTATGCGCGACTTGAATGTACAGATCTCACTAAGAATAAAAGTTTCCATGTAAAAAGACTTGGGTATTCTGCTCTTAATCATTGCCCTTCTGGCCAGCTGCGCTAAGCACACGTGTGCACAACTTCCCTGGACGCGTGGTTGCTAAAGGAACTCTGGTTGAGGATGTTTGGTTGTGGAGTAGATCGAACTCCCTGTGTAAAGCCTGGGAGGGGTGGCAGTGGGTTTCTGTGGCTGACTGCAGTCCCCGTGGTGACAACTGAGGGTTGCTCTTGTTGCTTTTGTCCTTTTTTGCTCGCAGCTGACCTCAGAGGAAGGCACACAGCTGTGGAAGCTGTCGAGCTGTCTTGGCATGGGTGGTAGCTAGTACCTCCCAGTACTCTTAGCCTCTAGCAGTCCCATACTGTGCCAGAGCACTTCTTGGAACTGCTAAGTCATGCTCCTGGTGCCTGCCTTTCAGGAGATGGCGCTCTTTCAGAACCGATTGTGTCTCAGGCCACCTGCACCTTTGGCTGTTACATTGAGATTTAAACACTGCCTTTCTCTGTGGTTTGCTGCAGTGCTGTCAATGCGCTGCAGTCGTGACTGGTTTGTAGGGAGATGAAACGTCGCAGCATCTGTTCCGCTCCCGACTTGGTACGCTGAACGGAGCTTACGTGAGGTACAAGGGCCCAGTGTTAGAGCGTGTAGCCGAAGTGGAAAAGTTTGCCTTCGTCCTTAGCTTCAGGCGGGATTTAGCTCTGCTGACAACGTTTGTTAAGGGATTGGAAGGGGGAGGCTGCAAGCGAGGGGAGCTGTGGGATGGTCTGGCCACAGGGTGGTGCTCCGAGGCAGAGAAACAGCGTGCGGGTGGCGGTGCTGACTGCTGGTGGGCGCTTTTGGAAGCACCCAGGGGCTGGCTCTGGCTAAATCACCGGAACCCAGGAGAGCTGCTAAAAGGAGCCTCCGTGTGCCAGAGAAAAACGGTTTGCTTTTTGCTGCGTTTTTTGTTCACGTCGTGCTTGCTGTGCCTGTTTTTGCTGCAGCTTCCAGCACCGCGTCCCTGTCGGTGCTGTGCTGACGCTGCCTCCACGTGCCGGTGGTGTCAAGCGGGGCCGCGGCAGCGCATGCCCTGTGCCTTGACCCCTGTGGCTTTGTCCTGCTCTCTATCTCAACCCCACGGGGGCTTACCTGGCTGGCTGAAAGCGCCCGCGGTGCAGAAGGTGAGGATGTGGAAGAAAACGGGTGATTTATTCCAGGATTTGGATTTGCAGCGGCTCGGGGTGCGCCACAGCTCCTGCGTTTGCTGAAACCTCCTCGAAGCCTTGAGCTCGGCCCCAGCCGCGACACTGGCTGCGGCCACGAGCCGTGAAAAGACGCAACCCTTCAGCCACATCTTTGCTGTAGGTGTCAGGCCACCCTGGGCTCACGCGCGGGCAGACCGATTAAGCGGAAAATGCCTTATTTTTACATCACTGGCCTGTTTCAGCTGTCCCTGCGTCAGAGGCGCCGACTTACCGGGGTGAATCGGCTGCTCCTGAGCGCAGTTGGTGCCCGCCTGCTCTCCTCTCCCACCCCAGGTCCCAGACCAGAGGTGTCTCGCCTCCTGCAGCGACGCCGCGCCGGGGCTGCGAGCAGGACGTGCGCCCCCAAAACCTCCCCCCCCTCCCCAAAAAAAAAACCCTCCCCACCATCGTCCAGAGGCCGCGGGGCCGGGCTGAGCGCTGAGCACACCCCGCAGGGCTCTGCCCCCGTGCCGGCTGCTCACGAAGCCGAAGCCCTGCGGCTGTCCCCGGGCCGGGCGGGGCCAGGCGGGGCCGTGCCGAGCCGAGCCGTGCCGGAAGGGCGCAGGGGGCAGCGGCAGCAGCAGCAGCAGCAGCATGCGGGAGGCACGGTTCAGGGACCACTTCTGGGTGAGTCGGGGCTACGGATGGGAAAAGGAGGGGAAGGGGGGTGCAGGGGGGGGGATGGTCCGGCTGGGGGCTGCTCCCTCGCTTTGCTGCTGCTGCTGAGCCCTGGGGGGGAAATGTCAGGGCGTGGGGAGTGCTGCAAGTTGTTCTTCGGGGTGCGGAGTGTGCTTTCGGGTCTGCAGGAGCCGCCGAGCAGCCGCTTATCCCCCGCAGAGCGTTTGGCACCGCGGCTGTGCGGTTCCCCTGGGTGTGCTGCCCTTCGTTTGGCTGTGGGAATCAGGCACCAAGCGGCACGGCTTGGGCTCCGATAAATCCCCAGTAAATCCCCGAGGTCCCGCCAGCGATGCCCGGGAAGCAGGCCTTGCAGGACCGGGGAGAAGGCGCCTGGGTCCCGGAGGAGCCGGTGTTGGGATTTTGGCCGCAGCGGGATGCGGGATGCGAGGGTACGAGCACAGCACCGCACTCACACGGTGCCCAGCGCCACGGGCGAGGTGCCTGGCGGGGCACCGTCGGCGTGCAAACCCTGCGGGTGCGCCGAACCGGCTTCGTGCCTGGCAGCGGTTTCTCAGCCGCTCATTGCCAAGAAGCTTCCACGGCCCTCCCTTGGCTTTGCAAACGTGTTGGGGGCGGAGGGGAGGGCTGCCGGGGTGGTGGCAGCCTCCCCCCGGGCACCCGGCGCCCCTCCGATGCCAACGGGTGCGCTGGGGCTGGCAGAAATAACCCCGCTGCTGCGTTTCATCGCGCTTTGGCGGCGCGTTGGGCTGCAGGAGAGATCCTTGTTCCCCTTACGGCCAGCGAGGCTATTCACTGGGTAATCTGTACATAATCCGGGCCCGAACTCTTGGTGCTATCGGGGTTTCTGCCTGGTTTTGTCCCTTCTGAAACATGCAAGCTCCCACCCCGAGTACCGGTGGGGTCAGGCAGCCAGGGCTGAGCTGGGATGGGAGCATGGCAGCGCTGCCTCGAGGCCCCGCTGCAGTCATTTTGCCCGTGGAGAAGGCAGCAGTGAGCGTGCATCACCTGCGGGGAGGAGAGGAGGGGATGGGAGATGGATGGAAAAGCCCAAATTTAGGCCAGGTGCAGAGGGGCTGCTGCTACGGCTTCGGTTTGCTGTAACGCAGGGAGGGAGGGCAAACTTCCTCCTGAGATTTTTCCCCTTTTATTTACTTTGCTTGAGCCAAAAGGGGAAGAGGAAGGAGAACGCTGCTTTGCCAAAGCAGAGGATTACACAGGGCTTGGGACAGCCCAGGGCACATTTTGGAAGGGCGGCAGCTGCCCCGGGTGGCTGCAGGGGAGGGAGGATGCTGCCATGGAGGGCTGGAAGCAGAGGGAGAGGATTTTAGTGCTCCGTCTGGTGAGCCAAAGCCCAAAAACGACCACTTCGTAAGCATGAACAAATACTGTGCATGGCCAGCTGCTTCATTTAGGCCTTGATTTTGCGTTTCGGAGTCTGAAGAAATGACGGCGGCCCCATCTCCCTGCCTGTCCCCAGCCCCGTGGGCTGCAGCCGGTCTCGAACCTTTTCTTCCATTCCCCTATATGTTGTTTTTGCTCACCCTACTACATCTCGGTGTAAGCTGCAGCCACCTACAGAAGAGCTGTGCAAAAATAATACACCCCAAATCCTGTTTGGTTCCTCTTGCCCTGCCTGCAGCGATTGCTGAGAGTTGAGCAAGCGCGGGGCTGTTTGCATGTTTTTGCAACCTGCCGTTCTCCTTTCGCTACGCGAGGGCTCGTCTTTCATTTTTATCGTTTCCTTGAAAAGCGCCCGGTTCTCCGCAAGCCCTTCTGGCGGAGTGTTTTGGGAAACCCGGCAGCAGGGCTTTGGGTCTCGTCAGAGCACCTGGGGCTCGCGGGCGTCTGTAAAACTATGCAGGGAAAAGGGGAATCTGGTAGCGCTAAAACGAGCTTTACGTCTGACCCGCTGGCTAACAGCCTGAAACCTGGAGGGCAGATTCTTGGTCATTTCTTCTTATTTGTCCTCAGACAAATGTAATTTGCTTTCAGAGACAGAAGCTCTGCCCTCTGCAGAGTGTGGCAGGGTGCCTTAAAGAGGAGGACTCGGCGGGACACTGAGAAGATAAGCAAATGGTACTGAGGGCTGAGACCTGCCGGCTCCCGCCGAGGCTGCTCCGGTTAAGTGATCTTTGCATATAAGGCTTAGGTGTCTGCGCCTTTCAGGCACTCCCAAATGTTTATCTGCCGCCTTAAGAAAATGAGGTGCTAAATGATGCTGCTAACACACTCCGCAGCAAGTCTCCCGCAGTAGAAGGTGCGCTGGCGCGTTTTGATTTTCAACCAAAGCACGCGGGATAGGGTCCGAAAGCACCGGTGAAGTGTGTTTGTTTGCACCCTGGGAAATTCATCCTGCTGGGCTGGTTCGCACCGCAGTGGGTTGAAGCCCCGGGCTGTATCTGCTCTCCCCTCTTGCTGTCTGTTTTTTAACCTGCCCAGATCTGCAGGGCTTCGCGAGGCTGGGGATGAGCTCCTCCCGCTCCCTGTTTCTGCAGGGATGCAGAAGGGGGGAGGATGCCTGCCGGTCTTCGGGGTGCTTTCCCTGCCCGCCGTCTCATGGCATGATGCAGGCTGGGCTGTTTCATTTCCCTCTGCTCGTCCTTCTCCGAAAGGGACCGGCTTTCCTGGGCAGCCTGATGAAATCCTCAGGTGCCGGCCTGCAGGGAGGCCGGCGGCTGTTCTGGTTAGGTGCGGTCGCGCCGAGCCTGACGGTCCATCGCCTTAGCGTTCACCTTTGGGGTGCTGTTTCGTGGGATGCTGTGCCAAGGTGGGGGGATTTGCAGGGAGCGTTCACCCCTGGGAGGAGTTTCGCCTGCCCCGATGTTCCTGCTTGGAACTTATCGCACGGGGAGGAACCGCGGCCTCGCACCGTCTCCTCTTCTCACCCTCGCGGACCCGGCCGGCCCTTGGGGTCAGGCACGCATAAAAGCAGGGCTCCCAGGGCTCTGCCCCCTGGGAGCAAAGGATAAGCCTCTGGGCTACCTCTGCTCCCTGCAGAAATCTGCTCAAAGGTTTTTCTCGGTCTCGGTGACCTCGGTGGGACCTTGAGCAATTTTGAGATCGTGCTGACTGCGAGCAAGAATAGCATCAGCCATTTGTCGTCGCACGGTGTTTCCAAATACGAAAATAGACGTACAACTTCTGCAGCGTTTCTCTGAGCAGACGAGACCCAGGAGAGAGCTGCTAAAAGCTCTGCACAAGTAAAACACGCCAAGTGACGGTCCGTGAGCAGCGCTGAGGGTTTGGGCTCCTGAGCTTGTGGCCGCCCGGCTCTGGTTTGGCTGCTCAGGCTGAAGGGCTAAGGGACGAGGATGTGTGTCTGGGGATGTGCACGTGGCCCTGCGTGCATGGTGCGGACAGAGCGTTGAAGTCACTCGTGAAATTTTGTGTGCCCCAAACCTTTCATTTTTGGGGAGGTCGGGACAGGTTGCTTTTTATCCCCTCACCCTTATCTTCACAGGGTTTGTGTCTGGAGGGGGATCGATGTGAAGAAGATGGAAATACCAAAGCAAACAGCTTTCCCTTTAGTGAAAGAGGGACTTTGCATGCCCACTGGAGCATTTCAGCCCCTCTTTTGCTAAAAGCACAAGCAAAATCCCCAAAACATTGTAACTTCATGCCATCTGAAATGCCGAAATTTCAGAAGGGAGGCGGCACTTCTCCACCTGTGCTGCAGATGTGAATCCCATCTTTCCCTTCTCGATGCGTGAAGCCTCTCATTTTATCTCCCCGCTGGCGTTACCGACAGCCACGTGAACTCCTCCTCCTCGAGAGCATCAGGGGCACAGCACAAAGCCGGCAGCGGTTAGGACAAGGGGGGCTGCGTCCCGCTGAGCCCCTCCGAAAGGGCAGGGACGGGAATTTCCACTCCTCTGCAGCCCTGTGGACTTGGGAAACATCAGCTGCCGCTTTGTCACCTTGAAATCATCCGCCTGTAGTTTCCACGGGTGGTGCTGTCCCCTAAATAGCACGTCCGCTGTTAACCCGGCCGGGCGAGGCGGAATTTGGGGCCGGGGAACGCCGGTCGCCCGGCCTCAGTTCCCCAGCTGCAAAAGGGGGGGACTGGGGCCTTTTTTTAAAATCCTACAGCCAAGCCTAGAGGGATACCCCATGTGCGCTTGCTCTGGGATGCTCTTGGGGCTGCGCAGAGCCACCGATTTCTTGGGGAAGGAATTTGCGTCGGTGCTTTCCAGGTCCTGGCCATTTCCATGCAGCCCCTGCAGACCTACACGGAAGGTGGGCTCTGGTTTGGTGCAGCGGGACAGAAACCTCCCTGTTACACCCCAAATGGACCACGTTAACATAGGGAGCCCCAGCCGGTCGGGTTACCTTCTTTCCAACAGCAGGCTGCTCAGTTATTTGCCCTTTCACCATCATTTTCGGTGTGGGAAGGCTGGCACCGCGCTGCTGGCTTTGGTACGGCAGAGCTGGCCCGGCAATTTTTGCCCGACTTTTATTCTCTTAAGACAACAGCAGCAGAGCAGCCATTTCTTTTATTCCCCTTTTCATAGCCATCCTCTGCTCTCATATAACCGCCTGACTTAGTAGTGCTAAAAACTGGAAGGAAACCAGCAGGACGCGAGGGGTGAGGAGCTGTTTGCAGGGGCAGCTCGGGGAGCCTCGGTGCAAAATCCTGCCCTCCAGAGCCCCCTTCGGCTTAGTTTATTGTGGCTTTAAACCCTGTCCTCCCTCCCTGGCTCTGTCCTCCCTGTATCCCCCTTCCTCTTTCCTATTTCCCTGCCTCCCGTGGGCAGTCACGCTGGTCCCCTGTATTCTTTCCGTGCTGACGTCTGCCCAGAAGGGCGCTGCCAGGGTGGTTTTTGTGGTGTGTGACCCTGCCCAGCCCGGCTCCGTGGGGCCGGGAGCCCCTCCTGCCTGCCCCTGCCCGTTTTATTTCGGGGTAGAAAGTCAAGTTAGGATGTTCCTGAGTTTTGCAACTGTCATGAAAAGTGATTTCAGTGTAAGCGTGCTTCCTTCTTTTGCAGAGCCAGTTAGCAAACGGAGAACCTGTTGCGTTTTTTTTCGGTAATAAGCTCATTTTGGGAGGAGGTTCGTGCTCAGTACAGAAACAGAAAGTGTTTGAGGATCTCCCTAGGCCCTGGCCACAGTCTCCTCCTCCTTCCCATGCACACCACCATGGAGCAAAGCTGATCTGGGATTCCCAGGGATCTCCTGCTGGCCCCACTCCACCAGATATCCGCTTTATCTCCCGCTTTCTGGCCACTCATATTCTTGCTTGGGGAAGTCCACGATGATGAAATCCTTCATTTATCACAAATGATGGCCCTGTTCCTCCTCAATTCTCTCTCTGGGCACAAACTTATGAGAAACCCCCCCCTCTGCTGCCAGCACCGTAACACCAGTTACCTGCATGCTGGCATGTTGGCTTGGAAACGTTTCCTGGATCTCTCCATCCTGCCATTATTCCTCTTTAAGCTTCATAATAATTATTTGTGGTTTCTGCTTCCTTTCTCGCAGCTTCATATCTGCTTTTGCCATTGCTTCCTTTCTGCAGCCCGTTTCCCTATTCTGCTCCTGCCTGTGCTGTTCCTGCAACGCCAGCCGGGCCCTTCTGCAGAGGACAACAGGTAGTTTTGCTCTCCTCCTGCATCCGCTTCGGGTTTCCTCCAGAGAAGGAGGGTTTGTAGTCAGAGCATCCCTCTTGTAGCGTCACAGCACTTAGGAGCCCTGCTCCAGGTCTTCAGGGTGGCAAATCCTCAATGGTTGTAGGACAAAATGCCTTTTTATCCTAAGGCACTTCCCAGCACAGGATAGAGGAGAGAATGGGGTAGTTAGTCAGCCTTCGTCCTAGCCCAGCTACATCATTGTCACATTTTTTATTTATTTTATTTTTTAAATTACCATCACAGGAAAATCCATATTTTTGAGAATAATTTGAGGGAAAGCAGTGATCCTTCGGAAGTCTATGGGAAGCTCCTCCCCGGTGCGGGGAGCACTGCGGGGCGGGGAGCCCTGGGTTGGAAGATGGGACCTGGCCGTGACGCTTTGGGGGACGTGGAGAAGTGTGACGTGCTGAAGGGCACGGAGCAGGGGTGGGGAAGGACCTGCTGCTTAGGGAAGTGATCTTTGTGCTGGAGTTTTGGACTGACGTGAGTGGGACAGGGTGGCTTTTCCCGAGGCCGAAGAGGAGGCTGCTGCAGCAGCAGTCGCTCGGTGCTGCGTGGGCAGCCGGGGAAGCTCACGGGAAGCTGAGCGATGCCGTGGAGAAGGGGCTGCTCAGCTCCTCCCCCCCAGGCCTGGGTTTGGGTTCCTTTGGGCCATGTGGCCGTGAGATCAGTTCTTCACCCTATGTGGTTTCACAGGCTAAACTCGGGTGAGCCATTTTCTTCTGAAAGCTATCTAGGGTCTGACGTTATTTTAAGGATCTGAACCTCCTGGCCTGTATCTCAGGCCCTCCTCTGGAGAATGAGGATGGACATTGTGGGGTGGGAGGAGGGAAAGTGCTGTAGGAGTTTTAGGGGGGGCTCAGTGGGCTGAGGGGCCCGAGGTGCTCAGAATGGGGGGAGATCACCAGGATGTGGCAGGTCTGAGCTCTTCTGACCTGTGAAGGTCACGAAGGTGCCTTGCCACCCTTGCCATCACCGTTCTCCTCATTCCAGACCCTCTCCCACCCCAAGAAGAAAAAAACCAAACAAACCTACCTTATTTCATATAATTTATGGGCAAACCAGAAAGAGGCCCCGGCACACTTGCTCCCAGCTGAGCCATTGCTTGTATAAGTGCCGGTGGAGGTGGCAGTGGCCATGGACCGCGCTGACAGGGACATGAATCCTATTCTTGTGTTTTCAGAGCACAGACCTGACGAGCACAGTTGGCTATGACAGCATCATTCAACATTTGAACGACGGCAGGAAGAACTGCAAAGAGTTTGAAGACTTTCTGAAGGAAAGGTACAGAGCTGCCTCTGAAAACGGGTTTGGCTGAATCTGGGAAGTGAGGCAGAGGCACTTCTTCTGTTTCTTGTATTCCCATTTGGGTTTCCATCATGTTTCTGTCCCCTGGGTTGAAGCATCTTTCACTTTTGGTTGATGAGGAACTTGTTTTTTCACACTATCCTTTCCCTGCGTGGCTGGAATAAAGTCCATACCTGGGGATCCTCAGCTGGGAGGGCGGTGCTAGCCACAAAGCCCAGAAGCACACTATTAAGGGCACTGTCCAAATGCCTTTTGAACGCTGGCAGGCATGGGGCATCAACCACCCCTCTAAGAAGCCTGTGCCAGTGTTTGACCACCCTCATGGTAAAGAAATGTTTCCTAACGTCCAGTCTGAGCCTCCCTTGGCGCAGCTTTGTGCTGTTCCTGCAGGTCCTGCCATCAGCTCCCACTGGGAAGAGACCAGCACCTCCCTCCCTGCTTCTCCTCCTCAGGGAGTTGTAGAATAAAATAATTGGCTTCCTAAAATGTCTGTATCTTTAATGCAAGTGCAGATGTCTGTGTTGACAGTTTGGCGGTGGAGTTCACCTTGTTTAACTCTTTTTTTTTTTTTCCATGGGGTTACCGCCTAAACAGATGTAGGTGCATCAGACACTTTAAATTGCAGGCTCTCCTGCTCTGCATCCCCATCACATTTACTCCAGACTATTTTGTCCCAAGTCTTGTATTCAAGGTTTGTTTTCTCCAGTCAATACCAAAATTACATTAATTCTGGTTCATTCTACAGCAGTCTTCGTATTTAGCCTATTGAGCATGTTTGGTTAGCCCTGAAGTGCTCAGGCAGTTGGACTTGATGATTTTGTAGGTTCCTTCCAATTAAACCACCCCATCCCCATGCCATCCCCATCCCATCCCCATCCCATCCCATCCTCCAGTAGACCTTCTAATGCAAGCTCATGGCAGTACTTGTTTCTCTCCACGGACTGCAGGCAGCTAGGGCAGCTTGCCCAGCTGGAGGTATCTACATTTGACCAACCAAGTCCAGCCCCGGATGTTTGCACAGATTTCAAAGCAACTGTAAAAGGCTGGTTGCTCTTAGGCTGCAGCGCGCAGATTTTCTGGGTTTTCCCACTTGCTTCCAAGAGGGATAGACAATACGACCTGTCAGAGGTGTTATTTATACGCAGTATGGCCTCTTCTTCAAATGTTATCTTTAAGGACGATCCCGCAGTGTGAAAGCTCAGGAGCTGGCAGGACTCTGGGCGTAGACACAACAAGCCACGAGCCCTGGGGCAGTTCGTGGTGGTCGGGGAGGTGGATGCCCATGCTCTCACCCTGTCTGCAGCCTGGGGTGTTCTGCACACCCACTATTCCCTCGTCCGTGCTCAGGGGATGTCTCTTGTGAAACTCCGTCTGCTCTCGGCCTCTGCTGCAAGTTTCAGTTTCTGAAATGAGAATTTCCTCTCATTTCTCTCTTTCCTCAACAGAGCGATTATAGAAGAAAAATATGGCAAAGAGCTCATTAACTTGTCGAAGAAGAAGCCCTGTGGGCAGACGGAGCTGAAGTAAGTTCAGAGCCCAGTGTCTTTTGCTTTTATAGGTGTCCGTAATTGGAGCAATAAAGGAGAAGGGAGAGGGAAGGAGGCTGAGAGAAACTAACCAGTGTTGAAATGTGATTGGGATGTCACCAGATGTTCAGAAGTCAGTCCTGTGAATCAGATGTGCCCAGTTGGGTTGGCCTTTGCCAATATCAAGGTGGACTCCACCAACTTCCCACCTGCCGTAGAGTAACCAAGGCGTTGTGGACGCTCAGGCGAGATGTGGGCTGGTGGTTCAGCAGAGAGCCAAGCATCATGAGACCTTGGGTTTGTTCCTCACCGTTTCTGTGGCCAGAGGGAAGTACACGTATTTCCTTGAGTCAAACCACACGGATGTTCAAACCCAGCACGTTGCCACCCTACACGGGTGCCGTAGCTGCTGCGGTTGGCTCCATTCGTGGATCTCCATTTCCCCACTGCCCTGGGAACCATCTACTTCCTGCTGTACTTCATACGTGCCTGGTTTGGTGTTCTCTGCTCATTTGTTTACAGCTCTATGTTGGTCTGTCACTTACTTTGTTTCATTATCTTAATAGGGAGGAAAGTTCCCTACATTTCCAACCACTCGTCCATACTACATATAAAAAAATGTTCATATGTCCCAACTGATACTCTTTGGAGGTTGCCTAGAACAGTTGTCTTGAAACTCAGAATATTTAATAGTATTCACTGTCCAGGAAGAAGACGTAAGGTAGATCTCAAACCGAGTGGACTGTATTATACTCACTGGTAAGGAAAAAGGTGGAAGTATAAAGAGGGTAGATAAACCTGCTTCAGGCTGTTTTGGCTGGTCTTGAGTGAGGGACTTTCTCGCCAGTTCAGAAGTGCTCTGCTGTCACTGTTGAAGCCCGTGCCCACATCTGGCAGTGCTTTCTTACTCTTTTAATGCTGTGCCTGTGTTTTTCAGCACCCTGAAGAGATCCCTGGATGTTTTCAAGCAACGTAAGTAATCCTTCTTCTTCTTCATCTGTCAGGACATTTGGTAGTGCTGAAGCCTTCAGGCTACTGCTTGGGAAGAAACAGAGAAATTTGGGAAGAAACAGAGAAATCTCCATAACTGTTTGATACCAGGATCAAGTGTAGGCTGTCCTCATTGTCTCGCTCAGCCCAGTGCATGGAGTTTGGGATAGAGTGCTCCAGGGCACAGTTAGCAGAGGGGACCCATGGCAAGTCCCTTTGGGGATCTGTTGGCCTTTTGGGGCAGCTTCAGAGTTGTGCAGCATCTGAAGCTGTCCATGGAAAGCTCATCTGGGTGGTTTTGGACTGGCTTATCCTACCGTTTTGACACAAATATGCAGTAATCAGAGCATCCAAGTGATGAGGCTTGGCCACCGTGCAGTAACCATTCCTCACCATTCTGCTGCCCTGTGTTGAAGTCTGGCAGCCACAGCTCCACCACCGTCCACCCTGGCCAGATATTTCTGCTGCTGTGTTCCTGGGCTGATGCTGTAATGAGGCTCTGCCCTGCAGTAGCTGACGTTTTAATAGCTAGCTACGGGTTTGGAATAGCTCTGGGTGTTGGCTCATGAGCCACAGTTTGTCTTAGCCACTTTTGTGAGCTGCAAGTGAGCGGCTGCTTTGCTTGCTGGCTGGGTGTTTTCGTGGTACGGCTGCTCTCCTCCAGCAGGGCTAGCTCAGTGTGACACTGAGCTGAGCCTGAGATTTATTTAGCAATAGTTTTTCTATGCCCCAAGTTGCTTCTCTGCTAGCCTGGGGGAATGCTTCATTCAGACAGACGCTTTAGGTTGTGATGTGCTGAAACATGCCTGAATTAATCCAGATTAGGAAGAAAAGTGACTGTGCTCGTTTGAATAACTTCTCTTGGTACGAATTTCTTAAATGGAAGTGCAGGCCCCAGCATGACCGATGATGAATCACTCTTACATAGGCAGACCCTGCTTGGAAAGTGCTGCTGCTTTCAAGTTTCTGCAGGGGAATTCATGAGGTGGGACCATGGGTGGAAGGAAGGGGTCTGTGGGTCAGTCTGATGTCAGCTAGAAAAGCTGGCTTAAGCAAGAGCCTTTTTAGGAATATATATATATATATTTCTTTTCTTTGCAGAGATAGACAATGTGGGACAAGGTCACATCCAGCTGGCGCAAACCCTTCGGGAGGAAGCCAAGAAAATGGAGGAATTCAGGGAGAAGCAAAAGCTGCATCGGAAGAAGGTCAGGAGCTGAGGGCACTGTGGGAGGAACCTTCACAGTTGGGCTGCCCCTGCCCCCTGTCCCCCTTGGTGCCCCAGCCCCTTCCGTGCCCACCAGGGCCAGGAAGTCCTGGGCTCCTTCCTACGTGTTGCAACCATGCTGGAGAACTCTGCGGCAACCCCCGACTTCCTTCTTCTCGCTGCCACGTGCTGTCCTTCAGGGTCCTTTGGGGCTGGAGACAGCAGGGGCTCCCTCCAGCCATGCCAGCCTTGGCTAGGAGCGTGTTTAAGGTGCACGTGTAGTGCTGTATGATCTACATAGGGTTTGGTAAAATTAACAAGCTCTTTAACTTCTTCTGGCTCGAGATTCCCGTGTGTGGAAAACGAGGGGAAGCTGTCAGAGCCAGGGGCTGATCCGGACCTAGCAGAGGGGAGAGGGCTTGCCAATTCTGCCGGAGCCCATGGAGGCGATACCGTACTGTAGTTCATCCCGGAGCTCTGACGGTCACTGACGTGCTGACTCCGGGTCTGTTGTCTTCACAGATAGAGCTCATAATGGAGGCGATCCACAAGAACAGGAATTTGCAGTACAAGAAGACCATGGAGGTAAAGCAAGCGTGCTGCTGTCCCTTGCCGTACGGGCTAACGCTGCCAAAACACGCGCACGGAGCGAGGGCAGGCCTACGTGTGAGGGCCTCCCTCCCTCCCCTTTTGCAGCCGCCTGAGCTGTGTCTGCATTAGCAACGTGCAGAGCGTGCTCAGAAAAACCTGAGGAGCGTGGAAGGGAAATGCTGGCTCAGATACCACAGGTTTAAATGTCCAGGACTCGGTTGCCTTGAGCTTTTCGTCCTGAGCAAAGAACAGCTCCTGCTGTGAGCACAGCGCTGCCCAGGCAGTAGGGCTGGGGCGTCCGGGACCCCGAGCATCCTCTGTCAGCTGGATTTTCATCTCTTTTGCTTCCTAACGTCTTCCTGCCCTGTCTGGTGGCTCCCCTAGGCCAAGCGGCTCTACGAGCAGCGCTGCAGGGATAAAGATGAAGCGGAACAGGCGGTGCACCGCAACGCCAACCTGGTCACGCAGAAGCAGCAGGAGAAGGTAAGGAGAGGCGGGGGCCGTGGTGCCGGGCAAAGGGACATCTCCTCTGGCAGGTCTCCTGCCCCATGTCCCTTCTCTCAGCTCTGGGGTCTGCACTCCCGTGGGTGATGCGCCAGGGCTCTCCGACACCTTTCTTCTCTCCCCCCCCCAATTCTGGCAGCTCTTCCTGAAGTTGGCTCAGACGAAATCGGCCCTGGAGGATTCAGGTGAGCGTGGAGATGAAGCGTGCTGACTGCGTTTGGGGGGCGAGGGGAGCACCTCCCTCCGGGGGCAGGAGGAGATGGGCTGAGAGCCGTGACACGGCACACAGGAGCTGCAGCTCCTCAGAAACGTGTCTGGAGGTACAGGAGGTGGCACCTGCCCTGCAGAAGGCTGCCTGGCCCCGCCACGGCTGCTGTGGGGCTCCCATCCCAGTGCACTGCCCACCAGCAGCTGAGCTCACGCGTTACTGCTGGGTTCTCCGTGGCATCCCAGCCATTTTAGGCTGGACGTGGTACCTCCTAGCGAAGGAGTTTTTTAAAATTAATGTTAGCCAACTGACAATTTGATTTCCCTCACAGACAGGAGTTACCAGCAGAGTATTACCGCACTGGAGAAGATCAGGGAAGAATGGATGAAGGAGCACATCAAGGCTTGCGAGGTAAATGCCACAAAATGCCTTCACATGGCACTGTGGTCCTCTGGATGTCCACCCCCCTTTCTGCAGGGCTTGGGGACAGAGCAGACGTGCCTTCTGCTCCGTATTCCCTTCACAGGACAACAGCAGGATGTGTTGCAGGTAACCCTGCACGTTTCTCCTGCTTGGTTTCTGGATTCAAGGCCCCACCACTTCAAAGTTTCCACTGTGTTATTTTTCATTCCTTCCACCGCCTGTTAAAATTGACAGAGTCGATGTGCTCAGTAGTGACATTTTTTTCCTGTTGCCTGCGTGCACGTTCGGTGCTGCCATCACCTGGCTCAAACGGTCATGGCCTGGACACGAATCGAGGCTGCAGCCTCGGGAACACCCAGCAGTGTCTGCCTTGGATGCTGACCACCTAAGTGCTCAGACCGCCTGTGCCTCTATTTTACTTTCCCCCACTGGGATGGAATTTGCTGTCTGTTTGGTGTGCTGCGTCGGGGGGCGTGAAGGTGCCCGTGGTGTCTGGAGGCTCTGGAAGCAGGTGGGGCTGGGAAGCCAGGGTTTCACTTCCACAGAGAGATTACGTGGAGGTTTTCCCCTCTGTACGTTGCAAAGGCCGTAACTGATGACAAATGCAAACGTACGCTTGGGATGGAAGTCTGTCTTTCGCTGGAAATGTGTAAAGGTGCATGGGGTTTGGCTACACCAGACAGCAAATTTCAACAGACTTGGGCTTAAACTGGTTACGAAAAGAGCTTGGCAGGAAACAGGAAGGAGACCAACCAAATGCACCTCCGTTTTCATACATCCCCAGCCATTTTTTTTTTTTTATTTCTCTGCGCCTGTGGAAGGGAGGTGAGAAGGGAGCTGGGGACTGTAGGACCACGGGGTGCCCAGGGAACCCCCACTACTTTTAGGAAGCTGGCCTGGTCTCCCCGAGGGGTGCTGGGCGGCCCCTTCCGCATGGGTGTAGCAGGGCACTGCCACCTGTAGACCTTCCTGAACTTAACACCTTCTTTGGAACACCTGGTTGCACAGAAGGGTGCTTTGTCCCCCGGGAGAGGTGGAGGACTTGTGGCTTCCTTGAATCACCTTGGTGCTAAGGACGTGTGAGCAGCAGGGCTCGGGGGACAGCTAAATCCCCGCTGCAGGCGGGGCTGTGCTGGCGGGGGACCTGCTCTTCTGCCCGTGTCGTTTCAGTTCTTCGAGACGCAGGAGTGCGAGCGCATCAGCTACTTCCGCGGCGCCCTCTGGCTCCACGTCAACCAGCTCTCCCAGGGCTGCGTCCAGAACGACGAGGTGAGCCGGGAGGAGGTCCCTCCACATCCATTTTCCTGTTTTGGATCTGAGGCCTCTAAGAGGTCTCGTTCGGATCAGACCTTCGGCATCCCTGCTGCCCACCTGGGTTCTCTTTGCCCGTCGTTTTGTCAGGGTGTAGTAGCAGTAATGCAGTAAGGACCCCCCCAAGTGCAGCTTTTGTGCGTGTCTGTGGTTGGAGAAATAGTGAGAAGGCAGTACAGGAGTGAAGATGTGTCCTCAGCTCCCTGCCACCAGCATCATACACTTACTGTTCTCCCTAGCTGAAGAAAATCGGCCGAAAAAGAGGCAAATGAAATGCAGTGGGAGGTGACCTTGCCAAAGATCACGCAGGATTATTATGACTCCTGCATATCTGAGGCTGGGAATGGGAAAGCAGAGTCTGATTTGCTTTCCTTTGCTCTGAACTGTGTTAATCCAAGTTGGCCTATGGCCTTTGATCAGCTAACATGAACATGCAGGCAGAAGGGTTGTGGCCAAAGCTCTTAGAGATTAAGTTTTCTTTGGGATTCCTTCCTTGTTCCCTGTACCATTGAAGCTTGGGTCCTGGATGAGCACTGGGCTCCCAATCCATGTGTGATAACCGATTGAAAAACGTCCTTTTGGTTTTTGATCTAATGCACAAAAGTGCTTGTCGTTTCTCTTCTGCAGAAATACGAGGAAATCCGCAAGAGTTTAGAAATGTGCAGCATTGAGAAGGATATTGATTTTTTTGTAAATTTGCGCAAAACTGGAAGTTCGGCCCCAGGTGAGAGCTCGGTGCAACCTCCCGAAGTAGTGCTGACTTGCTTTTACTCCCTGTGGTGCTGCTGCCCGGATCAGCATCAATTTGGATGCAAAACCCACTGATTTTGTAACATCCTTCCTTTCGTTCCCCAGCAAGCAGCACTAGTCCCTCTGCCACTTACCACCAGCCTCTGATGATAATCTCCCTGCTCTGTAACATTTCAAACACCTTCCCAGAGAGGGGGGAAAAGCTTAGCAGCTGAATGTTGGGGTTGTCAAGTGGCACCTTGTGAAAGGTCTGTGCTTTACTACTGTTACCTCTTCCTAGCTCCTGTTGTTTATGAAAACTACTACAACACACAGAGAAACGCGACTCCTGTGAGAAGTCCGGTTTCCGTACCTATATCACGGTAAGGGACATAATTTGCAATTGCTGTTGCAAATGATGCTGTCTAAAACAAACAAACAAAAACATATTTTGTCGCTTTCGGTCTGTTGGAAGCTTTGGGAGTATTACAGGAAAATATTTCCCATGCTATGTAGCCCATCCCTCTCTCCAGAAGAAATTATTCCAATCCGCTGCCTGCTACGTCACGCTCAAGGAAAACCTCAAGTCCATCCAGAGCTTTTTGCTCCCGTTTGTCTTTTGAGGTTATTTTTCCCTTCTTGAGGCTGGGAATCTTGTTCTGAAGGTGCTTGTGATGAGGGTGAGCTCAGTTTTTCTTGTGCCATGCCTCTTCCACAAGTCCTTTGGGTTGAGGTGAGGGGCTGCGGTACCCGGGCAGCAGAAAAGCAAGGCAGCCTGGAGAGAATTGAGGACAGGGTGAAAGATGCCTCTGCCACGAGGAAGATGAGGATTCAGGGCTAAAGACTCTTGCCAAGGATGAGTGTGCACCTCTGGCTGTTGCGTCAGGAGAAGAGTCATGCCTAATTACGGCTTCCTGATGGCTCAGCCCAGGCAGAGGCATGTAAAAGGCATGCCCCGAGGCTCACTCATGAATGTTTTGCCAATGCACTGTTTTTTGGTGACTTTTTCCTCTTCCGCACCACAGCAGCCTCAATTCCTGTGTCTGCCAAGCAGGCTGTTGGTGGTGAATGACCCAAAACATGGCCAGGTCTCCAGAAAGCCCAGGCTGGCCAAACCTCTTGCCCTCCCGTGAGCTCTGTGAGGGTGGTTTGGGAGCTGCAAAGCCAGAGTAATGGCCTGGGCAGGTGCCCTTGGATGGGAGGGAGCCCCATAGCCATGCAGGTCCTCACCTCTGTTTCTTTTTGAGCAGGAGGGCGCCTCTACCCACCCCAACCAGTGGGCCAGGTGAGTTCCTTACCTTAGCTGGCTTGTGCTCCCACAGAGGATCTCTCTGCTCTTGCTCTTCCCCATAGGATCATGAGCTTCATCTCTCTCAAGGGATTGCTTGAGGTCCAGCTCCTGCTATAAGTCCAGTCCGCATGAAAAGATGCTGGAAAGTTGGCTACAGACTCTGGAGGCAAAATTTCACCTAGAAGTTCAGATCAAAGCCCCTTGTGTGCGCATTTTTGAAGCTTTAGGTTGCCTAAGCTTGGTGTCTCACCAGTCTCTGCATTTTGGGCCCTTCTCTGTTTAAACAGCGTGAACTGTATTATCTCCAGGCCACTTTAGGGATGGGGTACTGCAGTGGAACTCAGTAAAACTAAGTTCTGCTTTGGCTTTTAGGCAAATCAACTCATCTCTCTGAGCCCCACTCATCCCTGGCTCCCTTTATAACAGAGGTGGCCAGTGCATGGTGGTCTTGTCCTGCAGTCTCTTAACGAGCACTTTTCATGGGCAGACCTAATATTTTAGTGCTTTGTGTTTTAGGTGATCCTGATTATGCCACAATTGACGGCTACAGCTTGATACACCGCTAGTACCCACAGTAAGTACTCGAGTTTGATGAAGAAAGGGTTTAACAAGAGATGCAACTGCAACAGAGGGGCGGTGCAGAAAGAAAGGCCACCATTTAGGGGATGACACCTTGAGGTGACTGGGTGGGAGTGACGATCGTGTCAGCCCTTCTGTCCTTGTCTGAGCTGGAGCTGTGATTTTGATGCTGTCTCTCCTGTTCTCTAGGTTCTCCAGGCAGAAGATACTGTCAGTCTGGACAGCGCGGCAGAGTTGGTGTTTTCAGTTATTCTCAGCAGCACAGAGCTGCAGTGCTTCTTCATTTTAAGAAAGTATTTGAGGACTCTGATAATTATTTGTGCATTCAGAAAGCACCTACTAAAAATCTGTTCCTTCGATAAGCAAACTCCTTGGACATATATTCCATTTTCACGCTCAGGGGAAGAAAAAGCATATAAGCAATGGAACTGGACACAGGGTCTTCTGCACTGGAGGAAGTTTTTGATTTGAAGTTCTTCCTGTGTGCAGCCATCTGGGAGAGCCTGGTGCCTTCTGCTCTCCAAATAACTAAAAAACACATGTGCATTGCAAAGCTTTGGGCATGCTGGCTTGTGTTCAGAGCTAAGGGTACACTTTGGCCTGTTTCTTAAGTCTTTTATTAACGGTGATTAAACTTGTAATTTGGATTTAATTTCAGTCATGTTTCTCTGGGAGCTTGCTACATAGAGGAGCACCATTAATTACATCATGGGTCTGGCTTTGCCGTGCTGATATTTGGTGCTGATTTGTGTGATGCTTGTGTGATGCAGCAGCACACAGAACAGAAACCCAGCGAGGGGCTGTGCCACTACAAACCTGCTGGCAAGTCTCTCACCCTGCAACATTGCTGAGGATCAGAAGGAAGTCAGTCAGCTCTTCCACCACCTCTCCAATGAGGGGCTTGCAGTTTTTTAGGCTCATGGTATAACTTTGTCTGTGGTAGGCTTCACATACTCCCATTTGATTAACTTCTGGCAATCCCTGAACTTTGGATTTGTATTGATGCTATATCCAAATGTAGAGTCCGTTTTCAGCGGGGATTTGAGTGCCAGTATAAATGAAAGGGAAATCATCAACTGTCTACCTTAATTACTTCTCCCTCTGCTCTGGCAAGCTTGACAACAAAACATTTGTTCTGACTTCCTCACGCTGACTCCTAGAGGCATCCTCAGCAGTAACCCTGCAGGGTCTGGCTGGTTCTGGCTGCACACCACTGGAAACAAACTTAGCCATGGAGCCATGAAACTCATTTCTTGGTCAGGTCTCCTCAAAGGACTTCCCCTTTTTGTTGCCTTATATATGATTGCATGTTTGATGCAGAAACTTACATACCTCAGGGCTGCTTGTCTCTCTGTGCTGTGTGGCTTAACAGCTCCTCGGTGCCTTGCTATACTGAGCATGGGGATATGGGGCAGAGGGTGCTGGACACAATTTAGCTGTCTAAACTTGGAGCAACAGGGGCTGCTGGCTGCATGATGTTCTTCAAGTTGAATCCACGCAACTTCAGTGTGTGCCTAAACACACTGGTCCCTGGGGATTTACTTTATTTCTTATGTGGAAAGGATCACAATGAGCTTTAACTTCTGTCCTGCTAAATGAAATGTACAAAGTGCACAATAAAGTAATAATTTGTCCTTTTTCTTTTTTTTTCCTAAAAGACCAAGTATAGAAATACTCTTCTGAAGGAGCCTGTTGTAGTTTTAATTCTTTAAATATATATATATATATTAAAAATAACAGTTCTGAGTTGTGTGCTGGATTTTTTTTTCTTCCTATGCTGCCTTGTTTGCTTTCTGCAGGGTCTGGGGCTGATACATCTTCAAAGCATCCTAGCATAGTCAGGTGGGCTGAGTTGTATTTCCTGGAAGAAAGCCCACAAGAACATATCTTTCCACAGCTTTTATTTCAGTACTTGTTCTGTATAAATACCAAGATAGTTATGGGAGAGAATGCACCAAGGAAAGCTGGCATGAGAACAACTATGTGTGATCAGCTGTGAGCTGTTGGCCATGTAAGGCAGTTTTCCTTCGCTTCCTGTTTTTTTTGGTCGGATTGTTGTTCTTGAGGGTTGGATGGGATCTGTAATTCATAAGGCATGTTCGTATGGATTCAGGACTTGACTTTACCACCTTCAGCTTGTAAACAGCAATGATTCCTTTACGGTTCCTGCAGGTTGCTGCTGCAGCAAGGTTAGTATGGTAATGGTTACTCCATAAGACATTTCATGCTTGCTTTATAGGGATTTTTCAGCTGACAGAGTACAATAGAGGGTGCTAGGCTTTTCTGGATGTGGAGGTTTCCCACTGAGGCTGAAACTTGGCTTGCACACTCACTGAACGCGCAGAAGTAATCCCAAAATAAGGGTGCTGGTTCTAGAGCTCTAAATACTTAACAGTCGTTCAACAACTCATTGAAGAGACCTCGAGCCAAGCAAATCCTGGCTTGGAAAAGCAGTGTACAGACGTGAAGTTACTGTGAGAAAAGTCTGCGTGCCCATAAATGCTGAACTGATATTTATCTTCATCAAATTCCCTTTCCTTGTTTTCCAGAAGGTGCATAAGACTTTCACCCCCTTACAGGCCCCAGTGGAGGAACCAGCCTCCTCGTGGGTCCCTATAGGAAGGCTGGGCCTCCCTGCAGACTCCTATAGAGCGCCTTAGCCTCCTCCCAGACCCATCTAGAGGAGCCCAGCCTCCCCCTGTACTCCTTAAACAGGAGTCTGGTCTTCCCATGGACTAGTATCCACAGGGCTGCATTTCAGGACCAATTCTCTTTAATGCTGGATGATTAGGATGCAGGACTTGAAGGTATACCAAGTAAGTTTGTAGATGATACTAAATTCAGAGGAGCTGTTGACTCCCTAGAGGGAAGAAAGGCCTTGCAAGGATATCTTGACAAATCAGAGGACTGGGCAATCAAGAAGTTTAACGAGAACAAGTAACGGATTTGCACCTGGGACAGGGCAATAGTGGATACACATACAGACTGGGGGATGAAAGGCTGGAGAGCAGCCATGGGGAAAGGGATCTAGGGGTTCTGGTTGATGGCAAGCTGAACACGAGCCAGCAGCGTGCCCTGGCAGCCAGGAGGGCCAGCCTGGGGTGCATCAGGCACAGACAGCGTTGCTAGCTGGTTGAGGGAAGGGATTGTCCTGCTCTGCTCTGCGCTGGTGTGGCCTCACCTCGAGTACTGTGTGCAGCTTTGGGCACCACAATGTAAAAAGGACATAAAACTATTAGAGATCATTCAAAGGAGGGCTACAAAGATGGTGAAGGGTCTGGAGGGGTAGATGTGTGAGGAACATCTGAGGTCCCTTGGTTTGTTCAGCCCAGAGCAGAGCAGGCTGAGGGGAGGCCTCATGGCGGCCTGCAGCTCCCTCCTGGGGGGAGCGGAGGGGCAGGCGCTGAGCTCTGCTCTCTGGGGACAGCGACAGGACCCGAGGGAACGGCATGGAGCTGGGACAGGGGAGGGTCAGGCTGGGGGTTAGGGAAAGGTTCTGCACCCAGAGGTGGTCGGGCACTGGGACAGGCTCCCCAGGGCAGGGGGCAAGGCACCGAGCCTGACAGAGCTCAAGGAGCGTGTGGACACCACTTTCAGATACGGGGTTTGGTTTTTGGTGGTCCTGTGTGGAGCCAAGTGTTGGACCAGATGATCCTTGTGGGTCCCTTCCACCTCGGGTTTTTCTGTGATTCTGTGAAATACAGCATTAAGCCACTAGCATTTATGATGACCTTTATTTCCTGTCATAGGGCTTGGGCTGGAAGGGACCTTGAAGACCACCCAGTTCCACCCCCTTGCCATGGACAGGGGTGCCACCCACTGGATGAGGTGTCTCAGAGCCCATCCAGCCTTTCCCTGGGCACCTCCAGGGCTGGGGCACCCACAGGCCCTCTGGGCAGCCCTTCCCAGCGCCTCACAACCCTATGGGGGAAGAATTTCCTCCTAACCTCCAATCTAAACCTCCCCTCTTTTAGTTTAAAGCCATTCACGCTTGTCCTATTTCTCCTGCTCGGTAACATAACCGGCAGTGCACTTTTTGGGTGAGCAACACCCTCATTATTGCTCAGACAGCCGTCAATTTATAGATGCCTTAAAGGAGGCTGAAGCGAGGTGGGGGTTGGTCTATTCTCCCACGTGCCTGGTGACAGGACGAGGAGGAATGGGCTAAAGTTGCGCCAGGGCAGGTTTAGGTTGGATGTTAGGAAGAACTTCTTTACCGAAAGGGTTGTTAGGCATTGGAATGGGCTGCCCAGGGAGGTGGTTGAGTCACCATCCCTGGAGGTCTTTAAGAGACGTTTAGATGTAGAGCTTAGTGATATGGTTTAGCGGAGGGCTTGTTAGTGTTAGGTCAGAGGTTGGAGTAGGTGATCTTGGAGGTCTCTTCCAACCTAGGTGATTCTGTGATTCTGTGATTCTGCAATTAATTCTGTGGTTCTGTGATGATTCTGTGATTCCTACGCCGCGTTGGGAAAAACACCCAAGGGGCGGGGTGGAGGGGGCGGAGCGGCGCTCCTCGCCCCTTTCTGTCCCTCTGCGCCTCCCGTAGGCGCGGCGCTGCCGATTGGCCGGGAGCTGGCGGGGGCGGGGCAGCGCCTCGGGGCTCCTCTTCCGGCTGCGGCCGGGCGAGCGGGGGGGGAGGGGGCGATGGCGGAGGCCGTGAGGGGGCCGCGCAGGGCCCGGGCCCGGGGCAGGGACAAGGACAAGGTAAGGGGGGGGGGTCACGGCTCTTGGGGGTGCCCAGGGAGGGGTCGGACGTGGTGCTGAGGGACAGGGCTTGTTAACGTTTGCGAAATGCTCGCCGTAGATAAGCGGGAACTGAAAGGGTTCATAAATCTTACATAAATCTTGTTTTTGTCTAGCAGTAGCAACGGGAGAAATGCGGGATGCAGCGCAAAGGGAGTTTCTTCTGCGAGGACTGCAAGAAGGAGCCTTGAGATTGTAGCGAGGAGAGGACAGGAAAGGTTCGGGGGTTTGTAGCGCCTGCAGGGCAGTGCGCTGGCGGAAGTCTGACCTAGGGATGTGATATCTCGTGGAAGCTGCTGGCAATTTATTGTCAGGAGATGTTTGTTATAACTCCAAGCCCTCGTTCAAAGAATTGTGCTGACCTGTTTTCAACGTCTCACCTGTAGCCCTAAGGGTTTCGGGTTGTCAGCAGTATTTTGTGACCAGAAGTGCTTGCAGGCTTTAATGTAGTGGAACACAGCCTGGAAGCGAAGGCAGTGCTTTGCCATTCTGTAAAGACGCTTTGAGGAGACACCTGAATTCAAGGTGGTCTGGAGATCGCAATTCTCAGGGCCCTCAAGCTGTTTTCACGTATGCCCTCTTGTGAGGCAAAATCTTGTCAGCTGACTAGAGAAAGCGCGTGAGGAGTTGTCAGTGAGTTTCCAAGCCTGCAACCTCTTCTGCAGCCCTGGAGGGGTACTGAGAGCTTGTCCTGATTTCAGCTGTGTTCCTTGTTACGTTGTTTGGGTCATCCACAACTGGCGTGGGTTAACCTAACTCCGAGCAGTTCTGCTTCGTAGAAATGACCGGTACACACAGGCAACCTGTGGGCACACCTCTAGCAGAATGGTTACTGATGTGCCGTGCAGCCTTATGTCCCCTGCTGTGCTTTGGGAAGGAGGCTACGAATGTACGCTTCAGGCTAGGCTCGTGGGAACTGCTTGCCCCCAGACTGGCCTTAATTTAAAAGTGGATAACTGGCTTACCATTTTCACGTCAGTTCGAAGTTGTTCCGTGTCTCTTGTCTGTCATGCCTGTTTTCAGTGGGTATTTCAGTAATTGTCCAGATTTTGTGATGGTTTTCAGATGCAATTAGGAGATGCATTCTAGACCTTTCTTTGTCCTGAAGTTACCTTTTGAAAATAATTTTCAGTTCCTTAAGATACTTCTGTAAAACTAAAGACGAATCCCAAAGTAACTTCTTGCAGTATGGTAAAATCTAGTGAGTCCTTTTCAAGAGGTCAGACAGGTTCCTGTTACCTGGATTATTTATACATCAGCGAAACATGCTGTCCTAGGATATCCATAGCTTTCAATGTAGAAGTATTGAGATGTTTGAACAAGAAGTGACCAAGACGGTAGACATTATTGCACAGTGTTTAAAGGGCACCTAAAGGCCAGGGATCTGTTTAACGCATTTCTTTTTACCTTTAATACCATGAAAATTAACCTGGTAAAGAAGGGCTGTTGTCGGTGATGTTGGCAAATGCCGATTTTGGTGATGGTGGGATTCGGGATGCCAGGAGGAGGGGTTTGCTTGTTAATGACACTGTGAATTTATTTCTAGGAGAAAAAGAAGAAAAGTAGCGAGGAATCCCAGACACGAGAGCCTGATGATGTCTTCCTCCCTCCTGTCTTGGAAGTGTCTTCTCAAGCCAGTAAAGCGCAAGTGGAACAACCCGGAGAATTCACAGAAATTCAGCTCCGCGATGAAGTAGAGGATGTAAAACCTGCAACTGATGCACGTGACATCCCCTGTAGTAATGTAACTTCAGCAGACGAAGGGTCTTTGGCAGCGACTCTAGAGCCTTCAGCAGATGGAGAGGAGACCAGAGCTGGCCCCTCACGTAAAGAACGTGGAGGGGATGTTGAGAAAAGTGAAGAAAGCAAGCTGGACAAGCCTCCCAGGCCCGTGGAGGTGGTTGCTGGTAGATCAGGACACTCTGACTTGCTGGGTAGTACCTCTCATCCCAGCGCAGCTGGTTCTCAGGCAGTAGTGGGCATTGCATGGGACAAAGGAACTGAAAACGCGCAGGATGTTAAAAATCCTCTTGCCCGTTTCTCAGAGAAGCTTCCTCTTAGCACCTCACAGCTCCGTGAGAAACCCAAGGCGCCTGTTCAGCGTTTGGGGCTGAAACCAATTTATCCAGACCTGTCGGCTGAGCTCTCCTGCGAGAGGCCAACTGTCATGGCTGTTAAACCCCTGCTGCACAACGAGAGGCTCTATCCCGAGCTCCCGACAGAGCCTGAGCTGGTGCCGTTTACCAGAGAGCAGCTGAAGATCTTTGAGCCGTGTTCATGGCTGGAGAATGTTGACTCCTACGCGGAGGAATTTGAAAGCGTTGCTCATCAGGACAGGCACGAGTTCTACGAGTTGCTCCTGAACTACATGCGCTGCAGGAAGCAGCTGCTGCTGGCTGAGGCGGAGCTGCAGGCTATGACGACAGACTGCCAGAACGCAAAGGGGAGACTGTGGACCTTTAAAGAAGAACAGAAGACTGTGCAGGTGCTGTCACTGAAGCTGCTTTTGGAGCAGAACTATTTGGATGTGGTTCTGGAAGCTGATTTTACTCGCTGTTATGTTTACTGTATTTAGGATGCTCTGTTCTAAAGTGGGTGGTTGCCTTTGCTTTTCTTTCTCTCTGCTGACCCCCACTTTCAGATCCTGTTGACACTTAAGACAGCTGCTTTAAACTCTTGACGGGTGTATGGCAGTGGGATCTGTTTTAGTGATCTCTTTTGGAGTCAGGCTCACCTGTAGTCAGTCAGTGCCTGTGCGCAGCCAGTTCTGCCTGGAGCACTGGGTGAGGTTGGTGCCACAGTCCTTAGAGAAGATGCAGGAGCTGCGTGGCAGAGTAGGGCTGGATGGCTGTGGGGCTCCAGAAGGACCATCGCGATGGTGTCCCCTCTGGCCTGCTGCCTGTAGTGACACTTCTCACTGATGTCAGTCCTGGCTGCGTCCTGCTGTCAGGTGGCAGGCGCAGAGGAGCTTGAGTCATGCTCACAAGTGACCCTGCTACTGGAAGCACAGTTCCTCAGAGTTTAATGCTGAGAGACATCCGCTGTACAGATCGGAGCCTGTTCCTTTTTACTGGGGAGTACAAGTGTAATGGGCCTGTGTCACTGGGCCTCTTTCGGCTCTGTTTTTGTGTTGATAAAATCGCTTTCAACACAGAAACTTGGCTTCACTCTTAAGTCCCCACTGGTCATCATGGAGCTGGCTAAGCTTGCTTCTTGCTTTATTCCCTCCTGGTTCAGAATAATTGTTGTCTTGATACTAATTTAAAAATTTTATCCTAATAATTTCAGAAATACAGGGCCAAGCTTCCAAAGCGCGTGGTCTGAAGCTTGTTTTCTGGTTATGTGAAAGAATGATGGGCTGTTATGTATTGTGGGTTTCTCGTGCTGAAGAGTTAGAGATAGGGCAGAGGAAGACTGTTCTCACTGTTTAACTCCAGTTTGGGGAAAAAGAGTACAGTTCAGTTCAGAAATCTTTAACGTATTATAGGGAATTGCTATCAACAGTGAGTTCTGGGAGCTTAGAAAAATATTTAGCTTGTTCCAGTCTGTATTTTAGGTTTAGAATAGTAAATACAAATATTTACAGAAATCTATAAAGCGAGAAGCAGGTGCACTCACTGGGAGTAGAGACAGCTGATTTTGCTCACATCTTTCAGTGATACAGGCAAGCCACTTCATGTCTACCTCTAAACTTGAGTTATTGAGGGTTTATGAGAGTCATGTTTTTTGGAAGTCAGGGATGTGCATTTTCAGTATTCAGCAGGTCTGAAAACTAAGTGGAATGCTCCCAAATGTTTGTCCACCTGTAAAGTGGTCCCTTTTATGAAAGCTGTGAAATCTGTTGAGGGGAGGGTTATGTCAGGGTCACTTTCTGCAAGCACACTTGACCAGGCAAAATGAGAAAACGACTTACATGAAATACTTGCTTTCTTTCCAGGGTGTCTGTGCAGATCAGTGCAAAGTGACGGGTCACCATCGCTACCAGACAGTGGAGCTGAATGAAGGTGTGTTGGGGGAACTGAAGAAGCTGTTTGAAGCCAAAGCAGAACACGTGCACCAAACGCTGGCTCTACACTCGTACACTTCGGTGTTATCTCGGTTGCAAGTGGAGTCTTATGTGTACAGGTTGCTGAACAGCTCCTCGCTGCTGAGATCGGTGGCTCTTCAGCAGCAAGAACAAGGTGGGTGAACGCTGCCTGTGCTGTTCAGGGTGCCCGGCACCTTGTTCACCTGGAGTTCTGGAGTCTTGTGGTGGGAATTGTGCACCAGAGTGTTTCTCCTCTGATCCTAAAACCTGTTGATTTTATGGAGGGATCAGTGAAACGCTTTTCTTGCAGAAAAACTTAAGTTCTCCTACCTTCTGTGCCTGGAGAGTCGAAGTTGAATGCAGGAGTCCTGTCTTCTGTCTAGGCTGTATGCTGCCACAGATTACTGTAGGGGGACGCCAGGTGGGATGGGACACCTGCAGTTCAAGCTCTTGTCAAAGAGGCCCTGTAATACAGTCCGTTTGCCAAACTGATGATGCACAAGTTTAAAAACAGAGGAATATACCTGCTGCTTTACTTTTTGGAAGGCCATTTGAAATCTCACAGCTCTAATAGAAATCTTACTGGCGTTCAGGCGAAGCATGTTACTTATTTGGGTTTCTGCCAATATCTTTTAGCTAAAGTATCCCTCCCTCAGATATTTCTCCTCCCTTTGTCCCTCACCCCCGGATAGTTCATACGCATTGTAAATAGTGTCTCTTACAGAGTTTATGTTGAGGGAAGGCCTTTTATGAGAGCAACCATAGGATATTCTTCTTGCAATTAGCATCCAATACTTAATTATAAGATTAAATGAAATATGCTGCGTAGGTGTTCTTGTTTGTCAGTTTTGGCAAACAGCTGTGTTGAAATATCTTGGTATCTACAAAGTTATAGCCCCAAAACAACAACTTACGCTACTCTTCTGAGAGCTGCTCATCAAAGCTCCTTAATTCTTTTCTTAATTTGCAGTTTCAAAGCACTCTGAAAATCTTTCTTCAGACTTGGGCCAGTTGAAAGAATGTATCAGCGTTCTCTTCAGTTTCACTCGCAGACTTATCGAAGATCCTCAGTTTCAGAGTGACCTTCTCATGTGGCTGCAGAGGCTGGTGAGGGAGTGAGCATGATAGAGCTGTTTGATTCAACACATGGGATGAATTCATAGAGGACTTTTTAAATGTGTATAGAGTATTAATGCTTCTGTTTTGGAAGTTAAATTATTCTGATTAGCAATTTTGAGAAACTTCTGTTCTTGCTGACTTCTACATAAATTATTTCTTAATAAACTTGTAATTAATTTTGCTGGTTTGCACTGTGGCTCAGAGCCAAGCAAGCAGGCTTTTAAATACTGTTCTGCTCTAACTTGCTCTGAAAACTGAGGCTTGCTGGAAAGTGTGGGAGGAGAAATGAAAAAGCAATATTATCCTATTTAGCAAGGATATAAACAAACAAACCTTGAGATTATTTACGAGTCCAATATACTTCCCTTTAGGTGTCAGTGCTGCAAAGAATTGGCTGTCCAGGTGACCAGCTCTTCCTCTTCAACCACATCCTTCGATGCCCAGCTGGGATCGGTGAATGGGCTGTTCCGTTCATTCAGGTGTGAATGTTTATTTCTTTATTGTGGGAAGGTTGGAGGGGGCAGACAGGTGAGACTGGAAGCGCCTTTGTGTGTGGTGTATAAGGAAAGAGGAAGAACAGATTTCACAGCCTGCCCGTTGAAATGGGACTGGGCTGCCTTTCCCTGGAAAGTTAATTAGCTGGGAATATTTCAAGGGCAAGGAGAAGGGTTCGCTTTGTATAGACCAGAGGGAGCGTAGGTATCCACAGGTGTCAGGGCATTGATTCAAAAAACTTGTCCCCTCCAAGGGGGGAAGATGTAGGAAATCTAGCTGTAGGAAAAGGTTGCAGTTATGCTAATAGGGTAAGGCGAGCCATGAAATAGAAGGGTGACTGGAGGTAGCATTGGAACTTCTCCTGTGCTCAGCTTCCCGCTGATGTGCAGGTGTATGTGAGAAGTGAAGAAAAGTTGTCTTTCTGCGTACCTTTTTGATGTTTGTTTCCTTCTTAAATTTTTTATACCAGTACTCTATAGTACCTAATACTGCACCATAGCAAGACTTCCTCCAGGGTATCGGAACTGTCTTTTCCACTCATTTTTTGGTCAGACTAAAAACTATCCAGAAATGCGAAACCCAGAATATGAATTTCTCTGGTAAAACTGATTTGCCTTTTGTTTTACTTGGATTGAATTTTACTTATTTACTTAAACTTTTGCATTTAATTCCAGATCAAAGTCTTGGATAACCCATCAGGTGTCTTTCATTTCATGCAATCTCTTGCCTTGCTTATGTCTCCTGTCAAGTAAGTATGGAAATATAATTTTATAAATATGATCTGACGATTTAATAGTAGAAAACATGATGGTATAAAATCTTCTTGTACGACCCTGAAAGCACATTGCAGGCGAAGTCATAAAAGCAGGCACAAATATGAGATTCATGGTTAAAGTCAAACTCTTATTTTATTTATTCACCTTGAAACACAGCCTTGGCAGCACGTTCTCTGACTGCACGCGGTATGATAAAGCTTTCTTTTAACTGTCAAATAGCTTGTGATGGCTAACTTTTTTTTTTTTTAGTGAATTCTGAAATAGTTCTTGCAGTGGATGGTGGCCTGATCAGAATTCAAGGCCGTATGTTGCAGAGACAGCATAAAGGGTTTAGTAAATTGGTGGAGATGCTGTTTGTATTTCTTATTTTTCATGCTTTTTTATCTAGAAGTAATACATGATGCTAGAGATGCTAGCTAATGAAATTAATCATTAGGGGAAAACTCCTGTTAAGTGCTTCAGATAAAATGCATAACTTGCCCTGACCCCCCCCCCCCAACAGATTTTAGTGTTGAAGAATCAAACTACTGGTGTCTTGATAGTCTGACCCTGTGTTAACTGGGACTTTGATTAGTGTACACTGTTGTTTTAAAGGGTTTTGTTTTACATTTCCTCTCTAGAGCTGCTTGGGGAAACAAATGTGTCCTGAGGGTACATGTATTGCTGCTGGGTTATTATGCTTGTGCTTTGAACGAGGACTGATTCAAGGTGTGCAGGGTGGCTCTCTCAACTGTTTATTATGCAGGAATGCAGAGACTTCAGTGGCTGTACTTACTGTTAAAGATCTGACACTTCTGTTACAGCTGCTGTGTGTCAGGAACCTGTTTCACTTCTAAGCCCCATTCAGAATTGGATACTGGTATTGTGAAATTCAGAATTGTGAAACTGTTATCGTAAAGCTTGTATTTCATTTCTAATATGTTTGCATTATCAGTGTGGCTTTGGACGGATCAGGAGGGTGATGTGGTGCCAGAGCTTTTGTTGCATTGTGTTCAGAGTTCTGCTTGTACATTTTTCCTTTTAAAAGGAAGTTATAAGTTAAAATTTTAACATCTGTATAGCCTTTCTGCTTGTTCATTTAACTTGCTGGTATATATCTGAACAGCTGAAGATATTGATGGTATAGAGTCTGAAAACTGGCATCCCAGCCTTACGGTGGTCTAATATATGGAATTGGAGCTGGCTTGAAGTGAGGCAACTCTTTCCTGGAAGTTCTTTAGCTGTGGTAGCTCGGTGTACCTAAGTCCAGTCCTCCTAATGTTGGCATGGCATCCAGCTAATGCAGCTGTGGCAGTTCTGTAGTGGAGCTAGCCTATGCTTGTCCTGCTAGTCATTGACTCACCACGTGATAGCTTTAAATAGTTGTTTTAGAGTACCTCGAAAAAATCATATCCTTTTATTTGGTTTCAGGGATTTTTCTTGCATGAGGATAATAGTTTTATTTCTTGCATATTAAAACATGCTTTCTATACAGGGCTGACAGCCATTTATAGTTCTCAGAATATTGCAGACTGTGAGTCTTGTAAGGCATTAGGTTATTTGGCACACTTGTTCGTGAATCTGTTTTGGATATTTTCTCTGGTATGGGTTAACCTTGGTAGACAGCCAAGTGCCACACAACTACTTGCTTACTTGCCCCCTAGTATGGGGAGGAAAAAATAAAAGGTAAAAGTACAAAAACATGTGGATTGAGATAAAGACAGTTTAATAGGTAAAGCAAAAGCTGCGTACACAAGCAAAACAAAACCAGGAATTCATTTGATGCTTCCTGTCAGCAAGATGTTCAACCGTTTGCAGGTCAGCAGGGCTCATCATGCTAAAGGGAAGACAAACATCATCGCTATGAATGTGTCTGCTTCCCTCTCCCTCAGCTTTTATTGCTGATCCTGATGTCATTATGGCATGGGATATCCCTTTGGTCAGTCTGGGTCACCTGTCCTAGCTGTGTCCGCTCCCAGCTTCTTGTGTAACCCCAGCCTCCTTGCTGGCAGGGGAAACAGAAAAGGCTTTGACACTGCAAGCACTGCACTAACTAGAACATCTGTGTGGTATCAACACTTTTTTTCATCACAAATCCAAAGCATAGCACCATACAGGCTGCTGTGAAGGACACTAGCTCCATGCCAGCTAAAACCAGTGTGATCTCTTAATTGAAATATGATGAAATTCTAGGTTTCTATCATTCAAATTTTTGTAAACTTTATTTTTTTCTTTAAATCAGAAATAGGGTGGAGTTCATGTGCCATATGAAACCAACTGAAAGGAAAAGCTCCTCTTCCTCTGGGAAGGAATCTGGAAACTGGACACTAGTAGATGAAGGAGGAGAAGAGGTATAGTGAATGATGTTTTCTTTTTGTGCTTTGGTTCAGGCTTACTGTATTGATGTTGTGAAGTGGAATAAGGAAAACTTAACTGCTGTTCAGATTAAAAGCATCATTTGAACCTTCAATCTCTTTTACTTGCCTTTTATCTCTGTGATATAACTGTAGATAATGGAGTTTCCAGAAGTGAGTAATGAGAGATTGAACTTAAGAGTGCTATTGCATGCAAAAAGCATGGAAATAGTGCATTTGAACAGTTGCTTCACTGCAGAATCTGTGTTGGACTAGCGTAGCATTGTCTAGTTTTTCTTTCTAGCTGGCGAGTGCTGTTGTGTAGGGGCACACAGACAGAAATTTAGGAGCTTCTGTGCACGGAAGGCAGAGTTCGTTTGTACTTCCTTTGTTTTGCAAAGCAAGCTGGAATTAGCACAGTAGCGAAGCCCTTCTATCATGTGTTTTATTGGTAAAATTAGTATTTTTATTAGTAAAACTGACTGTTTGAATCCTTCTATAGGATGAGGATCCTGAAACAAGTTGGATTCTGCTTTTGGAAGATGACTTGATTGCCCTGTTGTCACAATTCCCTTTTCATGAACTGTTTCAGCAGTTCCTTGGGTTTAAGTCTGCAGGTAATGAGCCAATAAAGTGTTTCTCTTTATTTTGCTTTTGTTAATGGTATCAATGACCACAAAGGCCAAGAATGCTACTGCATTATGAGAGTTTTGAAGTGAACTTATACAGAACCTGAGCAACAGCTCACAGACTAAATAAATATAGATGGAAATGTATGTTATTTGCATGGGATAATTTAAAAAATTACAGCAGTACTAGTGTGCAAGTATTCTATTAAGTCTCTGGACAAGTACGTGAAGATAACTGCTCGCTAGAGATCTTATAACTTGCATAGATGATTTGTACTTTGATACTTAACAGGTATTTATCATTCATTTCATAAAGAAAACAAATTCACTATCTAGCTGGCAAACAATGAAGGTAATTTTTGTTGCTTAAAGTGCTTTTGAAATTACATAAAAGTTACTTAAGTATCCAGAATTCATGCATATTTTTGAGACTTGCTTTTTTCTGTCTTGGTCTTAGGTACTTATTTTCCTGAAAAATCAACTCCCCAGGAGATGATGAAGATTTTTGCTTTTGCAAACTCCTTAGTGGAACTTCTGTCTGTGGGGTTAGAAACATTTAACAGAGCACGGTACCGACAGTTTGTGAAGCGAATTGGTCAGCTAATAAAGTAAGAGCATATATCCTCTGTGATATGGTTGAATCGTTTTCATACACTCTGGTTTAATATTTAGAGCTCCTTAATAGATAAGTAAATAAACCCAAAACATTTCTTGAGTAGCTTTTGTTGGGAGAGTTGGTCAGTTTAGAATTAGCTGATGGGTGAGTCTGAAATCCCAGAGTCCTTGACACTGAAACTGCCTGTGAGGTGAAGAGCTACAGTCTAAATGCTGTAGCTACAGAAGAGCCAGGTGAGCTGAGGAACACTGTGCTGACTTCTCTCAGGGTTGTGAGTGGGGTCACTGAAATCCAGCAATTTCTCTAATTGCTCCTATTTATAACTGGTGTTACTGCCTTCTTTCTGTGGTAATTTAGAATTTTTTTATTTTTCTCTAATTTTCTCCTTGGAAAATCCTTGTTGCACTAAGCAAATGTAATTGGAAGCTAGAAGTTGCTCTTTGTTTCTAAGTCTTTCAGTCTCTTTACTTGGCTTATATGAGTGTGTTGTTGAGGGGGATGTAGTTGAATCAAGACCAAAGCTGGTTTTCCTTTGTGCTAGTAGAGTGAGAACTTAGTATAATTTTTCCTGTATGGGTTTTTAGCGTGTATTGCCATTTCATAAAGCAGGATTGCCTTAAGGCTTGGAAGTTCACATACAAATTAATTTGATATAACAGAATATTATGTATTTTTTGCTTGCAAAGCCAAGGAAAGATAACAGAGGAATTTTAGGCTAATCCTGTCTGAAGTGCAGAGGGAAAAGTACATGCTATTTATATGGCAGTTTCTGGAAATGAAGGGTTAAACCAAGGATTAAATATGTCTCCTGGAACTAGACCAGAGTGTAGCTGCACATGTCTGTGTCTTTATCTGGTGATTACATACTTAATGATCCCTCTGCAACTTTGTTGCCCTGTTGTGTAGGATGACACTCTGTCATGTGAGTGACCACTGGGCGCAGTACGTTAGTGGCAATAAACAATATGGATCAATAGCGCATCCGTACTCTCTGGAGAAATTGCAACTGGAGTTCGATGAGCTGTTTTTCAGAGCTGTTCTACATGTTCTGAAGGCAAAAAGGTAGGCTGTCCGATGTGATCGATACTGACTTCATCTTGGAGTGAGATACTTGAAACCAGGAATTGCATTAGTTTTAAGTACTTCGTGGTTTCAACAAGACTGCAGTATGCAGGATTTTTCAGCACACTGGTAGCATCAAGATGGGGAGGAGCTGCACTTGAATTCTAGCATCTGACAGAAGCTCTGGGGAATTGTTCATTTCAGAAATAGGTTAACTCACGATGAGAAGTACTAAAACAAATCCTCATGTTCCTAATTCTGTTGTATAATGGAGTTGTGGGCGTATGGCTCCTTTTCAAATGTTGGGATTTATCATTGTGAGACTCTGCCTCTCTTCATACCTAACAGGCTGGGAGTCTGGCTCTTCATGTCTGAGATGCCTTACGGAACATTGTCCAGCAACATGCTTTGGAAGCTCTTCTTTGTCATGCACTGTGCAGAGAGTGAGCACCTGGAAAAGCTCTGCTCTTCCCTACAACCTGCTGACTGCAAACAGAGGCTCAAAGGTAGAATTCCTTCATTTTTACCAATTTTAATAGATTCCACTACAGGTGCGTCAGCAACAGGTTTAATTCTTTGCAGGTTCTGCTGTTAAATACATCCTTGGTACCATGACAGGTCCATAGGCCTCAGAATTACCATGGGTAGTTCATGGGCTTGCAGCAAGTGTTTGACCAGATGCTAATTTTAATGGGAATTAGCATGTCTACTGTCCTTTTAGTTTTCTGTTTGTCAGTGACTGCTACTGGCTGCTTCAGAGCTTCAGGTGTGCCATGTAGTAACTACATTTGTGTGTTTTCATATTGAGTTGCACCTTGACCTTCAGCAGTCAAGATGACCTTCAACAGAGACTTAAATCCTGAAATAAGGAGTTATGCATCATGCAGTTTTATTGTGAGCTGTTGACTGTTCTTGAGTCTTCAGCTGGTGATAGCTGTATAAATAACCCCATCCTCCTTCGTTTCCTAAACTTGGTAGTTCTGGCTTTAGTAACTTACATTGCTGGATATCTGCTTATCTTCACAGTTGCAGATGTTGCCCTTATCTTGTGCCTTTTTTGATGCTTCTCTTGTCCTGTGTGCCACCATTTCTTTCTGTTTTCACTGTACTTCTGTCCTGTGTTGATATCTGCAGCTATTGTGGTGGTTTCACCTGTAGCAGAGTTACTTAAAAGCCAGTTTGAATGCCACCTTCCCTTTGTTGTCTTCTTTGTGGAAAACTTACTCAGGGACTTGATTGACAGGGAGTCAGGTAAACAAAGCAGTAACTCCTTAGTTCACAGACTCTGTTCTCTTGAGGTTTGCTCTCGCTTCCTGTCAGTTTTACTCTTCAGCTGGGTGATGGGCCAGATAGCTATCACCACATCAACCAAGTCTTTTGATGGAGAAGTAGAAGAAAAGGGTGATCTTCAAGTTACCGAGTATCTTAACTCTGCTTAAAACTCAGCTAACGTTTAGGGCAGCGCACTCAGAGTGGGAGAGTGGTATCAAGACTCTAGCTGTGTGTATTTTATGAAGTGCTGATCTGTTTTGGCTGGCTTGGAGCTAATCAGTAATAGTTATGCTGTTTCAGTGAGGACAGTCTTGTTTCTGCAAAGATTTTTTTTACTTCATCTCAAACAAAGAACATAATATGATGTGGTAGACTGCAGCTCTGACACAAACAACCTTTTTTTTTTTTTTTTTGGATCAAGCATTGTTTTGCTTCTAGCTAACTTTTTGTGTTAAAGTCCCTGGTATGCTGATGCAGGATATTTTTATCCTCTTCATTCTCTTCAGTGGTTTATGTCAGCACTCTCGTATTTTTTCACAAATGTCTAGACTGGCAATATTAACAGTTTTTAGTGAAATCCATCTAATCTTCTGAAATAGTTTATTTTGCCTGACATTTACCAATGTAGTGCTAGCTTTATTTCCTGTAATTCATACCCTAATAGACCATGGAATTAACATTCTCTTGGAAGAGTGCTCCTTTATTGATATTGATGGAGATGTTGTCGCTCCTCTGTGAGACGAGATGGAGTCTCTCTTCTTCCCTTGCTCACTGTCTGCGTTCCCCAGTCCCAAGACGGGGCTTGGTGGGAGTTTGTGAGGTTGGCACGGGGGACTGCGGTGTGGAGCCCAGGAACAGTGCAGAGGAGGATGTGGCTAAAGCAGGAAGCTGGGTGGCTGTGGAGATGAGTCTTGCTGCAGAGAAGGTCTAGGGGCATGTGTGCTCAGCAGCTGGCTCCAGCCCTCTCCCTTTCCTGCTATGGTCTTTGACTTTACCAGATCCTTTCTATCTTCTCTCCTGTCTCCCTCCAACTCCCTTCATTCTTGCTTAGCTGATCTATGCGTAATGAAACACACAAATTGTGGTGCTAACGTGATAATGTTTGCAGTTACTAGTTCATTGGTTGCTTGCCCGTTCTACCCCTTCCTTAATCTGTGGCTCATTCTGCTGGATCTTTTTATGTAATAATGACCTGGTCATCTTCTGTCCTTAAGCATTACCTTAAAAAGAAACAAACAAAAATAGCTAAACAATGTAAAAACAAAACAACAACAACAGCAAAAAGCTGCTGCTAAGGGCACAAGGTAGTGTTAGGTAAGGGAGATAAATGGATGGGGTATGTCTATTGCATTTGTCAGGAGCGAGATTTACGTTAGTATATGGAAAAACTCTTCACTTAAATTGCGTGATCCTCCAGCACATCATTCATGAGATGGATGCATTGGCTGTACAAGTCTGAGCTTCTCAGGTTGAAGTACATTTGAAGATTCCTGAAAGCACCTAACATGGAATCTAAGCATAGTGGAAGTGTGTAATCACAAGCGTGCTAAATGCATGCTTCTGCTAGTTGAGTAGTTGAATACCACCAGTGCTTGTTCAGTGTCCTCGACTGGTGTGAGAAGATCACTGTAAACCATTTCTGCTTGTATGTTAAGCTTCAGAGGAAGTAGGCCATTATCAAAACCATTTTACCGCTCAAGGTCAGCTTTTAATGCGTACTTTGCTTTTCCACGCAGACGCTTCTTTTTTTTGAAGAAATTAAAAAAATGTATTTTTCAAGTCCTGTTAGGCTTTCTTTGTGCTCTTCCCTTCCTGGTGTCTTCCACCACGAGAGATGAAATGTTTGGCTACTTGTCATTCCTATGTGTAAAGAAGAGACCTCCTTGTGCTTCTATGCTACTTCAGTTCTCTGTTTTCAGATTTTTCCAAGCTAGTGTATTCAGTAATTTTGTTGTATTGAGTTTGACAAACTGAAATTGAGCTTTTCTTGTAACTCTTGGACGTATTTTAGGCCCAGAGCTAGATGCTTTTAGTATTTCTATTTGTAACCAGCATAGAATGATCTCCCTAGTTTAACTACTGCTTGAAATCACGTTATGTGGAATGAGCAGTGTCTCTTGTCTTGACTTGATTAAAATCTCTCTGCTGTCCGTGTGCAGGCTTAGTTTTAATCTTTTCTTGACTGTGATGCTGATTGAGGATGGAATCCTTTCATGTAATTTGGACTTTAATCTGTAGAATTAATTGCTGCAACCTATAATGGAAGTTGAAATGCTGATAACATGTTTAAAAAACAGAGATTCAGGTAGTTCTTCCTGTGGGTGATCAGCACTGCGTAGTTGAAAATAAATTTCCAGCTGTTCTTGAAGTAGGCTTAGCTTTCATTTTGATTTACTAGTTTATTTACTGAATTGCATGGGCTCACTGCATATTACAGTGTTTCTTGCACCTGTTTTTTTAAGTCAGCTGGTACAAGAACTTCTGAAGAGAGGATGCTTTTATCACTCATTCCTTCTCTGGTTTTGAATTGTGTATAATTGTATAAATACTGATTATGTACGTCAGATAACACTTATACTGTGTGACTTTTCTAGAGCCACAGCACCTTGAAAGTTTTGAAAAGTATCTCCAATCAATGAACTGCTCAGAAGAAATTTGTCTGCTTACCACATTTGCTCAGATGGCACAAACCAAACGGGCTGATGTTGATGAGGATTTTGTCAAAATCATTGTTCTGGAGATATATGAGGTGAGAAATATTACTGGTCCATTCAGGAGATGGATGAACAATGCTCTCATTTTTTTCCTAACAGACTGAAGTGTGAAACATTTATGGCTTCTATAGTTTGTTCAACTGCAGAACTAAGAGAGCTGCCTCTGAGGTTTATAGTTTAGTAGTGAATTAAAATATCCTAAAGTGCTTGGTTCTGTGGAGGAAGAGCAGTAGTCTTGAGACCAAGCCAGAATGAAATAAATGAACAAAACCGTGGTCTGTTCTTTTTTCTCAAGTTTAACTTGTAGCTCTGAAATTCCTTGTGTACAGGATCACAAAGAGCAGTTTGGTTCTGTATTTTCAAAAACAGGTTTTATTGCAGTGTCAGTGAAGATCAACCATGATGAGTAACTTCTCTCTGCTCATCTTCTCAGGTGTCATATGTTAGTCTTTCGACAAGGGAGACATTTTCAAAAGTTGGCCGTGAACTCCTGGGAGCAATTGCCAGCATCCATACACAGATTATATCTGTACTGCTGGATAGAGTTAAACAGACTATTGAGAAAGTTGGAATGGTAAGTTCTTACCTCTGTCATTTAAAGCAGACACCCAGTTAAAACTAGGTAGAGGTTATACAGACCAGGTACATAGTATGAATGGATCAAGTTAAAAACCTGACTGTTTTTTGACTATATCACTGTTTAAGGCCTAAGGGTATAGTGCTGATTATTGTTCCCTACTAAGTACTGAATACACTTTTTTTGTTTTCTCAAAGGTTTCCTTGTATCTGTTTAAAGAACTGCCCTTGTACCTGTGGAAGCCTTCTTCATCTGAGATAGCACTGATTCGAGACTGGTTACTAAATTACAGTCTTACAACGGTGGAGAATAAACTCGCCTGCATTATCTTGGAAGGTCTAAACTGGGGATTTGGTGAGCAGGTACGTATTAAACAGGAGGCCTGAACCTGGGCAGTTTTTCAGAGGAAAAAGTGTTATTCAACCTGGGACTATTAACTGAACTTGAAAAAGAGTTGAATACTATTGACATGACTACTGTATCTTTGAAGGCGTGGGATGGAAAATTCACAATAACTTTCTAGCCTTCTGTTGGTATTCTGTAGTACTGTAGTTGAAACTAAAAGCTTTAAGGAGGAGTTCCTTCTCTCCTAAATGAGAAGGAAATAGGTGACAAAACAGCTGACTGGATATTTTTTGTGAGTCACTTGATTTAAGATATCTTTGATTACAGAAATAAAGGAATCCTCCAAGTGGTGTGCATGAGAGTATTCAGGTACTTTTTTTTTCCACAATGCACAAAAACTCAGTGATTGAAGTAAAGAGCTTTCAAAGCCCTGAGCATTATTTAGATGGCCAGAAAACATTCCATAGAAGGGTTACTCCAGGAGCTTCATCTGGTTGGCATTCAATCCAGTCTGAATGTGTTTTTTTTTTCTTTTTGAGAGAGAACCAGAAAGAAAGTTAGGAAAAATCCTTTTGCCTGTGCTCAGCGATACATTTTAGTATTGTAATCTGTGCACGTGATCATACTGAACTCTTCCCTTTGCTCTATTGATACTTGGAAATGAGGTTTGCCTTACCTTTTCTTCCCATTTCTTGGTGACACATGAAAACAAAGGAATGGTAGAGAAAATTTAATTATGAGGTCTTTGCTTTGCAATAACAGTCACGTCAGAGTTGGGGAAAAGAGTTCTTTAATAGTTGATCAGAGGAATTACTATGTTTTGGTACAATTTGTAGTAGGTTCTGATTATTCTATTTTTGTTGTTTTTTTAAGGCAAATTTTCCAGTGCTTGTACCATATAACTTATATTTATGTATCTATGGATCTTTGGATTTGTTGTGGTTTAACCCGGCTGGCAGCTAAACACCACACAGCCGTTCGCTCACCCTCCCCCCTCCCTCTCTGGGATGGGGGGAGAGAAACGGGAAAGTGAAGCCTGTGAGTTGAGATAAAGACAGTTTATTAAGACAGGAAAATAATAATAACAATAATAATAATAATAGTGATAATGGTAATAGTATTAACAATAATAATGTGTAAGAAAACAAGTGATGCACAATGCAATTGCTCACCACCCGCTGACCGATGCCCAGCCTATTCCCGAGCAGCCGGCCCCCCCACCCCGGCCAGCCACCCCTATATATTGTTTAGCATGACGTCAGATGGTATGGAATACCCCTTTGGCCAGTTTGGGTCAGCTGTCCTGGGTCTGTCCCCTCCCAGCTCCTGCTGCACCCCCAGCCTGCTCGCTGGCAGGACAGAGCGAGAAGCCGAAAAGTCCTTGGCCTGGTGTAAACACTGCTCTGCAACAATTAAAACATCAGCATGTTATCAGCGCTCTTCTCATCCTAATCCAAAACATAGCACCCTACCAGCTACTATGAGGGAACATTAACTCTGTCCTAACTGGAACCAGGACAGGATTGATTACTGTAAATCCCATAACGCACATGATCTAATGATTATGATCACTTCTGGAAGTAATGCAGCTGTTTTGCTTTGTATTGCCCAATATGATCTTGTTATCTTTCTTTGTTGGGCCAAAATTCTTTGTACTGGTGAAAGTTTTGACCAAGTCTTGCAATACTTATTTTCCTTCTGGCTGTGTAAACTAAGGGTTATTTTTAGTGCAACTTAATCATATGGTTGTAGAGACCTTTTAAATGAAGCAAAAGTTTTTTTTGCTTTTAAATGAAGTTTTCCTGTGATTCTTGATTCTGTTTTTAGCAGGATACTCTTCATCTGGATCCAGCTGTCCATTCTGAAGTTGCATTGATGGTCCTGGAAGCATACCTGAAATATCTCTCCCAGAAACCATATGCTGGGCTGCTTTCTGAAAGCATAAAACAGGTATTTCTTCAGATTTACAGGGAAGCTAGTGATAAATAGGAAGAACTGCAGGTGAAGACTTTGCTTTCCTTTCTTCCTTTTAAGAGCTATGCTGTCTTGTTACTAGAATGTTATGATAACCCAACTCTCAGTATTTTTCCACCTACAGTGCTCTCTGGAAATAATGCTATTTTTTGTGGAATGTTTGTACGAGAAATGAAAGTTTCAGATTGGTCCCCTTGTAGGTTTATATCGTTATTTATTGGTATCCATATTGTTAGGGTACTGTGATAGAAGAAGTCACTCATCCAAGCTGTCCCAAGTCCTAGGCTACTGCTGTACGTGCTGTAGCATAGCTGTGCTTCCTCTTATTCCTGTTCCTTCTGCTTTCTTGCAGGTCTCCTACTTAGCCAGCATTGTTCGTTATGGAGAAACACCGGAGACTTCCTTTAACCAGTGGGCATGGGGCTTGATTTTGCGCTTGAAGCTTCACAGAAATGACCGTGGCATGCAGCCTGGCTGGCCTGCAGTGCCTGTGTCTGACAGTATGCTCGACATGACGGAGTCAGTCACGCTTCACCCCCTCCTGAAGGCTGTTAAAGCTGGCATCCCCATCGGCTGTTACCTGGCGCTGGCCATGACCATGCTAGGTCATAGGTAAGCGTGCTTTGTGTTTGCTTTGGAGGGATGGTCCAGTAACTGGTGAGCTGAAGGCTACCTAACATCTTACGTGAGCTTGAAGATGATAAATGGCTTCTGATGCAAGGAATTGAGCAGTCTTCAGGGACGTGCATTTTTGAACAATGTGCCAGTTATTTTATTTCGCTAATACTAACTTTGGCCTCTCCACATTGGGGGGAAAATAGTGATTAGAAATAATAGTGAAACTGAGGCAATATTTCTGGCCATTTCAATCGCACTAACTTTTAACCACACTTACTGAAAGGGTTGTCTAGTTGGTAACTTTTTAGTAGAGCTGCAGCAGAACGTTCAGAAAATAGTGAGGAGGAAACCACTTGTGTTGACAATAATAAATTAAGAGCTATATAACCTTTCTACTGAACCTCCCAGCCCTGACTGTGTTCCAACACAGTTGTTTCCAATGCTTTCAGCTGTTTTGTAAGTAATGCTCCTGCGTATAATGAAGTGTAACATTAAGATTATATTATAAATAATAATAAGTGATTAAGATACAAAATCAGGGATAGATTGGATTAATAATCTTTCCCAGGGCTGTACTTATTGAATCTATGGCCTCTTTCTAAATCTCTTTGGCTCTTAGTCAAAATTTCTGAATAACTTGTTTTCTGCGTTGAATGTTGCTTTAGTCTTCAGAGACAAGTCGTCTTGGATTTCTTCTTCCTCAAGCCATTGCTTGATGCTATGGTTATGCCATAGATGCATACAAACTTACTAATAGTACTAGATCAGTTTGAGACTAATATGAGGGTAATCTGGCTTGAGGGTGGAAGCTTTTACATGACTGAACACAGATGAAAAAACAAGGAACCTCTTTGCTTTTGATATTTTTTTTCCAAAACGCTCTGTATGGCCTTTTGAAGAACTATCGCACCTCTCCTATCTAAACAATAATGCTGATATTTATTGCACAAAAGTGCAAAATTAAAGGTCTGTAATAAATGCTAGTGGCTTAATGCTGTATTTCATAGAATCACAGAATATCCCAAGTTGGAATGGACTCACAGGGTTCATCTGATCCAGTCCTGCATCCAGGTCATTTATGAATATATTAAGGACAAGTGGCCTAAAATGAAGCCCTTGGGAACCCTACATTTTTGTGACTGCACAGTAGACATAAGATTAACATTTTTCATTTTGTCCTAACGTGCAACACTTTTCCACTGTCCAAGCTTGATGCAGAGCAATGTGCCATATCAGCTGCCAGTAGTTTTCTGTAAAAGGGTAGGATTCATCTTATCTAATCATAACTAAGTATAAACTATAAGGTAAAGTCTGAGCTTCATCAGTAGGTAGTGCAGAAAAATGTCCAGAGGATCATCCATCCTAAGGACATGTCAAAGGCAGATAATAGGAAGCTCGGAAACTGATTAACAAGGTTAGGCAAGCACTCTGAGTTTTAAATTGATTGAAACGTGGTGAAGGCACCCATCTTCAGTGATCTCTTTGGCCTTTGAAAGAGAGGATGTAAATCCCCCAAAAGACTGGAAAGATTAAAAAAAAATAAATCTGCCAGCTATTGATTTACACGGCAGCTGAAGAAAAAAACTCCGTATTTAGGTCTGTAGGATTTCAAAGATGGTGTAAATGTATCAATGTCTTTACATCTCAATTCATAAAAAACGCCAACATCCCACGTCCCTCCTTACGAATAGTCTACATGCTCTTCCTTATTTCTTTTGTTTTGACAGCATTGAGAAGTTCTGTGCTGAAGGGATTCCTCTCTTGGGTGTACTCGTCCAGTCTAGGTATCTGAGAACAGTAGTCCACGTACTGGATAAAATTTTACCTGTATTTTACTCTTGTCAGTATTATCTCCTGAAGAATGAACAGTAAGTTTCATATGTTCCTGATATCTTTATTGCTAAAGAAAGTGAAAGCTAAGATTAACTGTTAAATGTATCATGTCTCATTCTGGGTTTCGTGTTCAGCGAGAACGTGACGTGATGGGGAAGAGTGTGTGGTTTCTGAGAAACGTTGCCTTTTCCAAAAAGCTGGGTAGCAAATGCAAGCTACTTTTTGCTATTTGAAAACTCAAGGTATATTGCTATGCAGTTTGGCCATACTTCAAGGCTTATTATGCAGTGCTACCTACTGTTCAATTCTCAGATTTTGGGATTGCCTTACAGTTTCAAATACCTTTAGTCCAGATAAGCTGACTTGAATTACAGTCTGCCTTGAACTCTTCATAATATTCCTATGATATGTTTAAAGTGGAGCAAGTAACTTTGCAGCATCATTGTGAAGCAAAATTCTTGTGTGTGGGTGTCAGCAAGTGCTGTTGTGCTTCATGCTAAAGTTTTAAATTCTCCAGAAGCAGCTCTTTTATGTTTAAGATGTAAAATAAATTTTAAAATTAATTGAATTTAATTTGATATCTCTAGGTTTTTATCACACGTTCAGCTCTTTCTTCACCTCGATAGCGGAGTCCCTCAAGGCATGACCCAGCAGGTTACCCACAAGGTAACACAGCACTTGACAGGAGTGAGCTATGGAGAAAATGTTAAGCTGCTCAGTAGTATGATACAGGTAAGAAGATAATGTTTAAAGAAAAAAGCAGGGGGATGCTTAAAAATAGGTAGTTTTATTTGACTGAGTTTGTGCTTAAAGTTAGAAAGAATGCTGATTGTGGCAGTTCTGCATCCATAGAGTGTTCTGCACTAAGCTTGAAAAGTTGGGTTTGGTTTCCTGAAAGAGTTTGGCTTAAACTTGCTTAAGAATGGCAAAGCATGAAACACTGGAAATATCAGCTGTGCGTTCAACTTCTGGAAAGACAGATTTTCTGGTAACAAAACTGTCTGAAAAGGGAATGCAATACACAGCACTACTGTCTCGCCTGTGTTAGCTGAGGAACGGAACAGATTTACTAAATGCCTTGAAGCCTTGCTTTTGTCCGTTAACTTAAAGCTATGGTATGAAAAAATGTTCTTGTGTTAGAAAACTGCAGTATTCTTTACTAGGGTTCAAGAACCAAGGCCCACTGCCATCAGAGAAGGATATGGACTAAAGAGATACGTACCTATTGTAGGAACAGCAGGCAAGGCCTCACACATAGGTGTTGTTTGTATCTGCAGTTTGCAGGGGGTCCTGCTTTTGTGTCTGTTTCTGCTGATTGTGCAAGATGTGCAGATCTCCAGGCTGCAGAATCTCTTTTGGAGATTGGAGATGATAAACGTGTTTTTACATAGGTATAGAGAGCATTGCTGTGTATTATTTTAAGGGTAGGCCCACAGCCTCATGCAAGTTAAACAGCTATTCAAATAATTCTTACGCTGTAATTCAAGCTGAAAGCATTTGAACAATTCTACCCTTTAATTTGGCAGACTCACATCTTCCTAAGCAGCCAGCCAAATGGTGTGGGGCCGGCTGCAGTACTGGAGTTCTGGGTTCAGGTCCTCACCAGCCAGCAGCTGTGGCACAGGGACCGGGCAACGCTCTTCCTGCTGGATCACCTCTGTAAAGCTGCTTTTCAGTACAGTCAGGAAGACTGCGTACAAAAGCTGCTTTACCAACAACACAAGGTAAACGGGTGTGGTGTGTTTGGGTGGCTGTTGAGTAAATGTCAGTTCTTGAGTTACTTATTCTCATTTTGATGTGAATCTGCTTTCCTGAAAGGTACCGAGAACAATTGTAATAATGCATGATGTGGTTATGCTATCTGGTTTGGTTCCGAATAGCTCAAGTTTAGTGGAATAAATTATATTTTAATAACAATTGAAACTACTTGAAACTCAAATTTCATTCAGAATAATTCTATAACAGTATCTTTGTGGTCTTTGCATTTTGTATGTTCAATAGTATATTGAGAACAACAATAGAACATCATCTGTTGGAAAATAGTCACTATAAAAACTATAAAACAATCTTTTCACTGATGAGAAATGAGGTACGAGCAAGGGATTCGGTGCTGGTTGGCTGAGCTAAGGTTGGGAAATAGTCATATGAGGTAGAAAGGAACATGGATAAAAGCAGCATGATGTCTCTAGTCTGCAAATCATCTGTTGAGCTTCTTACAAAATAATAATAGTTTTAATAAAATAATATAATAATAAAAGTTTTGTTTCCTTGCAGAATGCTTTAGGCTATCATTGTGACAAAGGTCTGCTATCTTCGCTTGTAAGCTGGATTGTGGCAGGCAACGTGACGCCATCCTTTGTTGAGGGAAATGCCAACTCCTCTCAGGTAAGTGGAATCATAGAATGGGTTGGGTTCGAAGGGACCTTAATGATCATTTAATTCCAACCCCTGCCATGGGCAGGGACACCTCCTACTAGATCAGGTTGCTCAAAACCCTGGCCTTGAAAACTTCCAGGGATGGGGCATCCACAGCTTCTCTGGGCAGTGGGTGTTTTTTTCCTGCTTTGGCAAGTTGTTGCAGATTTTCTGTTGTTCCCTGTTTTTTCATATCCCTCTTTCTGTGGGCAGTCTTGTGATAAAATCCTAATTTAGCGTAAGAGAATGCTGCAGATTTATTACACTAAAGAGAACATGAAAAATTTTTCAAAGTAGAAGTTTGTCTGATCTGTCCAGGAATTCATACAATAGGATTTCTTACTTAATAAGAATCTTCAGTTGTTCTCAATTATGTTTTCTCTCAATAATTTAAGACTGACTCTTCTCCTAGATCAGTCAATTTTTGATTAATATTTTGCTTTCTTTCTGCTTAAGAAAGTTCCTCACTGAAGCAAAAAGAAAAACAAAAAACCTGTAGTACCCCAGCTGGAAATGTAGTGCATACGGGAGAGAGGAGATCTTGTTTTACTGTATCCCTCTGAAACTCTCAGGCAAATTCTATCAATGGTCACTGGTTTCCCCTTCCTTTCTCAAAATAATACAATATACAAAAAGGATGTGTGAGTGTAGGTAAAGAAACTGTTTTTCTTGTGTTGATGTGACAATACTCCTTCATGTTTGTAATGAGAATCTGGAAAAGACATACACTTAAGAAAACAACAAGCTTCCTGATCCTGCACCTACAATTTTATTATCAATATTTCCATTATTACTGCATTGTACAGGTCTGGTTTTCATGGATGGTGTTAAATATGGAGTCAATATTTGAAGAAGATTCGCAGCTTCGCAGAGTTGTGGAAGGGGAATTAGTTATTAATGATTTAACTCCTGATCAAGCTTTAAAGGTGAGCAAATTGTTCATCCTCTTAGAGGGCTACTGTAGAAAAGTGTCCTTTTGTATTGCATAACTTTTATCTCCTGTGATTTTTCTTACCAAGACAAAGGCATAACTAATTCTTTATCTGCTTGGCTTTCCCGGAGAAAATGTATGTCAAGGATGCTTTCCTTCGTATTTTGAGTTGAATACTCAAAGATTACTATATAAATCTGTTCATAATACATAATTATTTACAGAAAGTTTCATTCAGTAACTAGGGTTTTTACATGATTTCCTGGGTCATCTGAATGCCTTCCAATCTTTGGTGGATTTATTCTGTGCCACTGAGATGGATAGTGCAGATACTCTTAATTTACAGGCAGGGAAACATCTCTATGTCAAAGATCATTTTTCAGATCTGAATTTTGCAAAAAAGTCTCGGCTTTGGAGTTTTACACTTATTTGTTGCCGTATTTATTCTCTGAAATATTTTCCAAAACTGGCAAAAAAGTTTGTTATTAAGGCACAAAGTCAGGTGTTCTTTAAGCCAGAGTGCAGTGTTTTGCAGTTTTTTGCCCAAATTCAGTGAGAAATTCTGAATGAAACACGTTGAGAACAAAGCTGTCTTGTCTAGAAGTTTAAATTCTGGACCGTCCTTCATCTCAACTGTTAGTGTGTTTTTTTTTTTTTGAAGAATTTGGTCTAGAAGTCCTAAGAAAGTGGGTTTGCTTGGCTATAGCCAGACTGCTACATGTCTTGGTTATTTGGAGACAAGTGCGGAGAACATTTGTCCCTGGGCTTATGTGTCTCAATTTCCCTGGGAAGCAGTGAGATGGTGTGTGGGGACTAGGTGGAAAAGCGTGCTGAGGGTTTCTGAGGTCTAACATGGGGGGTGAGGTAGTGCCAGGATCTTCACTGAGGCCTGGGATTTCAGAAGAGTTCCCCTGATAGAGGCACAGTTCATGGGGATTTGCTCTATGAGTTTCCTGTGATTTTAGTTTATGGAGTTAGCATTCTGTGTTGCTAATAGTGTTCTGCTTTCGTACATTGCACTGCCTTTGTTCTGTGTTTGCAGGAAAAAAAACTTTTCCTTCTGTATTCTTTTTTCACATTAGTTTTACTTTGTCTTAGGTGTTAAGGAGGGCTGTGTAGAACACAGTACGGAAAATTGCTAAAATTGGTAGCATGATGTAGGACTCTACTTCCTCATGTAGCTTATGACTTTATTTTTAGTGTTTGGAACATGCCATGTACTTCACATCTGCTGCCTTGTTCTCTGACACCACCTTCTGGAAGCTTAAAGAAGTATATACCTCTTTGAGGAAGAACTCTAACACCAACCGCGCTTATGTTGGGTTTGCATCACAGTGATCCCTCTGTTTGTGTTATTTTTTTTTGTAAGTGTCAGAGGTGTAGCACTGCTCTCTAATAGCTGTCCAACATAACTGTTAGTTGGGTAGATTCCCTGTAAGACCTTGGAACAGATACACGAATGGATCTAAGTTTTCTGCCTTGGAACTGCTGAATTTTCGTGCTGTGCTGATCTGTTGGGTTAGGATGTGATAGCCTGTTACAGGAAACTGCAGCAGCAGGGCACCTGACTGAAAACATTGTTTTTGCAGAAAGCCCAGATCCAGTTGAAGCTGCCCATTGTACCTTCCCTTCAGAGGCTAATGATTTACCGCTGGGCTCACCAGGCCCTTGCTACACCTGCTGATCACCCTCTCATGCCACTAATCTGGCAAAAATTCTTTCTGCTTTACCTTCACCGACCAGGACCACAATATGGGTGAGTCTGATCATGAAGGCTTCAAGAAAAATAGCAAGCACTAATATGCTTGCCCTTTAAACGTGTTTAATTGCTTCACACTGAGAGCTCAGCTGAAAGCAGTAGGTATTGGCAACTTCTCCAAAGTCAGTTCATTTGCAGACATTCTGATCTGACACTTGCAACAAGACTTTGTTTTGCTGTTTTGTTCTTCTTTAGATTACCTGTAGATGGTTGTATTGGAAGACGATTTTTCCAGAGTGCAGCTCATATTAACTTATTAAATGAAATGAAGCAGCGCTTAATAGAGGTAGCAGACTTCCACCATGCTGCCAGTAAGGCTCTTAAAGTGGAGAGTCCCGCAGAAGGCAGCGAAAGATCACTGGAGAAGGCAAGCTGCTCATCAGATTACCTGACTTCACCGGAATTGCATAAGGAACTTGTCAGGTAAAGAACTCCTGCCCAGTTCAGCCTTATTCAAGACAACCACCTGAGCTACTAGACTGCTGTGCTACCAGTCTTAGCCATGGGAGATGTGAAGGGATGTGACTCTTGGCTGACCTAGATGTACCTAAGCACTTGTTATATACCTAGTCATGGTCATATCTGTTCCTCTGATACAAGTTGTTTTGTTTAAGGAGGTTGACTTTGCTACTAAAAAGTAAACATTGTTGAGTTGTCGGTCTCCTTAGGGGAGAGATACATATATTTTTTTAAATTAGTGGCATCCCCATGCTGTTAAAATAGTTGTATAGACACATTCATAGTCTTGTACATACAAGTACACGCTTGTACATACAAGTAGCAGCTATAAGTAATGCTTTGCATATATATCTGTTTGGCAGAGTGGGACCCCAGTTTACATCTGAATACAGCAGGGAAGTCAATAGGGACTTCAGCTCATGATTCAGTTAGTGCAGTTTACTCAGTGTGCTAAAGCTGAGCTGCAATAAATATATTGTGTGCTAGGTGGAAAGAGGTACATGGTACATCTGCTTAATCAAAACCTTGGTGAAGAGTCTCTCCTCATGCTGGAGTAGCCTGCAGAGATGTTTGTGGCCAGTTACTGCAACTCAGCTGAGAAATTCTCATTTCTGTAAGCAGTGTCGAGTAGGTTGTTTTTAGGAGACGTGAATCTCTCACATGATGAAACCATGACTATGTTCTTCAGAAGTCCATGTTTGTTTAGGCAGACTTCTAGTTTTGAGAAGTCTACCTTCAGAAATATTTGTAATGTTAGTTTCTAAGAAAGTCCAGACACAAAGGATTTCTACACTCTCTCTTAAAACCATAGGATTCTATAGCCAGGAAAATCTTACACTTAGGAAGTTTAATGGCCACCTGGACAGAAGGGAAAATACTACTTGAATTCATCAGGGCTCATGCTTGGAACTGAACTAGTTCCATTTTCTCATCAGTGGATTTATACCGAAAACAGTATTAAATATCACAAGCAAACTCCTACAGTGCAAAGATTTAGTGACATTCTAGTACTCCTCTGGATTCAATCAAGAAAACTTGGATTCTATGGCTAAAAAATGGATAGGCCTTGGTAGAATGATGCCAGTGAATGAAGAAGTATGTTAAGAAGAAGTATGTTAGGAGAGGAAGAAATGGGAATAAACTAGGTGTGAATTTGAGTCTGAAAAGAATTGGAAGATGTAACTCAGCTCAGGTGTAAACTTTCAGAGCAGGCTTCCTAGACAAGTCCTGGTGTGATTGCTCAAATATCTATATTTTTTTTCTTCTTTGGTCTTATGGGGTTATGGATGTGATTCCCTAACACACAGTTCTGGTCCTGGGTTGTGTGTGACTTCAGAATAAACATTTTCCTCTTCACAATTTTTCCTGTTACTCTTCATTATTGCACTTCATGTATTTGTAAGTAGTTTCCACTGCTCATCCTTGAAATGGCACTTAGTAAACTAATCACAAAGCATCCGAGAAGTCCGAATTTTCCACTGTGTCAATTTGTAGCATGATTTGTTGCCTTAACTTTAAACCCCAGAATAAGACTACTCTGTATGCTTTGCATGGGCATACAATTAAAATTAGTATTGACTATTTTTTTTTTCCTGTTTTGTTTTTCTTCTCAGGCTTTGTAATGTTTTTGTTTTGTGGTTGGAAGAAGAGAGCTTTCAGAAGGGAAATACATACATTCCTTCTTTACCGAAGCAATATGATGCACATAGACTTGCTAAAATCATGCAGAATCAACAGGTGAAGTACTAATGACACTGGCAACATGGGATCTAAATTCACTTCATTTGTTAAAGTGGGCTGTAAAATTGTGCTATGATGTTTTAGACAATTTTGGTTTCCTCTGTGTTCCTTTTTCAGGAAATGAATTGTAATCATCCCTACCTGTTCTTTAATTTGTTAGTAATTATACTATGTGTGTTTGTCAGATTTCTTCTTGAAGTGTCATGAACACTTTTCAGTGGCTTGTCTGTATATGTGATAAAAATTCTGCAGCAGTTTTCTTCAGTTGAGTTTTTTTCTTCATAGTGTTTTCATATAACTTTAAACTGCGGGGTCTAGTTTTAGTTGTTAACTCCCTAGCTACTGGGATGGATGCACAATATATGGTAATAACCAAAACTGTAATGATTAATTCTTCTATACTTTAGGACTTGTGGATGGAATATGTCAATATTGAACTCATCCACCATGAGTTTCAGGAAGCTATAAACCTTTGGATGCGGTCTCAACTTGAATCACATACAACAGCTAATATTTCTGCAGGGCAAACAGATTTCACCAATCCTTTGTCAGGTAAGAGATAAGAATAATATTAATGATACCCTGGTTTCTTAAAAAACATAACATTTTCACTCACAGACATCATTAATACAGCTTGGTTTGTATTGGTACAGTATTTTACACGATTTTCATGGTGTTCTAAATGAAATACTCATATATGAGGCTATCATGGTTCCTGGTTTAAAGCATGACACATCACAGAACCACATCATGCGGTGCCTAGAGCTTTGTGAGTGGGCTCTGCAAGGATTGTTCCACACGGAGCACGCATCAGACAGGCTGAATTTTCCTAATGTGTAGATAAAGACAGTTGCAAGCAAAGGCAAAAAACACTATAACTAAAACCAGAAAGATTCTCTCATTTTTTTTGTTTGTTACTAGTACATTTCCTTGTTGTTTACTTGGAGTTCTGGCACAGTGAAAGGGGTGTTCTAGCCTCTGAAAGGGATAATAATCATGGTACGTACATTAAGGATGTGAGAGAGATTCTTGGTGGGCTGATTAATAGGTGAGTGAGGGAAGGAAATAGAAGGAAACTAGGATATTTTTATGGGTGAATTTGTACTGTTTAGGCAAAGAAATTGAGTGGGAATCAGCAGGAAAAGATCTGACCTGGAAAGAGATTGTGCTTTGGGAAGGATTTGGATCTGATGAGACTAGAGATGAGGATGAATTTTAGGGAAAGAAGATGAATTTGGCTTAGGAGGAACTAGGAGCCTCTGTCAGGTGAGGAGAATAAAGGAGGTGATAAGAGGAAAACAAAAAATCTGGAAGGTAGGAGTGGGTGGGTGGGGGGGAAAAAGGTAAACTGCGGCACCTTGGATCCTAATGGTGTGTGATGGAGCAGGCCACGAAAATTAGCTGTGTGAAATAAACTTTGTCAACAACAAAAAAAGGGTTAGTTAAATGATTATAAAAGGGGAGGAGTCTTGAGAATGTCTCCTAAAAATACTTCATATGATTTAAAAAAAAAAAAACCTGAATGAAATATTTTCTTCAATTTATTCTAAAGTTTTCTTAGCAACATAACTTATTTCTGCTTTCTTTTCTAGCCAAAGAGAGGATAATGAATAATTTGAAGAAGTTTGATACTCCCAAGCCCCCTCTTCCGCTCCAGCTGATGAAAGCTCCTGTGCCAGTTATTTCCTCTGCCAGTCTGATCAGTCAGAAAGAAGCAATTCAGCTCACACGCACAGACCTTAATGTCTTGCAGCGACACGCCAAGTAAGACTTAGCTGTTGTCCCTTTGCCTCCCTAGTGTCTAACAGTGTCTTCAGGTGCCCTTTACAGCAGCCTTATTGATGTTGTTAGCACAAGACTGGCAATACTTGACTCCTGTCTCTTGGCCCTTTTTTTTTGTCTTCTTTTCTTGGCTATCATGTCATTTGTTATTTCAGTCCTTTAACTGGCTATGCAAGTCTTATTTAATGACCTAAGGTTGCTTCAGTTGATATCTAACAGCTACAGTTTCTTTTGTCATTTGTCATTAAAATAATACTTCCTGTTACCGTAGACTTGTTGACAATTAGTTAACCCTTTTGCACTAATTTAGTGATGATAATTTGAAACACTGAAACCCTTCAGAGAGAAACCTGACTTCTGGAGCTGTTAAGTTTGTGTATAAAAGAGAAGAAACTTTGTTTATTAATATTACTGTAAGAGAACTCAGATCAAATATTTTTGAAGTGTCAAACGCAGGTGATGGGTGTATTCTCACCCAATGTAGTAATTTAGTAATATTATTGAAGTTGAATACAAAATCCTTGTTAAGCCCAAGAAGGGATGTGTCTAAATGATTCCAGCAGCAGTTTCAGCTGGGCTTTTCCTGTTGACTGAATCTATCTTATTTTGTCCGGTGGAAAATTGCATCTGCTGTAGTGGGTAATCTATTTAACTTCCTTTCAGGGTGTCATAGGGAATAATTAAAAAAAAAAATCTTACACAAACTTTATTAGTTTTGTTCTTCTTTAAGTTATTTCTGTTACTACTTTGAGGAGCTATCACTTTGGAGTTAAAAGATTATGAAATGGAGTTACTGTTTCCTAGAGAAGTGTCAATGAGTCTGTACAGCACATTAAGGTGAAGTCTCAGCTCTTGCATTTAAATTCTTAGTATTACTATTACTAAAGATTAATAATTGCATTTCAGAACTGCAGCTCTTTGGGAATCCCAACATGTTGCTCTCAACAGTGAAATATTGGATACTATACCTAAGCTGTATGTCAATCGGGAAGAGCAGATCACCCTCCATTTGGAGTGCCGGGGAACTTCAAATAAAGGCTGCCAGGGAGCAGCTCTTCTGACAATCCAGGTTAGAGGCGTGACATCACTCCTGTTTTGGGCCTGTGGTTAATGAAAATGAAATGAATGAATGGTTACAAGAGTGGACTTATTTGGTGAAGTGCTGCCCTATACCTTTAAAAATAAATTAAGTTCTAAAAAGAAAAAAAAATTCCTGAAATACTTAATATGTAATTCTGTAAAGGAGATGCAGATCAACAGCTGAAGAATAAATTGTTTAAAGTTTTGGATTACTCCTAGCATTTGTGCTAAACTATTGCCCAATACGTGAGTGTAGCAGTATGCACACTACTAGGAATAAAACTGAAAATGTTCATAGAAAAATTCCCATGTTGTTTGGTATGTGAATTTCTGGATCCTGTCAGTGTCTGTGGATTAAAAGTCTTATTACAAAGGTAAGGATTATGTCAGTGTGCCATAAGGATGTGTGCTTGGGCTGTGTGCACTGAACTTGATCAAAACTATCAGGGGAAAAGGTTCTACGTCTCGTTCTCCTAGTGTGCTCTGCTTCATTTTTACAATTATGTGCAACATTGAAGAATTTTGGTAAAAGATTCTATTCTGAAATGAACATGTGTCTTTTTGTCATTTAGTTTGAAGGGAAACATAAAAATGAAGCAGTGAGCCAGCAGCTTCATGCTTTGCGTAAGGAAGTGAGACAACTGCAAGCAGAAGCTACGAAGCCACCTTCTCTGGGTGTTGTGGAAGCAGCAGTACATGTGGAAAATTTTATAACGTAGGTTGTTCAGACACTGCTTTAGGTAGTGATGTTTTATATTTATTTTCCTATATATTAGAGGTAAAATATGGAACCCATTTGTGTGTTTTTCATAGTTTTATCAGTCTGGGTCAACAACAGAGCTGGAACCCTGAGACCTACATGTTTATGGCAGATCTCTGAAGGAGTAACTCCATACACTATCAGAAGAGCTAACTGCTGGTCATTCAGCCTTAACAGGGCACACGTGTTCTCTATTTTGACTTATTGTACTCAGCATTAGAATACCCATTTTAAATGTGCAAGAGCAGATCAAGTGAAGACAGGGATGCTATGTTAAGCTTAAAAAATGGCAAAACTGTAACAGCTGTTTCAGCCATAAGCTAAAGGAGATGTTTTTAGTATGTGTCTCCTTTGTAGGACTGCGTAGTTCTGTAATGGAAAACTATGATGTGGAGTAGCTTTTCAGTATGTGGAATGAAATCCTGTACTGGAAGAGGACTATTAGATCTGAATTTTTGTGTGAATGAGTGGATTAGTCCAGGAGTTACCATCTCTTGAAGGACTTCTAGAGTTCATCCCAGAAATCCAGTTTTGCAACACCATTTTTCTTGATCTTCTAGGTTTCAGCTAGGAAACCAAATACAACTTAAAACAAGCAAACAAGAAAAAACAAAACAAAACAAAAAAAACCCACACCCTTTTAGAGAACATCCTGTATAGTAAAGTATTTGATTATTATTTCTACATATTCATTCTTGATCATTAATCTGAAAAATTCTGTAGATGAGCTCTCTGTTAGGATTTATATCTGTGGAACTGCATGTTCTTCAGATGTTTTAATTCGGACACGGTGAAGACTGAGTTTCATTTGACCTCAAACATTTATTTGGCAATATGCAAGAGAACATTAATAAAAGAATTAAAGCAAAATCACTGAGTCTTCCCAGTAAGATGAGGTGGTGCATAGTGAAAGGACAAGAGGCAATGATACGAACTGAAACAGGAGACGCTGTCTAAGCATCAAAACCTGCCTGGACGTGATCCTGGGCAACCTGCGCTAGGAGTCCCTGCTTGAGCAGGGGTTGGACCAGATGACCACTAGAGGTCCCTTCCAACCTCAGCCATTCTGTGAAACCACTCTTAATTATCATGTAAGCCAGATACATTTATCTTAATGCTACGTGTCGACAAGAAGCCTTTCATTAGTATCATAATTATTTTCCATATGTAAACTTAATCTTTTGTTTTGCAGGGCATTAATAAATATCTACAAGGTGCAGCCTATGCCTGCAATTAAGAAAGTTGGAATTAGTTTGTTTTTTATAGTAGTGGATTATGTGTGTGATGAAACTCAACGCAATCCTCCCACGAGGCAGTTCTTCACTTCATGCATTGAGATTCTCGGCCAAGTAAGTTTATTCTGTAGCATTTTATGCGTTAGCACTTACCCCAGTCCTGTGCTGATATTGAGGGTCTAAAATCTTTAGAAAGTCTGAAAATTAACTTTCAAGCTTCTATCCCATTCTTTTCCTCAGCTAATTGTATAATATACACAGTATATAGGAGAGTTTAAGCTTGCATATGAGCAAAATTAAAACTGTTGCTCTGAGATGCCTGCTCAACACTGAAATACTCTGTGTGTATCAAGTGCTGAAGTAGGCTGGATTTTTGGGGGATTGTTTAAAGTTCGGTGCAGTATATAAAAAGTTGTTTTGGTGTATGTTTCTTTATTATTGATCACTTTCTAGCTTACACGTATCTTGTCAACCTCTGTGTTTAGTCACCTCTCTTCTAAAGCCTTGCGATACCCTTTGTGTAGTGAGTTGGCCAGAATGTTTCTGGTAGAAAAAATACGAGCTCCTTGTTTGTGGTAGCGTTTGCTGTGGGGATCACATTACGTGGATGCTCTGAGGAAAAATCGTTAGCCTCTGTTTTGTGTCCAGGTATTTATTTTGATCTATTAGATGCAGGCTTCCCCATGTCCAGCTGTCCTGAAGTCCTGTCCCAGTCTGACAGCTGGGGTGCAGAAGAGCTTTCCATAGCCATAGTTCTGATTAAATTTTCACTAATATCAGACAGGACTACTGAAGTCTGGCTTCACTTTCTGTTGTTAGCCAGAAAAATTGGATTTTAGGGTATTTCTATGCGATGTGTGTGGTCACAAGTGCTGTTCTTCAGTGTGCTAGGGAAACACGCTTATTTTACAATAATATTTTGTGTAACAGTAGTATTTAGCTGAAGCTGATCTCATGCAGTCTGCCTTTTTTGCTTTTTTAAAAAAACAAACACAGTTGTGCTTATCGCAACAAAAAGTTTTGAAGTGTTTTTTTCCAGTAGACTCATACTAGACCACTTTTCTCATTATTTCTGATTTCCTCAGGTGTTCATCAGTGGGACCAAGTCAGAGTGCAAACGTCTCCTCCAGACGATCCTGCAGAATCGAAGGCTCTGTACACTTCTTTCTCCTTACTTCACTCCTGTTGCCTCTCCTGATGAGTTTGTGACTTTATATGAAAAAGTTGTGGCCTTTCTAAGTGAGGATAACAGCGATGTTGTCTTCATGCTGTTGACAAAGGTAAAATACTCACAGATACTCTCTGTTCTGTAAGTTGCTTATGTGGATGTTATTTCCCTTAATGACCGTGCCCTTAAGCTGTGGAAGAAAGATACAAACCTGATACTTCAAAATAACATTGACAGGTTTTATTAATCAATGTTGCTTGTACTAAATGCTGTTTGTTATCTTTAAGCTGAAGAGGGGCTAGAGGGGAAAATCAAATGGAAAGCTTGAATTACCATTTCCCACATAGTGTGTGCTTCCTAGGGCTTCCTCTTCAGTACACTCAAGTTGAAGTCAAAGCAGGCTCTTTATGAGGCTCTTTCAGACTCTGTCAGACTTTCTGCCTGATATCTCTGTGGAGACATTCATTGAAATAGTGAATATCAGCTATCTTAAAAACAAGTTATCCAAAACAGGAATAACGACTGAATCTTCTACCTCTGTTAGCTGGGAATGACAAGAGTGCCACAAATGTAATTTTTAAATGCATAGTATTAGGTAAGAGCAAATGATTTGCACTTCTCTTGTATCAGGGCTGCATGATACTGTCTACCTGTGGAGAAATTACTACTACACTTAGGCTTTGATATTGTTCTAATTCTCTGCATTCATTACACAGGGACTGGGCTTGACAGCTGTGAATAGCAGGTGGTCTGGTTTGGGCATGACTCTGAACTGTCCTTAGTAGCAAAAATCAGTGTTGTCCCTGCTGCCCTTGTTCTGAACAGATGGCCTGGAGGCTACAAAAGCTTTGCATCTCCATATGAAAATTTAGGGGCTACAGAGACTACCCCAGTCTAATGCATTTAAGTATTTGGTGGTGGTACTGAAGCATAGAAGCTCACATGCATTTTTATGAATTAGGGAACCTCTGATTAAAAATTATTTCATATGTTCAAGGACTTCTGTAGCATGCTGAATCATAACCTTTAGAGAGAATTACGTTGGTTTTGGGCTAGGGTTAGTGAGATTATTTAATTTTTTTAGACTTTACTTAAGTACACAAAATCTTAGGGAGGCACTTTCACCTGACAGTTTCTCCCTTCTCCTGAAGGTGTTGTGGCCATTAAAGCTTCTGCTTACAAATGCTTCATGTCCTCTGTTCTAGTTTGACCTTACGCAATGGTTAAGCGTTACTAAGCCACCTCTATCTGAACGTACCAGGCTTCTGGAATCTATTCACTTGGCTCTCAATGCATGCGGCCTTGAACCTGAGGAAGATATTTTGATGCCATTTAATATCTTCTGCAAACATTGGACTAACCTTCTCCAGTATCAGTTTCCTGATCACTATAGTGATTTTCTAAGGTTGTTCGTGCAAAGTGAGTATCTGAATTGATGCGTACTAGACCTTTTGTACATAACTATTCTGGCTTACAAACATGAAGTTGATGCAGTAGCGTTAGACAGTAACAAATATAGAATGATCTAAACTTTTTTGCTTCCTAAGAAGAGAGCATGTAGAAGCCAAATGGGAATGTGAAATTACTTTTGCTAGGGAATTAGAGATTGCTCACCCTTAAACTGGAGCTTTCGAACTCATGCTGTAACTAATTTTTTCTTTTAATGTGGTAGGAAGCTCTAATTTCAACCTTCTCTGACTTAAAATGAGAACAGGTTTAATATCCTTCTGATTTTTCACAAATGTATTCCCTTCTCTTTCTCCTAAGGCTCTTCAGAGCAGCTTCTAAGCCCTGAATGTTGGAAGGCATCGCTTAAAGCTTTGGGATGTGGTTCATCGGTGACTGAACAGGGAAGCTTCAAGAAAAATGATTGTACTGAAAGTTCTGTACTGCGGGAGTCTGCAGAAATTCTCCTCTCTGAAGAGCAGGTGGATGCCTTTCTGGTTGATTTGCTGTGTTCTGCAGCTGAAACGCATGCCCGTCAATGACAAATAACACTGCTGTACAGTCTTTCTTTATCTGATTGATAGTTTCTTTCTTCAGGTTAGAGAGACAATAGAATGGCTTTCCACCTCGTTCTGCAAACTCCGTCTGGCTTCGGTGGACTTCAGGACCTTTGGCCTGTTTTCAAAATGGAGTACTTATGTGGCTGAAATGAATACATTTCTGGAGTACCTTGTTAAACGGCTCATTGAAACTGAAGTTGTCAATTTAGCCCAAGATCATGTTGGCAGTAACAAAATTTTAGCAGGTAATGTGTCTAATAAGCAAATGACTTAAACTGAGTGCTTAATTTCTCCTGTTAAAGACCATTTCGTAGAAACATAGAATGGTTTGGGTTGAGCAAGTTTAATTTGCTCTGTATTTATATAATGATGACAGTGTTAAAATATGGACAAGTTATGTACGTGTCTACTCTGTGGCCATGTGGAACTTCCTCCTTTTTTATATTTGTTGGTGGAAGCTTGTTTTCATTTCCCAATCCAGACTTTGCTTTTGAATTATTTTATGGAGAGATCCTACTTTCTTCAGAGAAAGATGGTCTTCTGCACTGAGCACAGGTTTGGGAACAAGGGACTACTGAATTTCATCATGGCATAGTTTTAATTTGGAGAAAATTGCCTAAGCAACTTTTATTTTAGTAATGGAGCTTTAAAGTGTGAATAATTACTACATCTGCAATCCAAAAGAAGTGTTAGGGTAATATTAATAAAACATCTAAACACAAAATGATCATGATTGTTATTAAAACAATTAATCAAAGATACTAACAAGCATATTGTACGTCAAACCTTTATTTGACCATGAAGAACTGATTTAAAGTTGGAGTAAGCAGGGAATATTTAATCCCAGTTCAGAAAATTAACTTTCTCAGTGTTGCTAATTTGAGATGTCAACTTCTTTGCTTTGTTTTCTTCTAGCATTGCAGTCCTTGTATTCAGTCATTGCTGGACTCTTTAAACCATGGATACTGGTCTTAGACAAGGAAGATGCAAGGTATACACTGCATTTCAAAATAAAATGATTTTTTTCATTAACGCTAGCCCTGTGAGATGTCTCTTATGTGATTTTTTTTCTAACTCATAATTGTATTGTGACTTCCCATTTAAATAGCTGTTATGTGTGTGTCATATTAACAATTATGCGACTAATTCATCAGTTCCCTAAGGAAATTTTACAAGACCTTGGTTGAATAACTGTTTTAGGTTCAAGAAATAATGCCACACACTTGTCTGGAAGCAGAGATGAGAAAAATATGGATTGCTATTAGTTCTGAAGACACACTCAAATTTGATTTTATTTTCTTCACTTATTTAACACCACCAGTCCATTATTTTAAACAAAAGTACTAATACAACCTCAAATGCCAGTGCTGTGTAAACAGACCTTGGGCAAATCAGTCCTATGATGATCTACTATCCTGTGTACTTCTGTTTTCACATGGAGGGTTATTTTGTAGTGTTATGCACTTAAATTTGACTTTCTTCTGAAGCCAAAAGCTTTTTGAGCTCTGAGCACATCTCCAGTATTTAATTAGAAGGTTGACTGCTGGTGATGTGTGCCGTCATTTGGAAATTAATTTGGAAATTAATTCAGTTATAAAATACTAAACAAGTAATCTCTGCTTATTAAATGTTATCATGGATCTTCACTGTGACATTAACGTATTTTCTTCTTTAAAATAGGTGCATGCCTAGAGAGTTCAGTTTGAGTGAAAGGACTGTTGATACCTGTACTATATTGAGCTCCTGTTCTTTAGAATATTTAAATCATCTACTTGTTTATGGTACCTAGTAACATGGCACTGAAATTTTTGTTGTTTCACTCCTGCTTCTTTTAAGTAACCAGCCCTGCTACCCTTGGTTAGAGAGCGACACTCCTGTAGCATCCAGCGTGGTCCGTTTGTTTACAGATTGCATCAAGCTTTTGCATGAGAGCTTTAAAGGTAGGTGAAGTTGGTGTTGTTTTAATGTAGTGGCACTTTCTCTTTTATCAGATCAAAAAATATTTTTCTGTTAAGACATGGGATGTGAGGAGATTTTGTTTGTTATGAACTTTTAGCTAAGATGATCACTGTAGTGGTACCATTAGCATGTATATTCTTTCATCCTTAAAAGACAGCTTTTTTTCTTGGCAAGGGCAGAGAATGTGGTTAATTAACTTTATCATCTGATAGATATTCATTTATATGAATGAAAGTGAAACAAAATGAGCTGTTGTGAAAAGTGCATGACTCCACTCCAGGTCTTGCTTCCTGTACAAAATACACAATAGTAGCATGCCACAATGACCAGTGTGTGTGTCTCAGCAGCTAGTCTTGGGGTAATTTAATCTCCACATCCAATCATTTTTAACCAATATTTAGCATTGCTTATTATGTCTAATGTGTACTTAGACATAAGAGTGGAAAAAATTAATTTCACAAATGACTCAACTTTTAGTGATGGGCTGGATTCAAGCTTAGTTGTAGAAATAAATACGTAAAAATAACATCATGCATTTGATAAGCTTCCAGACTTGTGAGATTAAATCTAAAAAAAAATCTTACATACGCAACCACAAATATAAAAACAGTGAAGTTCTACAAGGAAGGAATATTTTATAACTTCAGGTTATTGTCCAGCAGCTGCTCAAAAGAATGAGTAAGGGAAATTGCAAGCTGCCTGGCTTGTCAATTTAGGGGGAGGGAACAAGCAACAACAACAGAAAATACAAAACAAACATGAAAAGCTTAAAAAAAAAAGTGTATTTTTTTTATGCATGTACTTTAGTGTAACTTGTGCTTATGGTTTTTCACCTTCAAAGTTGGATCGTACTTAACTTTTTCTGTTAATTCGACTGTTTCCTTTGGATCTAGATAAGCTGTTGCCAAGCCACCATGGAGCTCTCTGGTTACATCTAATGTATTACTGTGAATGTTGCACAGCCCCTAAAATGCCTGAGTTTATTCTCTATACTTTCCATACTGAGTTCAAAAAGCTTCCATGGAAGGAAATGCATCCAGACCAGATGCTTATGGAGGAGTTCTTTAAAGTGAGTACATAGCATCAGTTGAATTAAGTTCCTAAACTGTGTTCCACTTGGAAATAACTGGAGAGCTGTTAATAACTGGATACAGTTCTTTAAGAAGTAAGCTTTTAAAGTTTATTGTAGCATTCACAGCTACTCACTTTGTGTTTGGTGATATTTGTGAAGGAGTGCTGTTGAGTTTTATACAAGGTTGTGGGGAGCTGTAAAGCTGTCAGTCTTTGTACGCTGTCACTGCTGTGGTTGATGTATAGAAAGCTTGTGTTTTACTGTGGTCATGTTCTTCTTTCTTTTCTTCTCTCATCTGAGACAACAAAGTTGTGGTAAGGTGGGGAAGTGCTGAAGAACTTACTGCTTATCTGTCTGGGATGGGTTCTTCATGCAATTCTAAACAGGCTCAGAGCTTCTCAGTGTTCCCTACAGTAAAGAGAAGTTGCAATCATGCAACTAACTTTATACCAGATTCCTTATTTTGCCATAGTTTTTATGCTGTGCTGGTTGTTTCAGAGACTTAGAAAGTTGTGTGTGCAGCTCTCCTGGTGGGGAGTAAAGTGATACGGAACTGGTGTGTGTCTGCTCCCCTGACCTAAAATGCTGCTGTGGTTTTTATGGTTGGATAAGGAGCTGAGAAGTGCAAGTGTACTTAAATCTTACACTGTTTTATGTGGCTCTTTTCTTCTCTTTCTCCGTCCTAGGTTGAAAGAGGCAGCCCCAAGAGTTGTTTCTTGTTCCTGGGTTATGTTTTATGTGAAATAAACTGGGTCAGTGTCCTCTCTGATGCCTGGAGTCCCAACCCCAACCCTCAGACTCACAACATGATTGTTTGTTTGCTGTATATGATGGTCCTGTTGGCAAAGGAGGAACAACTTATAGGCAAAGAGGTAATTTTTGAAAAGGTTTGTACCTGTCTCTCTTTGAAGAATAATCCTTGGCTGAAAAGACAGGCTATGACTTCTTCCTTACTTGCAGAATTATTAACTCAGAAGTGTTTCCTGCCTGGGTACACTACCCTAAGCCAGAGGTAGCTTAGACTAAATCCTTATGTGAGGCATTCTGTATAAGCTGTGTGAAAACAGGAAGTCCTGTCATTTGTTTTGAGAAGTATTTGCAGGACCTGTGATCCAGTAATGTCACAAAGAGTAAACAGATACATACAGATGGTTTCCTGGATTTACAAAATGGCTCTTTTGGATTTTGGAAAGAACAAATACATATGTTTTCTTTTTTCTGAAAAAAAGTTATGTAAAGCTAGTGTACAATTGTTTTCCTTTCCATAGTTAAGCATGGGTTGCTGCATAGTACATCTTTCTTGTCTTTTAAATAAATCTTTAATTAAAATGTCTCTTTCCTTCTGTCTTTCCTAGCTTTATAGAGCCTTAGGTATACACACATAAGAAATGGAAGTAGCACTAGCAAGAATTTATGTATTTGTCTATACAGCACGCACATATATGTGTACAATATATTATATGTATTTTAAGGTGAAGCTTTTTCTGAAAGGCTGAGCGAGAATGGGTGTCTCGTGTCAGTCTGCTTTGATTCAGGCAGTCTGCTGAAGTAAGTGCAGGAGCAGCTTTGTGTGGCGTCCATGCCTATAGCACCTGCAGTGCTGTGTGTCAGGAGACTGAACCACGTTTACTCTGCCATGGCCAGTCAAGTCAACCTGAGCTGTGGTTTGCTTAGTTTTCAGAGCAGCACACACAGAGGTCTGGAGGGGTGTTAAAGAATCTTTTAACTTGCAAAAAGCTTACGCCTGGCTCTGTATCTTACTGTGCTGGTTCATGTTTTCCAGCTTGTCGCTATCCGCTTCTGATGCATTATTGGGCGGAGATTACTTCAGAGAGTTTGTTTGGCTGTCAGCACAATTTCAGTATCTACTCTGTCTGTAGCCTGTAGAAATTTAATGCTTTTTAGTATCCAGGTGGTGCTTTTTTGTATTGCAGACCTGGAAGAACCCTTGAGAGGAAGATGGCAGTAGCTAAGGGTAGAGTCTCTGCTGCTTTTCAACAGACTTTTGTCTGCATACTTGCACTGGCTGTGTCAATTGTGGACACTGTAGGTTGCTGTACTATTTTTTAAAAAAAAAAGGATACTCTTTTTATAGGAATAAGCTATTGAGGAGGCCCCCAAGTTAGCAGATGATTCACTGAATGGAAAATCAAGGGACCTGGCTTCTGTCCCTGGTCCTGCTGTGAACTCTGAACTTTTTTTTGTTTTTCTTTTTTTGAAAAACAAACCCTGAAGAAGCTTTACCTTGCAGGTTTTCCATTTCTTTCTAATTGTATTTACATGTTTATATATTACATATTAATGGCTTTCTGACTGCAGTGCTTGGTTATAGCTGCTACAGCAGTCTAAATACTGTTACGTGAATGCTGGAGGTATCATATGTATGTTGGCTTGCTGCTTGAATAAGGAGTTGCTTTTCAGCCCACTCTCAGTCAACATCTATTTCTGGGGATTTTTGCTTTGTCTACTTGAATTTTGGAGTCTGAGCTTACTTCTATTATTGGGTATTCTGTAATTATTATTGGGTATTCTGAATATTTAATTTAAAACAGAACAGAAAGTGGACCTTAGGCTTATGTCTTTAAATCTTCAGGAATCACCACTCATAAATCTTCTCGGACAGACCAGCTCCCTTCCTTGGCAACTTGTGGGCATTTCTTCTTATCAAAGCATCATCAGCTATTGTAACAGCCACTACCCTCCCTCTGTCATCCTTGCGAAGGATGCTGCAGCTGAACTGATAGTGAAGCTCCTGAAAATCTCAGCAGGCTTTGGCACAGCTTCGGATAGTCACATCCACCTTGTAAGTTCAATTGGTTTTTCATTGTCTCTAAGCTGTTCCTGTCATTTGCAATGTTCTTTTGTATATTATATGTAGAGTGTGGAAAGAACTGTAGGTGTGATTGATTTTTTTCTAATTTGTTCTAATTTTGATTAACAGGATGCAACACTGAAGTGCCGAGCATACATTCGTCAGGTGGTTCAATTTCTCAGCACCTTGGAACAAAGCGGAAAGATAACTCTTGCAGTTTTAGAACAAGAAATGTCCAAGTTGTTAGATGATATAGTCATCTTTAATCCTCCAGGTTTGTGTTAAAGTAGTGTAGATTACTTTAAAGCTGTCAAGATCCTTTATTCTAGCACATGGATTTTTGAACTTCTGTGACTGTGTAATTACTTGCCTTACCATAACATCTCCCTTATGGTCAGGGCATGTTGTTCTGATGGGTGTGTGTGTGTGATAAATGGGCATAAAGCAAAAATAGGATTGTTACCCTCAAAGAACTGTCAGGAGTGATAGTACCAACGGGAAAAAAATGGGTTATGTTGTAAGTAAAACTGGTAAATGTAGAGGATTTTGTGTGGGGCGGCTTTTCTTTGCTGTCTAGTTTATTCTAGTTTCTGAATCTCTTTATTTGACACTGCGTTTTTTTTAAAAAGTAAAGATGTCACAAATACGTGCACTGAGCCCTGAGGGATGGCATTTTAAGAATGGATTTTAAAACATTTCACTATCAGGATAACTTGCAGTATGGAAGTAGGGAAATTACGTTGGTGTACACTGGTAGTGTGGTGTGTCTGCATCCGCAGCATTCATATTGATCCCAGTTTTTAGTACCAGTACCACTCTGACCTTCCGTTGTCAAAACAGAATTTCAGGTCACCTCAGCTGTCTGACTGCATCACACTGAAATACTTGTCAGTAATCATGTCTCTATGACCTCCACACAGTGTGCCAACAAAAGTTAACAGTAACTATCCAAAAATTTGTGACATTGATGACCATTTTTCAGTTTTTGTATTGCTCTTGGGGAAGCTCTTTAGGGCAGCCTGATAGTCAGAAAAATTCTTTATGACTTGCAATAAAATGAGGGCTTGCCTGTCACTGCTGACACTCGTAATAGCTGAGAAATTTTGGAGGCAGGAGCTCTGGTATAAGAGGAGCAGCTCTGTTTCATGAACTGCTGTGCAAGTTTGTATGCTGTGTGGCTGAAGGACAGAATGCGCCTGGGTGCTCACCGAGCTCAAGCAGGCTGCAGGGTGCAGTAGGATCAGTGATTCAGGGTGGCAGGAAAGCGGTGGTGTAAATCAGATCTGGTGTCTATGTTAGGTTTGGAGGGGGCAGGGGAAGGTTTCTGGAGCAGTGTCCTGACAGCAGCTGGAGAAGAGAAAGCTGGGCTTCTCACAAGGGCAGTGCCCAAGGAATTTGGTAGGCCCTGGTGTTTGATGTCTGTGTTTGTGGAGTAGGAGTTGGCTGTGAAACTAGTAGTGACCTTAGGCAAGTCAGTTAACCTCCTGGCATCATCGTTTTCAGTCCATCTGTGATAGATGTTTACCTTTCTGGAGGGCTGTGCAGAGAGATGATTTGGAAGGCTTATTGTTTTTCTTAATAGGTAGGTTAAGACAGAATTCCTTTGAAAGGGGTCTCTGCAGGCCTGTAGGTCCAGCCTTCTCAAAACAGGAGGTAAAGTTAAATTACGTTGTTCAGGGCCTTGTCTGGTCAGCTTCTAAATATCTGCAAATGTGGAGGTCTCAGTCTTTTTTGGCAGTGTTTTTCCTATGATTAATCCTTCTTTGTGCATAACTCGTCATCATATCTGTTTATAAGCTTTTCGTTATTAAAATGCCTGATGTTGATTGGAAACTTTCATTTATAACAATGGGGACTTTTTTTCCCAAAATAAAGCCTATTCTTCAGTTCAGCTTTTAAGAGCTAAGATCAGGAGAAGTTTGTGTTTTGAGCGTAGTGTTTCAAGTGGCTCTTGATAGCATGTTCAGGCAATTACAAGAGATGGTTTCAAAACAATGCTCTGGGGTTGAATGCAGCAATTAGCAGGAAATCTAGACTCCTGGAAAATGCAAAAGGGGATTGCAACATTTCAAGGCTCATCTTGATTATATTTCAAATTGAATCGACTAAAATCTCAGTTGTTTCACTCTAGTCTGTACTTTAAATTGTGCTTTACTCAAGTTTTCTTTGGAGATTATAAATGTATTTTATCATTCATTTTATTTGCCCATAGCCGTGGTAAAAGACTGTAAAGGAAAAATGGGCTTCAATTACTCTGCTGTGTTTAATAAATATTATGAATTAACTTAGCAAGGGAAGATACTGCAAGGAATGAGTGTCTTTTTGTAGCTTCGGAAGTACAGACAAGGAAATGAGGTGTCTAATGAGCAAGAGACCTCTCCCAGTATTTACAGCAAGTGTTCAGTGATGAAGCTGAATTCAAGTCACTTAGGTTCTGGTATCTAATTACTGAAATAATTCTTGTATTTCTGTCCTCTAGATATGGATCTGCAAACACGCCACATGGCCCTCAGCAGTCTCTTTACAGAAACACTGATGATGATGAACAATTCCAGTGTTACAACAGCTGAGTCGCTGCGGGGGAGTTTACGGAAATGGATCGACAGTAAAGTGCACGGGTTGCTGGCCATGCCCCTCCTCACAGCTGCCTGTCAGAGCCTGGCCTCTGTGCGACACATGGCAGAGACGACAGAGGCGTGTATCACCTCTTACTTCAGTGGAGGTAGGAGCGTGTCTTATGAAAACATTGATCGGTCTTTGGGTGCCCACTGAACATGAATCACCTGGGATCCTAATAGCTTCGCACTGGCCAGTGCTGGGACTGGGTCTTAATCTGGTTTTCACAATCAGGTCTCCATTCTTTGTATTCGATGGCTCCCAAGTGTCACATACGTATGTGCAGTAGTGTGTGGTTTGGGTAGCTGCTCTAATTGTGTATTTTCTTAAGAAGCGTATGTGACTATGTCAAGACCCATATGCCGTATGTAATGGTTGCCATTTTTTCAGCTAAAGGGGAGGGTAGTTTCTGGATCGTTTTTACAAAAAAAAGTCATCCCAAGGGAACGAAACAGAAGTTTGCGTCCCATTCAGAAGGCTAATATAGGGAAAATAAATTGTGGCGTAGTGTATTTTTCTATTTACATAAATCAGTATTGTAGTTCCACAAGGATCTTTTTCATTCTGTCATCATCTAACAGAAATATTTAAAATGCTATCGGCTAAAATCATAGAATTTAATCCTGATTTAATACTGGGAAAATGTTTTTTTTACCTTGACCTCAAGGGGGTGCTCTGTAATTGGAGTTTTTCTTGTCATCAGTTGAATGTCAAACTAATAACTGGAAAAAAAGCTAAAACTGCCTGAGTTCTGTAAATTAAAGGAACACAGTAAAGTCACTTCAGTTTTAAGGTTTTGCCAAATGCTGCTTACTCGGATGCTTTTGTTTTCTTTATAGATTTTCTTCACTACCAGGATTTAGGCTGGGGCCCTATACTTGCATCCCTCCAAGTTCCTGAACTAACCATGGAAGAATTCCTGCAGGAGTGTTTGTCTTTAGGAAGCTACTTGACCCTGTATGTCTACCTGCTGCAAAGCCTAAATTCTGACCAAACTCTTAGCAATGAAATGAAAATCCTGATAACTATCAGCAAGTGGCTGGAGCAAGTGTATCCAAGGTACAGACCTCAAAGCTTCTGAATGTGCACTGACTCTTAAATAAGGCCATGATTGTGTAGCCAGTATAATCAGGTTGCAGAGTGAAATGGCCAGTCCTTCCATAGCCGCTGTCAGTCTGCCCACCCCTCCTGCCAACAGTAGAATCACAGAATGGTTTGGGTTGGTGAATATTAATATTTTACTTGGTTGAACGCTTCTGTTCAGTTTTGCTTGGTGTCCAGCTGGAGAAGCTCGATTTCAATGGCAGCCTGGATTTGTGCTGGGATCAAAATATTTCAAGCAAATCCTAAATCACTGGGGGTTCCACTACCGAGGATGTCCACTAGGTGGGATGAGTTACATACTAAATATTCAGTGGAACACACAAAGCTTGGTAAAAACGTTAGCAGCTCAGAACCAAATATGAACCCAGTGAATCTGGTGGGGTGCCCAAAATTAGAGGTCTGCGTTGCTGTAAAACAACTTACTAGGTGGTTGGCTTCTGATGAGGAAAGGACAGAGGGCTCTAAGTAGCTGTGGGGTTAAAACAATAATACGGTATGGTATATAACAACTGTATATACAGTTGCTGCTGAAATTACTGGAATTTAGCTAACGTGATGAATATTTTTAATATTAATGTTGATAATATTTATTTCCGTGAAAGAACATATTGGGAAAGTACACATTCCCTCTTGTTTCTTGAAATTCAAAGAGTGCTTTGTCTGTTGCGGGTACCATATAGTTGTAGTAAACTATTACCAAAGTGGAAAGAAGGCAGCAGAGCCACCTTACAGGGCAAATTACAACTTGTCCTAAACATCAAAGCTGATGGTGTCTGGGATGGGAAATGACTGGGTAGAGTAGCTTGAGGATAGTCTGATGCAGAAAACTCGTGCCAGTGCTATGTGTGGAAAGTCTGAGTTCAAGTTAAACTGAATCTGCAAATTGTTTGGGAAAAGGTTAAAAATACCTCAGGGGAAGCTTGACTTTGTGCTTTGCTCAACAGAAGACCTCAGTGTTTCCTTTTTGAGGAGAGTCTAAATTGTTGTGGAAGCAATAGCTAGTGCTTCCTAATTTTTTTGTCTGGTAAATAAAGGAAAGACAAACCCGAAGTACATACCCTTTATAACGAGTTTTAGAAAGATTTAAATCCGGTTATGGATGCAATATCTTCATTCTTAGATTTAAAGGCTAAAAGGAAGCGTTGTTATCTTACAGGCAGTGGAAACCTGCTAGCTGATGTTAGCATCAAGTCCGTTAAGTAATGGTTACGTCAGTGTAATAACGGGGCATTACATAGTTATGCTGGTCTGATATAGTAAGATTAGCTGTCATTAATTTACTACCTTAATTCTTCATAGGCCTCATGGGGAGAGGCACAAACTTCTTAAACTATGCTTCCGACTTTTTGAATCTATATTTTGTTTTGTTTTTTAAATCTTAACCTACAGCTCAGCAAAGGAAGAAGCGAAGCTGTTTCTCTGGTGGCATAAAGCTATGCAGTTATCCTTGATTCAGATGGAGCAGGACGATGCCATTCTGATCGAATCTGTCATTCGGACACTGCTGTCCATCCAGGGCAGGCAGAGCCAGCTGGCTGAGGAGAGACTGACTTCTGGAATACTTGGTGCTATTGGGCTAGGCAGGAGGTCTCCTTTGTCACCCAGGTAAGGGTTAGAGGTGCAGTAAAGTAGTTCATGCATGATGACTTGTCGCTTAAAAAAAAAAAAAAAAGACCTGCAGCCTGGATCCAGGCAGCACAGGGCAATGTCAATTGTTCTGAATTCCAGCTATTCCCACATCTGTAATGTCATATGGACCCATCACAGAAAAACCGTAGTGAGTGTTTGAATGTGGTTAAGAAATGCATGTGAACTTCTGTAAAGTTTATAGTGGAACAGGAAAGAAAGTGCAGTTGGGATTCCGGCTTAATGTCCGTTTCTAGTGAAGTTCTGGTTGACATCACAGGAATTTTCAATGATCACATGCATGTTGCCTTTTCTATCTGAACCTTCAGTTGCTGGAAAATATTAAGAGAAATTCAAAGATATGTATGCTTGCTTGTTACTTTTTTCCTTTCTGAAGAGAGACAAACTTTGTCTCTTAGGTATCAAAGTGGAGTTCGGCATGGAAAAAAAAAAAGGAAAAATATGTAAATGTTTATGGAACACCAATTGAGCACAATACTTCATAAACAAAAAGTTGTTTAAGGCCTGCTGGGGTGCCATCCTTTTGAAATTGCTCTGGAATCTTAATCATGTTCAAGTCAGTTTTTGGTTTGGATGATGTGGGTATTTCAAAGGCTGTAAAATGAAAGAAGGAGCATTTTGGATGTGATGTCAAGGCTGCAGATAAGCTTAGGTCACGTGTAACATTTCATATGTATGGTAGAGCGTTACCTGCTAGCATATATGATGATATACTATGAAGTATATATTACAGTGATCCTGCTTTCTTAATGCATTGAAAAATGATCTTGTAAAGGCTTCACAATACTACTCATGCAAGAGATCTCTCACGGGACAGAACTTCCAGTTTATCTGCTGCTGAGGACTTGCAAACCTGATGCCACCTTCTCTCTGTTCTTTTTCCCTGTTCAAGGTTTCGTGTGGTTGCCCGCAGTTTGTCTGCCTTCCTCCTGGTGCAGATTCCTGCAGAGAGTCAAGTCCGCCTGAAAGCAGGGTCAGAACCAAAGCTGTCGCAGAAGGCCCAGCAGGTAGGGTGTGCCAGTCATTGGCTTCTTGAAATGTCCTCTTTCTGTGCTAGCTCAGCTTGTGGGGTGAGGCTTTTGAGCCACTGCAGGCATTGCTTCCACCAAGCCATGCTCTCAACTTGTTGGTTTTATTCGCTGCTAAATGCCCCCAGTCTCTTCTTGTTGCTGCTTTACATTTGAATTTCTGAATTTCAGAAATAGTTTATTGCTCTCATTTGTGTTCTCAAGGAAAGGAATGTATCAAACTCATGTAAGGTTTTGCTATATTTTGCAGCAATCACCATCATGGAATTTGCCAGAGATGAGGCCAGGTTCAGTATAGGGGTCTAAAAGCATTCCTGGGGCCTGCCTGTGCTGCCCTGGGTGAAAGTTCATATGTACCAGTTTATCTCTTGTGCAAGGTAAAATGTAATGTCTTGAAACATCTTTGTGTGGAATCTGCACCACTGCTTTACCGTGTTGTTTGCCATGAACCTGGGAGCTGGCACACCAGCGTGCAGCTGATGGGTGGCAAATTACTAAATTGTGGTCGTAGGACTGTGTGTCTGACTCCTGGGCTAAAGTGATCCTAGGCTGAATGCAAGTAAAATTGTTTGTTTAGAAAATTGTTTGTATAACCTTCTACATTAATACAAATATGTTAGTTTCTAATCTTGCATGTTAAAAAGGTGCAGATAAGCTTGTCTGTAAACCCTGAGTTCAGAAACTTTGAAACATAGTGGGTACAAGGAATTTAAAAGAAATGGAAAAGGTAATGCTGCTGTGATTGTCCTGCTTTAAGTGGTGAAGCAGGAGCGTGTTCATACAAACACTTGTTTGTGAAGGCAGGGCTTAAAAGTCCTATTGCAAATTAGCGTTGTTTCTTTGTCATGTGCACTGACCGTGTTATTGTTTCAGTAGGTGCATAAGGAGGAATGAGGAGTTGATTAGAAACAAAACCAAAATAAATTGTTTGGTATAACTTGTTCTTTTTTTCTCAGAAATAAATGAAATTTGTTCAGCTATTCTTCCAACGTTTGCCCTAGGTGGTACTGACAGCATAGGTATTTACATATAAGTTTACACTGGATGTCGTCTCTGTAATATTATTAATGCGAGCAAAATAATACTTTTATAAGTCAAAGATTCTTAACAAGAATAACTTGAAGGGAATAGTTGTGTGATGCAATTTGTATTTTGGTGTGGTTTCCCTAAAATGATGTCTTCAGTTCATGAAGTACATATAGGACAATATTTATAACAATCAGAGCAAGCCTTGAATAGAACATTTGTTGTTTATCTTAGGGTGGGGACAGCTTGAAAAATGAGGTGGCTTGAAGCAAAATTATGCGACTGTATCTTTACAAATGTTTGTTCAAAATACACCAGGATCTCTAGTAGATAAGGATCTTCCAGTGGAGTTGTTCTTCTGGTGGCTCATGAACTGATTGGTTATGGACCAAAATACACACAGCTAACAGCATTTTCCCTTCTGTCTGTAGGCACTGACTGCTCTTGAATCTATGGCATCAAACAAACAATACATGGATTACCACGAGCAGCTCTCCCAGGCTTCTCTGTTCATCAAGCATCCAGAACATTGTCTTCAAGATGGCAATAATCTCTTGGCTCTCCTTATTAACACTCTGTACCCAGAAGTGCATTATTTGGACTGCATACGATAGCGGCACTGAGCTCACAAAATCATCGTGCGATGCTGATTCCTCTGGTTTACATGTAGTTATTGCACAAGTAATTTTTACCTTCAGAGTCCCACTTAACCAAGTCAGAAGTGTGGATGGGATCTGCACGCTGGCAAGTTTTACCCTCTGAGGTTTTCTCCTTCCTTTAAAGCTCTTATGATATTTAGGCCTGTGGATTTGCTCAGTTTTTGTTGACTGAAAGCAGTTGAATACCTTCCTGGGTATGGTGTGCCTCTGAGAGGAGGTTACCGACATTCAAGTCATTCGACAGCAAAGCTCATCGTTGTTTCTTGTAGCATCTTACATTTTTGCTTTGTGCCTTTTTCGTTTTCAGTGTCAACACTTAAGCCAGTGCGAAGTGAAGGGTGGGTTGTGTATAAAAGAGGTTTCCTCTCTCTTAACCAGGATACCTCTAAATCGTGTGTGTGTGTGTTGGGAGACTTCTGAAGTTCCTGTATTTGAAAAGATAGTATTTTAAATTTTGACTTTTTGATATTCCACAGAACTCTAGTTAAAAGGCATGCCTACAATCTTCTCCCACACCTGTAAATACAAACTAAAATTTGAACTAAAGGACTTTAGCTTTTTCTGATTTTCTAAGTATTAGTGAGTCTGCCTCCATACTGCTTGATTAAACACAAGTAATTTCTGGCCATGTTTTAAGCCAGGCAATGCCTAAAGACTGATTTTCTTTCTGGATCCCCAGAGTCTGTGTGGGAAACAGTTATGTTCTTGTCAGATAATAACGTGTAACTGAAAATCTGGTTGTTTAGGAAATAATGGCTTACTAAGTGGACACCACTTAAGTTTATTCATTTCTTCCTAGCTGGGCATGCCATAGCAGGATTTTAGATGACACTGTGAAAAGCTATTTAGCTTGTATTTAATTAGGTGGACGCTTGTTAAAATTCTATTACCAAAGCACGAACCATGGGCCTGTAAATCTGTTGTTTCAGCTGAATGATCACTGGTTTTGTTGGGTTGTCTATTGCACCTTGACAGCAGAAAATGAATTTCCCTGGTTGCTTGCCTAATGTTGGCCATTTCGTCACATTTCATCACTGATCTCTTTGAGGTGCCCAAGGTCCTGCAGTCCCAATCTATATGCCTGTATGAAGGTATGAAGGATCAACAATAGCTTCTCTTCCTGCACTAATTGTGCCTTTCTGTTTAGAACATGGCTGCATGTTAAAACATTTGTTCGGGTCCCCAGGGGAAGGAAGTGTACTACCTACTGTCTGTTCAATAATGGATTGCTTTGCAGTGTTGCTCTTAACTGTGATTTTGGTGCTGGAAAACAAACCACCTTTCTCTTCTTGACAAATCCTGCTAACTATCCAGTTGGGTCATTAGATCACCATCATCTTCATGTGGTCTTAGTTCTTTGCTCTATCTGCGAGCCTATATATATTTATATATATATGTATGTACATCTCTCTGTATATTAACCAGATCATGACGCAGCATGGACTTTAACAGACTCTTGGAAAATTCACACCTGGAAGAATACGTTCTGCTGCTTTTCCTGCCTGCCCAAAGACTTAAAAGCACTGGTTTTATTAGATATGTTATTGATCAGTTGTATAAAAATGTGAAGGAGTTGGGGATACATGTATTTGACATGCACTTTTAAAAGATGATGTTGTTTCAGCTGTTAAGTTTTTACAAATGTGTTTATAACATGCTATGTCTGCAAAGACCATGCAAAATAAAAATGAGAAATCAGTAATTTGTGAGAAATGCCATGATATTTTCAACTTGCTGGAAGAGACTCTATCTGATAAAACATGCCTGTTCTTGGAGATTAAGGTATGATGGAGGAATGCCATGCAGTTGCTCAGTTGATGGAGGTTTGGGGAGTTCTGGATTTAACAAGTACATGATACAACAGTCTGTTTTTGTGGCCAGAGCCCATGGGAAAACTCATCTGTGTAATGGCAGAAATGATGATGCCATCTTACCAAAATTTCACAGCCCTCTGTGGCAGTGTTGTGTTAGGAACATGCCCTGGTTCTGTTCCTTCAACACTCAACAACTGATCCAGAATAGACAATAGAATTTGTTTTTTGTCCCAAATGAGGAAGAAGCTGATAGTGTGGAAGGAAGTAGAGGAAAACTGTGCCTTCGGAGCTGGTGGTGCAGCATCCTTACTGAGGGCTTTGCTGTCAGCAAATGCCATTGACACAAATGTCACATCAGCTTGTCCTGACCATGGAAACAGCTTCTTTAAGAACTTACTGCTTAAATATATTAGAGGTGGTGGTGTTTTTTGTTTTGGTTTGTTTTTTTCCATATCTAGGTCCAGTAATCCTGGTGGAAATGATTTACTTCAGTGCACGTCGTGGTTAAGACATTGAATAATTCTGCAGTAGGTTTTTAGAAACAGAAAACTCGATGAGCTGATACTTTTGTTATGTGTGTCAGTGACAAACCATCGTGCTGGCTTCTCAGTGAACATTGTAGTGGTAAAAGTCTTGAACGCGTGCTTTCCTCAAAAGCAGGGCTGCATTTTTATCAGCTATCAGATCCACTGTCACAAATGTGTGCTTCAGGGCTTGGACTTCGTTCTCTGAATAGTGCTCAACAGAATTGACTTCTTGTTTCTTCTTTTATTACTGGAAAGAATTCTGCATTCTCAGCATCTCCCATCTTTCCCCTTACCCCACATTGCACAGTTGCTTGTTTGTACCTTAAATAGAACCAGGTGACAGTGGAAGAAAAACTGTTTTTTGCTGCTTTCCGTGTTGTAGATTGCAGTAGAAAGAGATGATACTGCAGTGTCAGCTGTTAAACTCACCTTTCGGTGCAGTTTGCTGGCAGTGGTCTGGGTAGGATGCTGATAACATGCAATGCGGCACACGTTGTGCATGCCAGGTGGCTATGGGGCATGACATTTGATGCTTCTGTTCGGACCCAAACTGCTGGTGCTGAAGTAGTTTTCAAGAGAAAAGTCCTGCAGCCCAGCTTCAGTCCCAGGCGCAGGTAGAAATGGGTTCTCTGTTCTCCGATGTTTGCCTATAAATTCTGAGGGCTGAGGAATTCACTTCAGTTTGTCCAGTTACAATCTCTGAGGTCACTTGCTTCCTGTGAAACCTGTCACGCTGAGCTTACCAGTCTATAGCTATACTGCCTGGTGTAACTTCCTTTTCCTCTTTTCATATGTTATATTTATTGAACCCGGCTTTGCCACTGCTGGGATTAAAAACTGGGATTTAAAAGATTTTTTTTTCCCGCTCTCATTATCCTGGCCAAGTCATTTGTAAGGTTGCCCTTTACTTTCCCAGCACTGATACTATGAAGAGCTGAACTTCAGCTCCCAGGCTAGGGGGTGAGCGTGGAAGGACCCCAGGCTTGATGGCAGTGCAGTAGCAGGCTTGAGCTGGGAACACTTGTTAGCAGAAGCAGGGCTGTTAGAAGAAGAGTTTTGGAGCTGCTGCACTGGGGTGATCTCACAGAGCACTGAATCTGATGATACAAACCTGAAGGTAAGTTCATGTCTGTCTTTTTTTCATTCTTTCTCCTTCTCTGTGCCAGCCTGTTGTTCTTTGCAGCCTTGCCCTGGGCCTCTGACTACCTGACTAAGCTCCAGGCTGCCTCGTGCCACCCTGTGCCATAGTCTGAGGCTGTTCACCTCGCCTTGGAGGACATGGACAGCTGGGCTGGAGACGTGGCTGGGGAGGGTCAGTGACTTTGAAATAAATTCTGGTGTGAAGTCACTAAGAAGTGCATGGTCAGGCCTTAAAGGAACTTTTTCACATAATGCAGAAATGGAAGCTGTTCTGAAGTAATTTTATATTTTTTTTTGAAAAAAGTGTTTTCTGTTTTCCCTGGGGTAAAAAATGTTAGTAGACAACATAAATGTCTTGACTTCCTCCAGTTCCCCTCAAAATTCCTCATTCTCCTTCTATAACTGTTTCATTAGCAAAACCTCCTTGAGCTTAGACAGATACGATACGGTCTTTTTTCCAAAAAAAAATCTGTATTGAGAAGCTGTTTTCACTGGGAAAAACAAAAAACACAAGATGGATCAACTGTACATGCACGTATTACAGAATTGTATCTATTTGTGCACTTATGTACAAATACAAACAGAGCTGGTGTAGTTTGTTTTATTGGAATGTTTTCATAGCATGTTTATTGCAGAGTATCAGAGCTTTGTTAGTGTGCACATGGGCTCGTGTACCAGGTACCCCTATCAGGAGCCACAGCAGAGTTGCAATACAGACCTCCCTTTGAATGTCTCGCTTTCAGCTCTGTCAGCTAACTGAAAACCTCTTTTCTTTTTTGCTTGGACTCCTCTTGAAAGTTAAGTTTTAGACAAACTCTTCTGGAAGTTAAGGAATGATAACAATAATAAAAAACGACAAATTCCAGTAGTGTTTTTCTTTACAGCTGGTATTTAAAACATAAAATAATTCACTTGCTGGCTCTAGGAATCTGCACATGTTTTGGCAAGTGGAGTGGTGAAAACTTTTTTTTGAAGTAACATTTGATACATGCTAAAGCAAAAATGTGAGAAAATGGTAGACTTATCTGTTTGCTAAACACTCTCTGATGCAGGCTAGAAACATGCAGGTTGGTTAGAACTGGCATCTCATGGAAATCTGTTCTTTCAGCTCCACTCCTCTTTTATCTGTCTTCCCTTTGGAGGCTTCTGTTGTTTGTAAGTCACAGCAGAGATGGAAAACACGCACCTGCAAGGCCTGTATGACCATCTGCATCAGTCCACAGCAGTCTTACATGCAGCAGGAAAAGGCGCCGTAAGGCGGTCCAGCTTTGTACAGAGGGGACAGGAGCTCACCGTGCGAGGAGGTGTGTGTGGGACAGCCCGGGTGCTCAGCTGCATCGTGCCGTGGGTCTTTCTGTCGGCAAGCTCTGGCTGCTGCTGTGTCTGCGGTCAAAGTTTTCGTAGGTGGAGTCTTGCTGCTGTGGCCTGGTGGTGGAAGAAGAGAAAGGTGAGGACACGTTTCTGGCAGTGCTAGGCTTTATAAGTGGCTTCAGCTAGCTCTGAGTGTCCCCGCAATACTGTCTGGTACAGGTCCTGCCTTCTGCAGCAGGTGGCTTTCAGTGTCTGATATACAACCGGTGTTTTACATCCTTAAGCGTCTGGAATGAACCCTGCGCCCTCAGCACTAACTCCTGCTGCTCTTCTGCTGCTTCAGAGCCTCAGGAGGCTCTGGGATAAACCTCCTGAGAAGGGTCCCTGCAGAGCACGGAGGATCTTGGTTTTTAAGCTTTCATCTATGCGTGTATCTGTACAAGCACAACCAAGGGTGCAGTATTGTTTAGACACGTATATCAGCAAAACCATGCTTTTGCTTATAATGATTTCAAAAGCAGCTGTAGGATTGAATTCCCTGTTGCCTCTTTGGCTGTAGCCTGACGCTGCATGCTCAAATGTCCTGCTCAGATGGCCATGTTTCTTGGGTGAGGTGGAAGGCGGCGGCACCACAGAGGCTGGAAGGGAGTAACTCCAGGCACATGTAATTATGCTGTTTCTGTATGTTTAACCTAAGAGTTGTCTCTCTTTTTTTGCTCCCTCCCTCTCTAGCTTGGTCACTACAGCTGTCAGGAGTCCCCAGGAGCAGCGTTGTGCTGGGTGATGGGAAATGCCCGTGGTACTGTGGCAGCGTGTTACGGATGCTAGGCAGAGAACTGGGCCCTGCTACACCTGAGCTGTCTCTGGTGCAGGCTGTTTGGTACCTCCCTTATCTTTTTCCACACTTGGCAGAACTCACTAGCTCTGACATAGGCTCTCCTTCTGCCCCATCAGAGACTGGGGTTCTTTCTCTAGTTTAACGTGGCTTCCTATCGCTCCCAGGGCCTGTGGGCCACCTAAACTTCTCGTCTCCTGCTTCTGCTGCACCCATGTACCGCTGTCTCTCCACGTTCCTTGTCCTCAAATCAGTTGAGTCTGTTCTCAGTTGGTCCCCCAAGCTTTGGTCCCTCGCACCAGCTTGCTTTGCCATCAGCCCTATCCTTGTCCTGGGAGCCTGCCGTCAGGCCCCAAGTAGTAGCCGAGACCAAGAATAAGCTGCGTTTCTCTCCTCGGCCATCTCTGCCTTCCTGCTGGGTAAGATGAATAGAAGGCAGGACGCGCTTACCGGGCCAGGCTGGTTGGGGCGGAGGAAGGACCTGTTAAATGAGAGGAGAGATGTGGGTTAGCAGTGCAGCGGGGATGAGATGGGGAGCCAGGACTGCCCTGGAGCTGTAGGGAACCTGCACTAGATGATGACCGTGATACTGTGGTGAACGGGAGATTTTTTGTGGTCTTTTATGGGTTCACCTCCACCAGGGTAGGAGTTAGGTGCTGGAGTATAAGGAGCAAAGTGTTTCTGGCTGATCTTACGGCTTCAGCAGCTGGAGGCAAGCGGTGGCTTTCACAAGGTGCTGACATCAGCCTGTCTCTGTGACATCAAGTCACGGCGACACGATGTCTCTGTGACCTGGGATGTGGAGTCAGAGGTACCTCCTGGCCACCTCCTCCCTGCACCAGAGCTCAGCAGGGAAGCTGGGCTGGCAGCTGGTGACCCTGGCACTCCTCTGGAGGTCTCTTCCCACCCTCATCTCCGTCACCCTGGGGTTTCCCTGCTCTCGTGGCCCCAGCACAGTGGGGAGATGGGATTTCACTGATGGCTGGGAAGCGTGCGGTTGGAGATGCCCTGGGGATTAAGAAGGTTGCCAACACGAGATCAAACCATTGCGTGGGGTGCAGCAGTGACAGATCCTGCCCGTGGGCTGCGGAAGAGGTTAGTAATCAGTCTGCTTAACAGTGGTCTGGTTTTGTAGGCAGCAGGTTCTCTACTAATTGCACACTTGTTGGTTTATTAGCCTTTCACAGCCTGTTTAAAGATGCCATCGTGAGTGAGACCTCATGTCTGCACACCGTGACTAGGCCAGCTAGGAGGTCCCTCTTACTTGGTGTGTTAGATTTTCTGTCATGAACCCCATTTTTCTAGGGTGGAAACTAATATAATCACAGAACAGACGCCCTCCTCCCCCAGCACGTGCACCCTAACGTCTGACTTTATCTGCTGCGTCACGTTGTGGTTACCAGTCTGATGGAGAAAGACTGCCAAGGGAGACAGCGATGCGTACCTCTGGAGAACACGGTGAGGCTCAGTATCACCAGCAAAACGAGCACCTTAATTCCCAGCGGTACGAAAATGAGGATCATGAAGAAGGAGCTGTTGGACGCTCTGAACTTGTAGAAGTAGACGGCCCCCTCTGCTCTCCCGTGGCTGTTGACTGCCGTGCACGTGTACTTGCCGTCGTGCGTCAGGTACCGGAGCTCCTTGGTGACGCGGTGGCTCGTGCTCGTGACCGAGGTGAGGTTGCTGTGGTGGGGGCTGCTCCACGTCAGGGTGGGCGCTGGCTCCCCCTCGGCCGTGCAGCGGGCTTGGAAGGTGTGATCCCCGTTGGAGCTGACGGTGATGTTAATGATCCTGGGGGCAGCTGCGAAAATCACGGCAGAAGAGGGAAAATACATCAGGCTTCAACGCCACGTCTGGAGAGGGCAACCGTGGTGCCCTCCTGCTGGTGTCTCATGGCAGTTGCCTTGGTCTGTGACCTCCAGACCACACAAGGAGGGAACTGTTGGTGCAAACCCTTTGCTTGGTGCCTGAGACTTGCCAGATTTGGCAAATCAATGTCAAGGACCACTTCTGCTCTCTGCTACAACCTGTTTTTGATGTTCTCCAGCCCTGTAGCGACCACCCAACAGCTGGTGTAGCTCCGTGGTTGCTTTGAGGTAGCATACCGGTACTAGGGCAGGGCCGCTGATTTGTATCCTGTATTTGTAGCGTATGGGATTGTGTGACTGAGTGGTAGTCAAGAACATTTTTGGGGAATGCAGAAAGTTGAGAGTTACTCCTGAACTCATGATTTTGGATTTGCCTGCTGGGGAAGTGGGGCTAACGTGACCAAGCTTGTCTCACCCACCGGTCCTCTCCTGTTGGAACTGCTGACCTATTTCATGCACTTCACAAAGCCATTGTGAAAACTGAGGGGAGCTAAATGAATGTCCTTGTGGGGGAAAAGCAGGTGTTCAATATTGCTTTTTTCCACCTGCCAGATGAGACAGCAGAGGCACAGCTTGCAACCACCCGCAGTGCATCTCCTCCTGGCCTGTGGAGTGTTGTAATGCAGGAGGGGGTGAGGCTGGAGGACTGTGATCTGTAGGAGAGCTGCGTTAGTTGTGTGTGCCATGGACCTGTGTTTTGGTGTTTAAACTGACCTTTAAAGCATTACTTAACCCCTGCCCTTTATTTACACTGTAGGGGCCCATTCCCAAAGCTGGCTGCAGCCTGGGCACCACACCTGCGTGGCGCCCGGTTATCGTTCCCGGCAGCCTCTGGGGGTCAGAGCTCGCTGCCACTCTATGGAGGGATATTTTGGAGTTGCCCCACGTGCAGGAGAGCCCTGGCTGTGCAGCACAGCCCAGGAGTAACCGAGCTCATCTTTGTGCCTCGCCTGGATGCCTGGGGTGCACGGCGGCTGCGAGGCAGTTTCACTTCACAAGCAGAATCCTCCAGCACACCCTGTCTCTGTGCTCTTGGCTGAGGTTTTGAGCCTGTTCCTGAGGCCGTGTACATCTATCTACCAGCGCTCGTTAGATCAGTGAGCACACCCGGAGAGGGGCTGAGAGCTCGCTGTAAGCAAAGCACATCGCAGCCCCAGGGGGTTGGCACGGCGCTGTGGGATCCCTGGGGATGGAGGGCACAGGCGGAGAGCTCTGATCTCTGCAGGAAATCCACCCCTGCTTGCTCTGCTCTGTCTGCCATGCTGAGCTGCTCTGAAATAAGGCAGGCTTTTGATTTTTTTTTTTCTCTCTCAGCGGAGAATGCAAAATGTCCTGCTGCCATGTTGGCTTTCTGCACTGTGAGGAGGCGAAGTGAAGCTCCTCCTTGTGCCCTCTGATCTGGTGAGACCAAGGAGCTTGCAGGGGGTGATGGGGACTGCCAGTTCCCAGGTCTGATCTTTGTTGACCAGAGCAGGTTTTCAGGCAGTTTATACTTAACCTGTCCTGCTCCAGATCATTTTAGACCTATAGCACATGGGTGCCAGGTACCTTGTCTTCCCAAGCCCCTGCTGCCATCCAGGTCTGCTTGTGCTTGTATTTTCTTATCAGTTTCTGTGCTGTTTTATTCCTATTCCCTTCCTTGCATTGCATGCATCATCTCAGACTGGAAGACTACAATGAGGATTCCCTGCCAAAATGTTATAAATTTTCCCTGGGCTGACTGGAGCTAGAAAAGCCAATGCTTTGGAAGAACATCTCAGGTCACCTTCCGTTACCATCTCATCAGTTTCCACATCCTGGGGCTTTCCAACTTCCCTCTGGGTTGGCTTTGCCTCCTTTTTCTTACCAATCTGATTTTCTTACCAATCAAATGCAGCTTTATCCCGTTCCTGCTTTCGTACTTGTCGTGGATGTCTCCGGAGAGCTCCACTCGGCAGAAATACCTCTCGCTGTCACTCCAGGTCAGATTGTCAATCCTGATGGAGAGGTCCTTGTGCCGGGGGTTGCCAAACAGTTTGTACTTGTTTTTGTAGCTGACAGCAGTCTTACAGAGCTCGCTGGCACTCTGGCTGGTGCACTTGAACACTACGGTGCCGTTGTAAGGTTCCTTGATCCTCCAAATGGCAGTGAGGGTCCGGTCAAAGGTTTTGTAAGGGTGTGTGAAGGTACAGGGCAGAACGACCATCTTCCCGAGCTCCCCGGTAACATCAGATGGGACATGGATGGACCAGCCATTGGACTGCACACCTGCAAGCAAAAAGAGATGAAGGCTGACTTATCTGCAGTATTTAAGAGGGACACTGGTCATCCTTTCTGCATCTGCTCTGTTGTTGGTCAGAAAATGGATACTCTTGGACCCACCAAGGATTCTTCCCTGTGCAGAGGTCTTGCAGGTGATTACTGAGACCCAGTCTGATCACTTCTGTCTGGTGATGAAAGTGTCTTTCAACTGAATGAATGCTCCTCATTCTTGAAGTATGTAGGGAGAACTCAAATCTCATCCATTTCCCTTCCCCAGAAACCAAGAGCATCAACAAGCGGCGCTTGTAGGCAGCTCTTGCTGTATGGATATGTACATCTGTCAACTGTATCGCTAGTCACACCAGCTGTAGCACCAGACTGTGGCTTCAGGAATGTCTGCGGCTGCATTCCTGTCTTATAAAACCTACTGGGTGGCTTACTTGATCAGGAGGTTTCCCCTCCATAGCTGAGAATAGTTGTGGAATAATGTGAAGGCCTTCTGTGAATAAATTGCTGACCTCCCTCTGATCTGTGGGCATTCAGCAGTCAGGTTAATCTCCTGACTCCTACTGGTAAAAACAAAGAGCTCTATTGCCTTCTAACTTGTTCCCCATTGTTTATTCGGACACCACAAACTCATCTCTTTTCCCCACTGGTCAGCTGTATTTTGGGTGGTGTCAGTCCTCACGGTTCTCTGCCCGTCTCTCTGATCAGGGGCAGGCTTGTGAGCACAGCAAATCCAGGGCTGCCACTGCTGTCGGTGTTCCTGGCATCCTGGGGGAGAGATGTGGCCAACCGTGGCTGCTTGGCCATGGCTTGGGTAGCTCCTGAGCGTGTCACTGTAACCCCGTAGCTTCGGAGAACTGCAGATTCTGGCTTTTCTGCCTTTTTTGGTTTGCATTTTTTTTACATTAACCGAAGAACACGAGTCTTCTGGCACATAAACATCCCCTCACCTTCCACATGAGACATACTGTTAACAACAAGTGCTTCTTGTGTCACCAGCTCCGTTTATGTCTATTGAAACAGCCTGCCTGAAGGCCCTGCATTATGCGTGGAGGGATTAGTCAGCTTCTGGAGTATGATTTAACCTTAAAGCTTCAGCACGGCAGGTCTTCTATAGCCTTCTCTTGCTACTCATCCAGCCTCCATTTGTTCCTGGAGCTTGCTTTATGAGTAACAGGCAAGGTCATGAGCAAATAGCCTACACAAATTGGAAGAGGTAGCTCTCAAAAGGAGCTGTCAGGTAAGCAAATCTGCTAGCCATCAGTGGAAAGGATTTGAGGTCACGAACACAATAAGATTGAGAGCTAGAGACCATCACAGACGATAACTGCTCTAGCAAACAAATTGACAGTATGTTTAACCACCTTCCATTTTCCATTGACTTTAATAGAACTAAGTATGTCCTTGAAGTTAACCATGAGCTTAAGTGCTCAGTGGAGCTGGAGCAAATTGCGTGTTGCATAACAACTCTTAGGAATGTGAAACAGTGCTTCTGCATGATGGTGAAAATACTGCATCCAACGGGCAATGTAGGGGAAAGTTAGTTGAGGATAAAGTCCCTGCGCAAGTTATAGAAGGAAAAAAAAAACAAAACAAAAAACAAACAAACAAACCAGAAAAACCCACAAAAAACAGGCAATACAGACCAAAATCCCCTCTGACAATTGCTGAATCAAGCTTTTGAGTTTTTCCAGTATTCACCCAGGCACCTGACGTTTCAAGATCCTTTTAAGCAACGTGACGGACGTACTGTTCTCAGAGCTCGTTACAAGCAGTTCCCCCGGCACACTGACTAGAACAGGAAGAAAAGCCCTGACCAGACAGGGAACTGTAGCAAGCTCAGAACTCACCCCTCTTGAAGGTGGAAAGGAGGCACAGAAGAGATAAACTGAACTCTCTCATGCTGGTTGATGTTCTCCACGGGAGTGTATCAGCAAACCAGGACTGTCTCTGCTGCATCTGAGCTGCTGCTCTCACTGTCCCGAAAGGTTTTTCCAGGGATGGGAGAAGCTGTGGTTTTCCCCTCCTTGGAGGGAATGAGTGGTCCGGCTGAACCAGCTCTGGGTTCAGATATTAATAGTTCTGTGGTCAGTCATGTGAAAAAGAGAGCAGAGGGAATCAGGACGTTATCTTCCAGCTAAGGGATGGGGACCGCAGGCTGGGGCTGCAAACACCCGCTCTGTGTGTGTGATGGGACGGAAGGGACCGGCTTTCAGGAAGCCCTTGCAATCTGCAATGGGTAGTGGCAAGACCTTCCTTCTCCTCACTCAAGGCAGTTCAACAGGGAAGCTGCAAGCCAACTGTGTTTTACCCCTTGTACTTGCTGGCTGTTGTCATCCCTGGGTGTGAAACACCCCGAGCAGGCACAGGGCCTTGGTTATGACCTGTCTGGCAGTGTCCCCGGGTACCCTGCTCTGAGACACGAGTCGTTCCCCTCCTTCTTGTCATCCTGCGTCTGCAATAAGCTGAGCTCCAGCTCCTGCCCAGAACCCTTGCACAAATGCTCTTTGTTAAAAGCTGAACCCAGAAGGGAACATGCTGTGCGGTTTGCTAGTCCGTGAGCTTGGGGCTCACGAAGCCCCAGCTTCAGGTAGTGACCCCGTGACGTGAAGTTGAATCTTGGAGCGTTTATTCCCTGTCTGTGCTTAGCTTGAGGTTTGCTGCTCTGCTTCTGGCCGGGGGAAGGGGTGATGCCTGGCTGCCCCTCCTCATTGTGGGGCCCTGCTGCCTCTCTCCTGCTCGGGGGCAGCATCAGCTGCAGGATTTGGGAGCAGACAGCAGCGGCTGTGCAGCCACTGGAGGGCTCCCTGCACCAAGGTAAGAGGGTGCTGCTTGCAGCTGCTGCCGCCTTCTCCCTGCCCACAGCCGGTGCCTTTCCCCCAGCACTGATGCCAGGGCTCCCCTCTGCTCTCTCTCTGTGTGCTCCCTTCTAACCTGGTGTGCAAATGCCTCCAGAAAGGGACTTTGGGATCTGGTAGGATAAGGCCTGTTTGCTGCTTTCCGAACCCTTTTTGTGCTCTGATCAAAATCAGTTGCTCTCCGAGTGCCTGCAAAGTGAGGGTGACTTCTCTTTTCCTGGACTTCTTGGAGGAGAGTGCCTAACTATTATTTACTGGGGCTTGGACCTGCCACTACGCAGCGGATGATGGTGTTGCTTCAACACGTGGCTCAGGGCCCAGCTCCGTCCCCGTGCACATCCCCCTGGAGCAGAGGGATCAAGGTACAGTGCTGCCATAAGTGCGGCTGTTGGCAGAGAAACCTGAGGGTGTGAGAGGTGGAAACAGTAAATAAGAGACCTGCACCCGTATGTCATCTGTTACATGCCTATTCTGCCTTCCCCGTTTTTCTCCGTATGCTGTTTGATTTTTGTCCCTTTGATGTAAGCTTTCTGGTGCTGTGGCTCTGCCTAAGCGTGTCACTGCTCTTGGCACACTGGGTCTCAGTGGACCGAAGCAAAAGGTTAAAGTGAAGCACGTTGCTACAGTGGAGCAGAAATTATCGATGTAAGGAGTAGCTGCGGTTGACAGCATGAACCTCTCCCTCAGTCCTGTTTTACTCCAGCTTCTTCCAGGCAAATATCTGGTAAATCGATGCACCATTTATGAATCTTCTGGGGTTTATCTGATTTTCTTTTCCCATCCTGAGATAGCTATTTGGAAGGAAGCGTTCTTAACATTCGAAAATAGGAAGTTGAAAATCCTTAGCCAAAATGTTTGAAAACAATTTGAAACAGACAAAAATTTTTGTAAACAACAGCCACGAAAAATGCAGAGAAATTTCGTGGGGAAGGGGAAAAACTTGTTTTTCAAATTCCTTTCTGAAAAATTATTTCCTCAAGCCTAATTTGCATTGTTTTTTTTAAAAAAGTGCTCTTTTGTTCTAAAATTGTTTACTTTACTGACAACGTGCACTATGACGAGTGCGTGCAGCCTCTTGTATTTAAGCCATGTGTTGGAACATGCCTGGTGGTCAGGAGTCAATGCTTTGGGCAGCTGGAATTGCACAGTGTCTGCAGCAGTCAAGGGTTGTGCCCGTGGTGTAAATGAGGATGTAGCCCAGCTTAAGATGCTTGGGATGGGTTTTTCTAGGGACTCGTCTGATGCTTGGGTACCAATGTCTGATGTCCATTGCTGAGTGCTGTGTGCGCTGATAGAGTTGAGTCCTGCACAGGCTACATGGCTTCCTGAACCTTTGTTTGTAAATAGAGACACCAGGAATACCTTTATCTTTTCTCTCACACTTTTCAGCAGACAAACTGCAATTGTCTTTTGTCATACTAGTGTTCTTAGGCTTATTAAAAACCCTGACAGTGCAACATACATAAATAAGAAACCATCCCTAATATACAGCATCTTGTTTCCGCTTAGCTGAGGAGTGTGCAGCCCAGGTAAACAGCCAAGCAGATGAAAGATATTTTTTTCTCCCCCCAAAATTCTTCAAGCAATAGTCTCTGCTCTCAGGCTGTGATTTAGGTTTTCTCAGAGGGTCACAGCAAAGGTGCCAGTCTGAAGTAAAATGGAAAGCAGTGTCTTGTCCTTCGCTCCTGTAAGACGCTTCTCAGGCAGCTGTGCTAGCAGCAGGGGAGCTTGACTCAGTTTTCTTCTTGCATGGAACCAGTGGGGTTGTTCACCATGTTTCAGGCAATCACACTTGCATAAAATCACCGAGTGTGATTCGACTTCAAGCCTGTCTTTCAGAGCAGCATTTTGCTAATGTAATTTGTTTAACTGCCGTGATGTGCACAAAGCCACCTTGATTCGCAAGGCACAAGCTGGGGTTGGGTGTGAAGAAACGGTCCTAGTCAGCTTCTGTTGATGCCCTGTGGTTCACAGACTGTTACCTGGGGCCTTTTCTTCCACTTCTGTGCTTCGGTGTGGTGCCTGAACGCATGGACTCCATGACAAAGGATGCACGGCCCTGTAACTATCTCCACTTTCCAGGCTTCCTTCTTAAGAATCACAGAAACTGGAGTGTTTCAGGGACTTGTTGTAGGCACTATATGGCCTGTTCCTAGTTGTTCCTTAACCAACTCTCTTAGCGGCAGCAACTTTTCCCTCCTTAAGGGCCATTGATCAATCCAAACGGGTCGCTTGCTTTTCCATGTTAGCTGGATGGTTGCTGCCTGTCAATGGCCCTTAATGAAAACGCGTCTGCAGCACGAGGCCCCACTGACTTAAGACATCTCGACCCCACAATGTGCAAGGCACTGATAACACACAGGGGGAGTATGGGCTAGCTGGCCTTCTGGCCCTTTGAAACTCAGTTGTTTTTGCACTTTGCTTTGATTTCTGCATACCCCCTACGCCTATAATACTAAACACAGGGGCTATCACAGGCCATTGTGAGGGCCAATCTTTCTTTACTTGATTTTTTTTTTTTTACAGTTCCTCTTGAGATGACCCGGCCCCCCAACAATTAAAATTGGCCTTTTGTGCTAGCCCCACCGTGACACGCGAGGGTAAAGCGTCCGCCAACAGCCACATCTCGTGGGTCTCTGTTCCTACATCGTACCGGTTATCGTGGGGTTAGCGGTTTCCGTAGGTCACGACGATTTCCTACAGCCTGCAGTAGCGTTTCCAGTCGCCAGGTGTGGCAACAGAATCCCCCGCGCGGCAGGGTTCTCCACCCGACGGCCCAAAACATTCGACAACCGACCCAGAAATGTTATTTGGGGCTCGGTGGCCCCCTGCTTTATGGCTGCAAATGAAGCATCTGAGTTGTTAGTGTCTGGGATCCTTCTTATAGCGCGCAATACTGATGCTTTCACTTGCTCAGAGCATTGTTTATCCACTTGCGTTTGTGGGGTAGCACGCGCCCCTGCTCCCATTAATTCCTCCATCCCAATAGGACTCCCCACTGTTAAATTGTCCATTGCTTGAGCTATAGCCTGATTGCTGAACTTTAAGTATGTAGCGATCAAACGTAGGCCAATGGCAAGTCCTCAGCCAAGGAAAGAGAAACGTCTGTCGTGCTGCCTATGTTACGGCCAGCTCATGGCATGCTCTTCATCACCTGATGGTCCCCATCACCTTTACGGCTGAATCTGGCCTTTCAAATAATCCTGTTTTTTTTGAAGGCCAGCTTTGGAAGATGGGGCCCTTTAGCTTTGTAAGAAGCTGCTCCCGGCCACCCTGCGTGCTGCTGCACCAAGCTCTGCATTCAGCTGCTGTGATGGGAGCACCCGTCTGGTCTTGGGGTTGCGACGTGTGCCCAGCTTGCTCAGGCAGCTGGAGATGGGCACGGCAGAGCCCGTGCTCCTGGCCCCATGTTCCTGCCTCTTCCTCTGTGCAGGTGCACGTGTGCCTTTGCTGATAACGTACCTGCTGCTACAAGGACCAGACTGGAGCCGTTTGTTCCCCCCCCACCCCCCAAGTCTTAATTCCAGCTCCAAGATTTTCTACTTCAATTACTACAGCGGCATCTGCAAGTCCTTCCCCTCTTCATTCAAGCGTGCCAGTCTGTACACGTTCGACGCAAAAGCATTATGCTTTGTCAAATCTGGCACCCTTCCCCGAGGGGACTGGACATACAAAGTAGCTGGGAGGTGAAGCTGGAGGCCCAGAGGAATTTTCCCTCGTAGTTTCTGCCAGCTGAGCAGGGAGAAAGCTGAGCCACACTGACTTTCCTGGAGGTGCCATGGGCTGTGGATCTCTCCTGTGCATCTGCTTGATCCTTGCTGAGCTGAAGGAAAAAAAAAAACAACAGCAAAGCAGCTGGAGTGCAAAGGGAGAGATGGGGTGGAGGGTGTCAAGCCAGGCACCCTTCCTGCAGGTGACACTGATCCTGCTTCTTGGCACCGAGCACCGCTGCTGAACACGGTCACTGCTGCGTCAAGCTCCTGCTGATCCAATTTGGATGTCCTGCAGGTTCAGTTGCTTGCCTACGGTGTTGGCTTAGCCCTTTACAAATGCTCCTGACCTGGGAAACTCTCCTGCTTGCCATAGTGTCACCTCAGCATCTTGGGCTGTTCCATCACTGAAGTTGCAGCAGTGAATTGATGAGCAGCAGCGGGGGTGCTGGTGAACCTCCCCCTGTCACCTCCATTGAATGTCAGCTACAGAAAGTTACGTGTGTATTCGGGTACTTCTCACCTAGCACACAATTGCTGTAGCAAAAACATAGCTCCCATCTGCTTATGGGAAGGATGTCATGGATAGAGGAAGAAATAGGAAGCATCTCTGGTGAGATGTCTGACTCCTACAGTCCTCTTTGTGTACTGAGATGGAGAACAGGTCTGATTTCCCAGAGCCCTGTGGTTCTGTCTCCCTGCTGGCTGTTCAAAGCCTCTGTGCCACAAGCGGGAAGAATAGGGCTTGGGCTGTGTGCTTACAGGCAGGGACATGGTTTGCTCAACTTTGCCCGTACCAAGGTAAGTCAAAGCCATATGAGAGAACGAGCCTGAGGCCATGACAACACATGCACATCTTCTTCAGGCAGCACCAGAGTTCAGGGTAATCCAACCTTTTGTTATAGACTTGCAGATTTTAAAGTGGGACTGTTTCACCTCAGCACTGGGCTTGGTCCTAAGCTTAACTAATAGTGTGGGTACACCTGATTTAATTGCCCCAAAATGCCTGAGGTGACCTTTCAGAGTGACAACCTTAGAGACCTTTGACTCACAAACCTCTTAGGTGTGAACCTGCTTAAAGACAGTGATGGAAAATTTTAAGCTTGAACCCAGTGCTCCCCAGACCTAAGCGAGCTTACTAACCACTGACTGTCCTTCCCCCTGCCCCAGACATGCTCTCATGCAACTAATAATGCCAAACGATGAGTGTCTTTCCTACGACAGAGCGCTCGTGCAGGTACCTCCTTGATAAAGGTCTTGTCTGGAGTCTCAGTGGCACGCGTGGGGTTTTGGCCAAGCTGGGCAGGCACTGCCCAGGGTTCATTTCCCTGTGCTGGTCAGTACCAAAGGTCTGTTCTGTGTGACGTGAGAATTAATCTGAGTAAGGAGGTGAGCCAGCCGGCAAAAGGGAGACACTAGATCTGCCTTTTAACCTAATCTGAGTGACGTGCCAGATTAAAGGCACTTGAACTGCCAGCCCCCAGTTCCTACTGTACCCTGAAATGGGGCTGTGGAGGTTTATGTGCTCTGTCTGTCCTTGTTGGATGAGCACAGATGGTGATTTAAAAGACTTAAGCTTCTTCAAGGCTATTCCCCAAGATGGGACGTATTCCCTCGCAGTGTGGGCCAATACCTCCATCGTTCCGCGTGGTATCAGCAGCAGGTCCTGAACTTTCCCTTAGCACATCACTCCTGGCCAGTGAAGCAGGTGGACTGATGGATGGGCTGAGCTCTGGGCAACACCACCTCTGCGTTGTTGCATCCTGTAGACTCAAAGCAGATTCGAAAGCATTTCAGCTTAGATCTGTGGCGCTGAGTAGAAACTCGCCTGTTAAGGATGTAGCTCTCTACCTTTTTTCACTTGGTCCACACTCTGCCTTGCCTCAAATCCCATACCCAGCCTGTTTAGACTGAAACTCAGTATGGCATCTTCTCAAACACACACACACACACACCAAAAACAAACAAAAAATACAAAAACTTAAGATTTTGTTGTCCTATTTGGTTCTTAGTCTCTGGCAGTCTGTAATGTTTCTTTTATCCAAATGCACAATATAACTTCTTTTAACCTTAGCTCCTGAAGTTGTCACATACCTGAAATGCGATCAAGACCTGGACTGTTTGGTCATTTCCCCTTGCTCGCTGTCAGACTTCAGCTGAATTTCTCCTCCTGGCGTTTCCTGCAGCTTTATATTGGCAGAGGTGCTCTGAGTGCTCCTCAGCTTGCTCACCTGCTAGTGCCAGCCAGAGGTTCTCCATGCTCTGTGGGCATCTAGCTGTCATGTCTGCTCCTAAAAACAGCCAAACGCAAGTGTGTGAAAGTCATCGCTTTCAAGATTTTGTCGAAAGGACAAAGATGACCACTGTATTACCTAACCTGACCTTGTATGTAACTTCTAATACACCACGCGTTGTTTTCATCCATTCTCTCCTCAAATGAATTCCAAATACCAGCGTTTGAGCTGGACATCGGGTTACCATGTGTGGAGTAAGGGAAGGAGGGAGGGGAGGCACGGTGCCCCCAGCCGCGCTGGGAAAACCTCACAGGAGGGGTGAGCTGCGGACGTGGAGCCAAGCTGCTGAGGTAACAAACGAGGCAAGGCTGGGCGATCGCTGTGATGAACTGCATCCGGAAACAATGTTCTTTGACAGCCTTGACCTGATTGTCCTGGGATTTTCTACATTGCAGATGTGAGTCATAGGCAAAGGAACATGTATTTCAAGGGCATCGCGGACCCTTCTGCCTTTAAGGGGACCACGACAAGCAGGTCGCAGTGCGTGACCGTAGGTACTGCTGAAAGAGGTGGCCTTCACTTCTCAGCAGATCCTCCCATGGCAGGATCAGCTCCTTTCTGGCTGGGACAGGAGTTAGGTGAAACGAAGGTAGCATCCTTGCTTGCCCTGATGGAGTGACCTGCATCGGAAGAAGCAGCAGCAATCATTTTTGCTGTCTCTGGCAAGGGTTTCCCAGAAGGCAAGCTGATGATGGGGTTGTTTTGCTGTTTTATTTGGGGTTGTTCTTCTAAAGTTCAGTTTGCTGAGAGGTTCTGATATCTTAATTGATGCAGACAGCAGGGCTAAAAAGGACATAGTGTTAGAACATTACTGCCTGCATGTTTATTCTTTAACCTCACCTCAGGAAACATCTGGTAGCAAATGAACATGTAGGGGCAATAAATGGCAAACTGCTTTCAGCACTTCTCCAGCGTGTGTCCTGTCTTCAGATCGTGCCACTTACTCGTGCCTGTGCTGGGAGGCGTCCACGGCTGGTGGTTTCCCTTCCCGTGGTGGTGGGGCTGGGATCTACCAGCTTGGAAGGTCCCAGCCGTGAGGTGCCAGGAAGAGGCGTGTGAGCAGTGGCGCATAAAAGCAGTTATTTTTGCTTCCTCTGATCTCTGATAACAGGGAAGTGTTCCCAAACAGCCAGGGCTAACGCTTTTAGTACAATGTAACCTTTACTTAATTGCTCTATTGCCATAACCTTGCATGGCCCTTTAGATACCAAGTGCGATAAGGCTGCTGCCCAGGGGAGCTCACGCTCATTTAGGGTGATGGATTGTGACATGGACTCTTGGGATTACTACTGGAGGCTGGTAACGTGGAGGAGAAGTGTTTTGGGCAGTGCATTGTTCTTATCAGTTCTCACCACACGTGGGGGCGAAGAAAACAATAGATCAATTTGCATCACTTCATACGCCCTGCTCACAGCATCTGTACGAGTGGCTGCGTCCCCCGTGGGACCTTGCTGACAGCTTTGTGTTCCTGCCAAGGAAAGGTTGGAAACTGAGGCTGCACCAGAGGAGGGAAGCTGCTCAATGCAGAGGAGGTGAAAAGTGGGATGCTGAGGAAATGCAGTTGGAAAGTGATTTGAAAAGGGGATGCAACTTGGGGCTGGGCGAAGAGAGTGCTGTGGTGTCAGAGAACAGCCCCCTTCATGGTGCATGAGTCTAGGGCATGGTCCCTCTTGGAAAGAGATTGCCTTAAAGCACAGTAGGACGGAGCTGGGGGCATGAAAGATGAAATTTGGTCGTGCTCCAAAGTAAATGAAATACTGGTGTTTCCAAGCTGGAAATTGGATAAAGCAGGTGGGGAGGAGAATATGCTGGTTGGGATTGGACGTGATGAGTAGAACGAGGAGTTACAGCGCTTCTTGGCATGTGGGGCAGGCAGGTTTCACACAGATCCCTGTTCCGCATGTGACATCCCCACAGACCTTCCCTAAGTCAAGCAGAGAGGCTCTGCAGCCCCAAAGGCTGGAGATAAACTTTCTGGGGTTTCCACAATCCATTGCGATGGGTACGAGCTCGTCTGTGCGTGTTTGAAGATCACTGTACATCTTTGTAGCGTGTCTTTAAGTACCTAAGGAGTGAAAAAATGCATAGCCCTGGATATCCTATATTGTAGTTTTCTTCAGTGAGATGGGAAGGGGGGGGTTCTCTTGCTGTTAGGAAGCTAGGTGACTAACGCTGTCCACAGCCAGGCTCTGAAGGGGTAGGCTGGAGGTGACCCTCATAGAGGGGGGCTTTGATCTAGCCCACGCTGGTGAACAGAGCCACCAGAAGGCATTACTTACCCTGTAACTGGTAATCACACTGTGGGAAGATCAGGCTGTGATTTAGTAAGAGGGGAAAGAACAGTCACATGCCTTCTCCGAGGTGCAATCACTCACCTGCCTCTTGGGCTTGATTATTTTGAATAATCAGGCCTCTGGCCCCCTTTCTGTTTGAGTGTGTAAGTCATTCGCAGTTATCCTTTGAATGCTTTTGGATGGCTTCCCAGAAGAATTTACATCCTGGATGGTTTGTGATTTGTGTGAAAGCAGCTGCCCTCCCCAGCATCGATGTGTAGCTGCGTCTCCCGTGATCACCAGAAATTAGGCTCAGAGCGTTTGAGGAGCCCACGAGCGATGCCACGTGCCTGAAGTCGGAGGTGGTTGGGTGCGTTTCATTCGGTGCAGCTGCAGGTAAAAGCACAGGCTTCCCTGAGTCTTACAAATAGCTGTCATTCTGTGAAAGGACAATGGAACAAATGAGCTCGCGGGACTTGCCGGTGTGATTATCGGTTGCGCAGCAAATGGGCCCGCTCTTACCTCCGTGGCTCAATTACGTAAATGCACAACATAGCAGTTAGTGGCCCCCCTCCGGGAGGCTTGTTGTAACAACAATGTGCCTCTGCGCATTTCTTGTCACATTCCTCTACCCGTAGTGTAGGCTTCAAGTCCCCTGGCTCGCCGTGTGCTTCCAGCTGGAAGGGCGGCACTGGTTTTGCGTGGTTAGCCTGTGTGAGTCTTGGGAATCCCTGCTTGTTCGCAAAATTGCCACCCCGGGAGGCAGGAAAGCGTTAGAGCTGCTGCTTCCAGCTACACTGGACAGAAGCTGCTGGGTGGTTTGACTTGCTGTGAAGGATCTTTGCACGAGATCCCAGCAGAGTTTAGGCTGGAGCTGTGAGGATTGCAGCCCCCTTGTGTAATTCCCTCCTTAGCACCTGCTGCTCCTGAGCCTTGCTTGCGCTTGACAGAGGTTTGGAGGTCGGAGACCGCTTCAGCTTCCAGGAGGTGTCAGTCAGGGGAAAAGGCTTTTTCTTCTGGAATTTCCATGCAGACAAAATATAAATCAAAACAATTTTTATACTTAAAAAGAAGCTTACCATATTCAGTGGAGAAAGTCTGGACGAGTCGAGACAAAATATGAGTCCAACTCATATTTCTCAAGCACATCAGTGTAACTTATTTCCATGCCTGCTGCCCCCCTCCACTTCAGCACGTGTGCAGATACCTCAGGGATAAAAACAGTTCTGCTTTTCTGCTCTGTTCTTGCTGTTCTGCTCTTAATCCCCGGCACGACTTTGTTCACAACATCTATCGTTTGGTATGTTAGCGGGCGTATGACCTTTTAAAACAACCTTCTTCTCTGTGTTTTATCAGCATCAGCTTTCAGCTTTGGCTAAATTGAAAAAAAAACAAAAAACAAAAAACATGGCAAATCCATCCCAAAGCTGTATCAGTCATGTCTGGCTAAATGTAATATCAGATTCCCTTACATACCTCTGCTTGCTGTGTGGATCCTCTTTCCTGAATACATTTTTGTCCTTTCGGGCCAAAGTAATGTAATCAAACTGTGTCTTCCATATCACGTGAATGAAGAGCGATCAAGTGATATGTAATCTGTCTGCGTGTTGCCTTCACCAAATGCCTCTGTAATAGTTTAGGTGCTCTCCTAGCTTTCTGGGAGTTATATTTTTGCACGTGGAAGGAGCAAGTCTTTGGTGCTGTGGACCAGGTCGCACATCTTCCACTATTCTCTACCCTGTAGAGATGAAGTGCTGTAAATTTGGGTGTTTCAGGAGAGAAATGAATGGTATGTACTTTCCACCGAGCAGCAGAGGGTGGCGAGCGTTGAGTGAACTCTGGCAAGGGTTCTGCTCATCCAGACGGACACTGCTTGGGGTGACGGATGGCAGCCTAAGATCTCCTTAGGGGAATTTTTGCACTTGTATTCTTTCAAAATTGTTGCTGCATTTCTTGTCTCTTGGGTAAAACTTGGGTTTATTGCATGTAGGAAGCTTGCTAGCTGCTAGCAGCGCCTGGCAGAAAAGTTATGTGCAGAGGTGCACCTTGTTGCTAAGCCACCACTGCTCGACGCTCCCTGTTAAGCTGGATTTCTCTCTCCAGGGATGGAGAGTTTGCATTCTGAAGATATTCTGTGATTAGGTTGGGTTTGAGTCACCCTCATCTGACCTGTGCAGGTAAGCTGACAGTAAGTGATCTGTTGGGTTACACTGAAGTGAATCAGAAAGGTCAGTCCAGGGGTTTAGCATTCTGGGTCCTCCTATTTAGGTGGAAACTGTGGCTTTGTATGCAGGGACTGCAGAGACATAGGGAAGGGATGGATCTTCCTCTGGCTGAGAGTAGAGGCAGAATATTTTCTGGCAGCAGGAGGTGGCTCTGCATTTGCTGTCTGGTGCTGCCACTCACTGTAGTTGTTCCTTGTCACATGAGTAGAGGAAAGCATTGCACATAACTGAAATAGACACAGAATTAGTGCAGAGTCTAAAGAACTACAAATGCACCTGTGTGTAATGTGTGCGTGCATATGATTTATGTGCAGCTATATATCTGCCCATTTTTAATCTGCTGCTTCTGTCTTTTAACTGAAGTTTGAAAAGAGAAGTGTCTGCAGACTGGAATTGTCAACTTTTGCAAAGCTGACATCCAGTATTGCTGCAATTAAAATTGTAAACCAAAGGCAAAGTCATAAAATAGTTCAAAAAGCTCAAGAACACACGTAGCAATCATCGTATACTAGCTAGAATGAGATCTTGTCTGTTGTGGTTCCCTTTCACATGAGACATCAGGCACTGTGTGGTACGAGATGTGCATTATGACCAGTCTGGGCGCTCTTGCAGGAAGAGTTTCCCCTTTTTCCTCTTTTTTTCTTTTCCTATGTGCTTGTGGAATTGTTTGCACAGTGGAGTCCTGGTCCGTGAGCAGTACCAGCTCACCTCAGTGCTGGTGCTGGAGTGGGCAGAGGGCTGCAGGAGCAGGGCCCTGGGTAAAAGAGGTTGAAGGCTTACCAAGGTAAGGGAGATGTCCCAAGAGATGGCCAGAATGTAAAGACGGGGGATTTAGAGGCAGAAGAGCCAGAGGAGGTAAAACAGGGAAGGAAAAGGGTTGTCTGTATTTGGAAGTCTAAGGTTAAGGCAGCATCTTCTAAGATAAGAAAGAACAAGGGCAGAAAATGGAATCGAGTGTAAAACGTGTGAAAGCAGCAGAAGTTAAGAGGAGATGGAGCTCGTAGAAAGGACAGAGAGCAAAGGGAAGACGGTGTGTAACTGGGAATGCATAATGAAAATTATGTAGTAATTCCAGATGCAGGGATTTTTTTTTTTTTCTTGCCCTGCTAATGAGAGAAGAAATCAGGTCAGGAGAGCCAGATCTTACACAGACTACTTATACCTATCACTGCCAACAACATCTCACTGACCAGTTTTACCCGCACAAAACACGTTCAGCTGCTGAGACGAGCGACCAGTTCAGCAGGGCTGGCAGATGAGATGACAGCATTTTCAGAGACCAGCAGCGAAGATGCCCCTTGACTGCTGAAAGTCCCGTTTGTGTTTTAATGTCTGAGCACAAACAACTCCATGTTGTGTCTGCAGAAGGTTACTTGTAGGGCAGCAAGTCCCACCCTGTGCATGGGAGTGAATTCCAGGACAGCTCGCAGTGACAGTGCAGGAGGGGACTGAGGAGGCTGGTTTTGTTCCCACCGGTCTGTAATTTTCCTCTTCTTAGAAACTGTACTCAGGTTTTGTTGCAGCTGTAAATATCCTGCTCTTTCTGCGTCTCGTAAGCAGCTAATATGGGAAGTGTGAGATTATGGGAATGGACACTTCAACAGGAAAGAAAGCTCAAAGATAAAGAGAAGGAACCCCAATTGTCCTTTCAGTTAAGTTGCTTTAAAATGAGAAGCAATCTCTTGTTAGGGTAGTTAAAATAGTTTCTGTAACATTGAAAGCTATGCTGCCGGGCTGCCTCACACTTCGATATGTCCATGTGGTACAACAGCCTGGCCAGTGCCCTGTAGTGCAAGGAATACAAACTTCGCCAGTCACAGACACTTTGTGCTGCACTGGAAGCTGCAGTGGCTGATTTTTCTTAATAGGGTATCTGTCCTCTCCCACCAGAACTATATGCTACAGCGTGGTTTATAGCTCCTTTACGGCCAGGGCACTGGGACCGTTTGTAAAGGCTGCTGGAAAATTCCACTTAAAGAAATTCCTTCTTTTGCTTCCTAGTGCGTTGTTTCGGGGGCACGCTTTTCCTAGTATCATGTGTTTAATTATGCTAACTAACAGATCTGATCCCTGGCCTCTCACTGATCTCAGCCTTATCCGATTAGACTGATAAACGATCCAAGAATGTTTAATCTAAAAGGGGGGGGGGATGTTGTACTTTGATGTTTTTCCAAGCCCAGGGTTCCCATCCATTTCTAGTCTGTCTTCTTGTGATAGGCAAAAGAAAGGGAATTACAGGTTCTCTTAGAATGTGTTTGCATTTAAAGCCCCAAATCTACAATCGCATGCACATGTGGTTTTATTTTACTTACAAAAATAAAAAAAAATCTTATTCACCTCACCAGGCCTTAAAAGTGGAAAGAATTGCTCTGACAGTGCAAGTGTGCCGTGTTTTCCTACACGGGTGTATTGTTTGCTTGCGGGGCTGACCTTGTTGCTCACTTAGGAGCATTTGAACGCGTGGTGAGCAATCCTTCTGCGGGCAGGTGGATGTGCTCTGTGCCTGCAGGCTGCACCCCCCCCCCCGGGCACTTGGAAATACTGGTTCTGTGTGCAAGATTTCATCCGGTCTCAGGCTGGATCTCGTTGCCCCGGCATCTGAGGCTGTAGAAAATGAAGCAACACGAGTGCCTGTCACATGTTTGCCCTTTCAGCCTCCCCTGGTGCTCGAAAAGATCGGGCTGGTTCCCACTGGCATCCTGCTTTAGCAGCGCCCTGGGTGATGCCCAGAACCAGCAGGTTGCAGAGCTGGGAAACTAATTGCCTTGGCCTGTCTGTGCCTCTGAGAAAAAGCAGAGTGAAGGTCTTAAACCACCGGAGTCTTTTCTCTTTGCGAGTTATCCTCCTCTCATTCAAAATCTCCTGGAAGGTGAACTACTGGTAACATGAAAAGGTCCTCACCAGCTGAAGGCACGTTTCTGTAGCAAGGCAGAAACCACCAGAGAGATGTCGTTGTGTCCAACAATTCGTAGTAGGTTTTGCAGTACTTTGTCTCAGAGAGAGGGGTGAATAGCCAAGGATTTCATCTGAATGCACACCCCTGCTCCCTTGGGGCTGGCATCTTTATCAGCAGGTGAAATAGTCATAGTTGTGGCCGAGCTCTGTGTCAATTCTATCCTTTGTGCTAAATGCCAAGGTGCAGAAGATTAGATAATTACCAATAGGAGCGTTCTTTATATTGTTTATGTTTCACGTAAAAACAAAAATCCCGAAGGCTCTGGTAAGAGGTTTTATGGCTGCCTGACCCCAGATCCGGGCACCTAAAGGCTGGTGTGCTGCAGGAGGCGCTCCAACCTCCTGGTGCTGGTCCTGCCTCTGCGACCCCCTCCTGGCTCTGTTCTCCAGGTCTCCTGGGATGACCATTTATTCCTTCTCTCAGCATCACCAGGGGTTTAGCATCTTCCCTGCAGGGCTAAATATTGGCCTCTTGGGCACTCGCCCTGGTGCTGGTTTGTACCTGGGAGCTCTGCTGGCAAACAGCCGCTGCTCCATGCCCAGCATCCTGTGACTGCTTATCTAAGGTCGTCTTTGTTCACGCTGCCCTCCCCTTATCTCTGCCCTGCATAAATAATTCCTGTGATTTTGATACCTCCCACATGTGTGTGTCGAAAACAAGAATGCAAAAAGGCTGCTTGAAAAAATTGTGAACATCGAGTAGCATTTATTTAAAGAAAAAAAACCAAACAAACCACCAAACAGAACATTTCAATAATAAGGTAAATTAGCTTTTTTTTTTTTTTTTGGCAAAGACTGCTATAGATGATAATGACAAAAGCACGATATGCAAATTCTGAATGCTACACATGGTGAATTACCACGTAACTTTGCATGGGGTGATGGGGAGATGGGGAGGCTGAACTCTCTGGGTAGAGCAGAACGAAAAACTGAGTGATGTGCAAAGGCTGAGACGTGGCCTTCATCTTCTGCTGTTTTCTGTTCTGTGCTTGTGGTTCCTGTACAGTGCTGCTAAAACAGCTCTGTTGCTGAGCAACAGCAAGCTGAAATAGCACCAGACGGAGAAAATCTGCCGATTTACACTGGTCGTAAAGTGTGTCCTCTTACCCGAGTGCAGATTTCGGCAGGAAGGTGAAAGCCAGCCCTCGCCTTTAGCCCCCTGTGCTAGTGGCCTGCCCCCCTGGGGCACACGTGGCCTGGGACACTACAAGATATCCTTTTCCTGAAGGGTTTGACAAGCGGTGAGGTGCGTCCCCTGGCCAGAACAGGCCCTCCTCTGACCCCAGGCTAGAGCGTGAGTGGCCTCCCTCGGGCTGAGTCCTGGTGGTCTGGGCTCGGGGAGCTTTCCAGCCCTGCCTGCAGCACAACGCCCTGCCTTCGCGTATACGGGAGCGTAACGAAGTATAAAGCAGTATAACGAGCAGAAGTTGGAGGTTTCCTAAATATCTACGCTCCCACTTGGATTTCGTAATTTTACTTCCCAATTTTTTCTCGGCTATTTATGTAATTTAAGAGAGAACCTCCATTTAGAGGAGCTTAGTAATGAAAAAGAGAGGAAAATATATACCCACCTCAAAGAGATACTGGTTTGTTTCCAAAAACAAACAAACAAAAAGCTCCATGCAACATTATGTAGATATTTATCAAATAAAGCACAGTAAATGGCACATTTTACAAGCGATCTCTGGAGCATCAGTCATACAGCAGTACTGTCAAACAGCTGAAAATGCAGTGTTTCATCAGAAGATGCTGCCAACAATTCATCCCTAATGTTTTGCACTCAAATCTTTGTCACGTTCATAAAAATACATTTTTTTTTCCCAACCTCAAAAATCAGGAGTGGCATGATTTGCAAGCTACTTCTTTTTTCCTCTGCCATGAGAGGACCAGGAACAGCATCAAAGTACACAGGCTAATACAAACTGAAGGAGTGTGGAGGAGAGTACTTTTGGTGAAGATGTCAGGCCCATATTCTCTACCTGGTATCCCTGGTAAGGGATGATGATGACAAAGTCTTACGGCCAAAACCAGTCTCTCAATGAGTGAGGTGGCCAAGTGAACACCCCGTGAGGCCACCGGCACTGTTGGGTGCAAATCCTCATCCTCCTTCCCAACCTGCAGACCCCGCAGTCTGGGTGGAGGTGGCGCGGGGCTGATCTGCTGCAGGCTCTGCTGCATCCACCAGCCCCCAGCCTGTCCCCTGCCTGTGGCAGGGCAGAGGGAAGCAGCAGAGCAGCCCCAGGCTGGGACAGGATGCTGGTTTGCTGCTTGGTCTTCATGGACCGGGTGGGATGGTGTAGGGAGAGGTCAGGATACACTCATTATTTCTGCTTATGCATGGGCTGAACAGAGCCCTTCCGTTGCATAGGGAAGGAACTGCAGTGGTTTGCTGCTGTCCTCTCCCTTGCGAGCCTGTGACCGAGTTTGGGTAATTCGGAAAATCATGAGATAAGCACAAAATCATGACACTTTTTTTTTTTTTTTTTAATAGAAAAAGATTATTTTTACTGGTATCACCTTTCTTGGCCTTGAGCTTACAGACTTTTCTCTGCAATGGTGTGGGTCTGAAACAATTTTTTCATGAAGTGTTAGAACCCAGTGCAAACTTCAACACCCAAAAGCTGGGGCTTATAGCTACCCCTTCTCCACCATTATTCTGATTTTACCACAAGTCTTGCAAGTGTTAGCAACACTGCCTGCAATTCATCTCTGTCCATTCTGCGTGTGATGATTGTTAATTCACATCTTTCGCCACCATGCTCGAGATCCTCCAGGCAGATTTCTTCATCACCTATTTTCTACTTAGCAAACTGTGCTCTTTATTCCAGTTCTCTGCTACTACGAAGCTCCCTAAGATGTATCCTATTGCTGTGGTAAGCTGGGTTTAGCCATTGATTAGGAGTCCCATCAGATGCCGAGAGATGCTCTACTCTTTATTGCTTTATGTTTGATTGCTGTAACTTGTATGTCACAAACAGATTTTTCTTTTTGACTTTTGTTTCCCCACTGTCTAAAATTCAAGCATCTTTTCAGGAATATGTGCTTTTAAATCATTACAGATTAGCCTTGGGAAAGGTCCCTCCAACTCAGCACAGCTCTATCTAATCAGGACAGAACAAAAGATTGTGTTGGAAAAAGTCTCTTCATTCAAAGGTGGTGGGTTTTTCTGGTCTTTTGACTTTATAGGTGGAATACCTTGTGCTCTTGCCTTACAATCTGCAAAGTATCTCGCTTCTTGGGTCTTTATACATCACAGCAAGACATCTGATGTTTCTTCACCCTCAGGTAATATGCTCGGTTGGCTTCTGGATAGGTGACTTTGGAGAGTGGTAGCTTGTAGATGGCAGAGCGGTTTGTGGTTATTAACAGGAAGGTCAGTGCAGATAAGCAGAAGGACCAGGTTCCTGATGGCAACCCAAACTGCAGATTAAAAACAAAACCCATATTTACTATATATTTGTCTTTTGTTTGGACCACCAGCAGTCCTGAAAAAAAATACTCAGAGCCAGGCAGCTTGGAATAAGCTTTCTCAAGGAAGTCTTGACTTGGTTTTGCAAAAAGGATCTCCCTGGAGAAGCAGAATTTGAGATCTTGACATTGTGCATTAACCTACTGGCTCTGGCAAGAAGGATGCCTTCTGTTTGTGCATCTGCAGAGATTTTGGATGGAGCTGAGATGGAAGTGGATACAGAAACATTCATCTTTACCCTGGGCTGTTGCATCGCCTGCCTTTTGGCACTTGGGCAAAGGAATTAAACCAAATTTGTGGTGTTACCCATGTGGAAAGACCTTTTCTCAGTCACTTCAGGCAGAAAGTATAGCCAAATCATTATTTCAGAGCTGTTGAGGGCAGATCTATGGAAGTTCGTGCAGGCTCCTAGGATGAGGAGTAGTAAGTAATGACTGCAAGTGCCATGTTTCAGTGGGAACCACACCACCCCCTGGGCAGATCATGTTCCCTCACCTAGATCTGCCCTGCCTTTGGCTGAGTTGTGATCTGAGCCTCAATGTTTTGCCTCACAAGTCAGGAAAATAGAGAGTGTGTTCTAATTTGTCTTTGTGAACAAGGCTTTATCTAATAACCTGCTTACCACAGACAACATGTTTGTCATTGTTGCTCCCAGATAGGCACTGAAGAGCGCTGTGAAAAAGAAAGATAATTCCTGGTGAGTTCAGTTGATCTCAGCATGGAGGAGACCAGCAAGGAGAAACATCTCTCACACTGCCTTGGGTAGCTCAGCCACTGCTTATAGCAATGTCTGGGCAGGCCCTCTTAAAGATCTGTCCTTTGCCCAGTGTCCCCTGCAACACCTGAAACCCATGGAAAGGGCAAAACAAAAAAGACTGAGTGATAAAAAGTGTGACTATAGAAACAGAGGCTTTTGAAACATGCATGGAAAGTAAGTAGGTTGATGGATGGAGTTAAATAGGAAAATAAGCCTTCCATCTCTCCTGCCTCTAAGGCTAGAAGGTGGGTCAATGAGATACAAAGCTAAATCTTTTTTATACACACACCGAATGAGCAATAGTTTCACTCCCAGCTCCCTGTGATATTGAAATTTCATATGGAATTGCCTTATAAATAATTCTTCAATCATTCTGCATGGCTTAGCCTCTGGTATCCATTTCCATAGACTGGGGAAGCTGCGTTGTCTAATTTCAGGTTCAGATTCATCCTGAGCTCCAGTTTTCTCAATAAACACAATTAATCTCAAAGCTAAGTACCTAATTTTGAATATGTTAGTTAAACCACCGATTGCTTCTTTTGTTTTGAGCACAGCTCTTGGCTGGAAGTCAACGCACCGCTTTTATTTTGTCAGGGTGCGTTAGAGCAATAGCTCCAACGTCTGCCTCAGTCCTTCGTCAGTCTCACCCGAGTCCATCTGCCTGCCTAGAGGTGGCCATCTGGCTTCAGCCCACCTCTAGCAGCAACACATCTTATCTCGTTTCAAAGGGAAGTATGGCAGCAGTGAAAATCCATAGGGTACGTACCACAGGCAATTGCCAGCAAATGTGTCTGCCAGGTGAACGCATAGAACATGCCTCCGATGGCGATACAGGAGAGGGAGCTGTTGTAGCTCCACAAGCCGGAGTAGATTTTGCTAAAAGGTGTTGCTAAGCTCAGTGCTGTAAAATAAGTCAAAGATGTGTCATTCCTTGGCCAAAGAGATAAAAGCAGCTGAGAAACGGCACAAACCCAAGTTTTTGAGGGTTCAAGCCTGCATGTGTATGCTGAGTCCCTGTTTGTGGTCACGTTGCCATGGTCTAGGGCTAAACCTGTTCAGTCTAATGCAATCACTGTGGACTTTCCCTGGTGCTGCTGGGCTGAATTTGGCCTTATGGTTTCACCAGAAGACATATGAGTGAGCAAGTGTACGTTTGAACTCTGAATGTGTCCCTGAGGCCTGCACATCCAGACTCGTGGCAATGACTTTTATTAAGCTGCTCCTAAAAGCATCTGAATATATCCAGAAATGAAGTATTTCAGGATAGAAATTCATTTCAGCCAAAAATGCATTACTTTCCTCTGAAGGTTTCCACTGTCATAAAATGAGGTAAGAGAATGCGGAAGTCAATCAAAAGAATTCTTAAAACAGAAGTGGGTATTTTTTTTCAAGCAGCCATTCTCCAATGGAAAACAGATTTGTGACTGTAAATGTTCCAGTCACTCCACTTCCTCCTCTATTCTCTGTGCTTCTGTAGAAAGCTGTGACACAAATCAAATCCTTACCTGCCAGCATCCCCACTGCTGATCCAATTGCCGCGTGCAGACAGATGAGTGGAGATGAGATAAATAAAGCAAGCAGGAAAATTCCCCCAGTCCAGGGGTTGTCGCAGCCATAAACCTGACCCACCCCGACTGGAATGGATTGCAGTAGCTGTGTGAATGAGGAGGAAAAAAAAAAGAGGCAATTTTTTATCCACTTTGGTGTTTTGTTTTAAACCTAGTTTTGTTGGCTGCTTTCAACCTAATTTGAAAGTTACAGAAGTTGTGCTTGTTTCAGGAGGTTTTGTGAAAATAGTGGCTTGGATGGGAACAAAATGATGGACCAGAGCGGTCCATCCCAGAGGGCTGTGCCCTCCCCTTGGACAGGCGAGAAGAGCCTAACTTGTTTGAAGCTGTAGAGATGGTTTTGAGACACTTTTCCCCAAAATGTTCTGTCCCATCCATATGGAACTGTTCATTTACGGTCCCCATAAAGCTTTATGTCATGATAAAGGTTCTTCTAGAAAGGCTATCAGAGTGGATTGCTATTCAGTGTCAATTAACTTCCTTAATCACATCTGGGAACCCTTTAAAATAGTCCACTGAGCCTTAGGGGAAAGTGCTTACTGTAGTGTCTGTGCTGCTTACCATGCTACGCAGAAGCATAAAGTGTTTCTTTGGAAAGGTCCCACCTGAATATTAACTGAAACTATGTGAACATACGCCTGCACCCAAGTTTATAACAGTTTTGTCATGGTAATATCTGCTTGCTCATTCCTTATCAGAAAGACTGTGCTTTGATGCATTTTTAAAAATCCTTTCTGTGTGGAAAATTGAAAATAACCTATGAGTCAACTGGTAGCCTCAGTGTAGCTTTAGCTGTGGAGTGGTGAGCAGTATACCCACAGTAATGGAAAATTAGACTGCAGAGGCTCTTTGAAGCTGGTAATGTATACATTTAGATACACCCGTAAACAAAAGATACCAGATACCAGAAAGATTCTCATTTTCAAGCAATCAAAAATATAAATTCCTGGAGTAAACCCTTATGTATTGGATAATAGCTGTTTTATAAATGCAATGTTTTATAAATGCAATTCTACCATTGACATTTCAGCGTCTGTCCAGGTGATGTTTGGTGTTGCTGTTGCAGGCTGAATGATGGTTGTAGGGAAGAAGAGGTTGTAGGGTCCTGACGCAGCCAGATAGAGGGTCAAGGCCAAGTTGAAAGGCAAGGTGAAAACAGGCAGATCCCACTTACAGAAGACTGAGCCTAAAGCGCTGGTGAAAACAGGGCTGAAAGAAGAACAAAATGGTCTCACTAGGAGCTCAGCAAACTCCCTGCCCTCCACAGGTCAGTTAGCACTATACAGATTCCTGCTGTCTTATTTGATATGATACACAGTGAATTTGGTGACTCTAAGGGGTCCAAAGCGTGGAGGATCCAGAGATTTAATGGAGTTATTCCCATGCCAGTCTCAGTGACTTATTATTATTTAGTACTTAGTGACTGAACATAGGACACCAGTGCCAGGTCTAAGTGACCTGGAAGGAAGGCTGTGTGTCCTTGTTCAAGCTTGTGGATCAGGATCGTCAGAAGTAAAGGCTGACATCAAAGGTATGCTTATTAAAGTGAATATATCAGTACACGAACTTCAGGCAGACAGATGATACACATGGTCTAGCAATATCCAACTAGATATTAGGGGACCAAAGATCAACATTCAAAAATTTCAAGTGTCCAAATACCTGGCAGATTATGGTGTCGTATGAGTAAACTATTATTGCTTGTTTGTTTTCATTAGCATCAACCATCATGTCTTGAGATCACTGAGCAGCTTTTGTGCCCAGAGAAGTAAATTTTCATGACACTTTTATATGGTGGCTTAAAGAGATGAAATGCTTGTGGTTGATCGTAGCAGGGAATGCTTCTCTTGAGACAAAAATGAATTAATGCGTCACAGCAATATGGCTAACGTTAAGGGCATTGAATTACATATGATCAACCATCAATTTTCCTTTTATCCGTTTGGTTTATTTGTGTGATTATGTGAGTGTTTTATTTGTTTTGGGATTACATTCAAGTTTAAAAGTGCAAATAATTATCCAGATTTAGAAGCACATATATGCCAGTTATGTTTCTTTTTTACTGTAGTCTGTATAGCACATAAAAATACAGTGGCTCCGTCTCAGTGAGGAAACACTGGGACTGGAGTAAGAAGCAGAAGAGATGTCTCACTTACCACATCATGGACATCAGCGCTACTGGCAGTAGAAGCCACCAGTGGTAGTCTCCCTTAGCAGAGAAGACTGCCATGAGCAGTCCCACCAGGACCCCGTTATAGCCATGCAGACCTGCTGCTATGGCTGCTCTGTGGGAAGAAAACAATTGTCTTGAAGTCTTCTCCCCTGCGGGTGCTTTGCGTGCATCATCTCCTCCCTCCCTCCCTCCCTCCCCATGCAGATGGGACTTTGTGTGACGATGACCTGCCAAGGCTCGTGCACTGACCGGCCTCCAGCTTCACACTGACTAGAGTCCCGTGTCCCCTCAGAACCAACTATTCTTTCTGCAGTTATCACAGAATGGCTTGGTTTGGAAGGGACCTTAAAGGTCACCCATTTCCAACCCCCTGCTATATGCAGGGATGCCACCCACTGGTTCATGTTGCCCTGGGCCTCATCCAACCTGACCTTGTTCCCCTCCAGGGATGGGACATATGTTCAGTGGAGGGGTTGTGTTCAGTGTCCCTATGGACCAGATGCAGCCGGTGCTGGTGGGAAGATCTGTCTGGCCATAACAGCTCTAGCTAGGGCTAAATTCATGCTTTTCATGCTTATTTAACACTTGGCAGTTTTGTTCTGAAGGGGCAAAGGATGGACTTACCTGTCCTGGCCCAGAATAAGTGCTGTTAAGGTTGAGACCACTGTACCTAAACAGCCTGTGAGTGTCCACCAGGGGTTCTGTACCAGGAAGCCAGCTACTACGATAAGCCCACTGAGGGGATTATTGACAAACATCACCTGGGATATCCCACGCAGCACCCAGTCGATAAACTGGATCACGATAGGCTTGTCTGGAAGAGATCAAATTAAGCAATGAAAATAACTAAAAATGAACAGATGCGACTGATTTGGGATAGTTTTTTTTTTTTTTAAACTCAAAAACAATTTTGGCAGTGGAACTTGGCAGCATGACTGAAGCAATGAATCAACAAGACTGTAAAACCTGACTGGGATTTATTACGGCCTATACTGAAGTCTTGCAGCTGGAAAGCTGAGATGAACAGTGTGGTTGCCAGAGTCCCCTGTTATAAAGTACCCCGGACCAGCTTCGTATGAACTGGCTAATTTATGATGTCTGTACCTCAGATGGCAAATTGTGTGTGTATCCTGTTGCTGATTTATTATGGGGACCAAACACACTTACCTGTGTGTAATTTAGCTTCACAGTGGCATTAGGCTTGACAGAAACTGCTCAGCTGATAGGGGAGGGAACGTTATGAGGAATGGCAGAGCACGGAATAACCATACCAGGCTTTGTTCTGTGGGACTAAATTCAGTTTGTACATGGCGTGTTGGGAGGTAAATGTCACCTCAGCCATCCTCAGGATTTAAGTAGTATGTGGCTCTCTGCAAAAAAGCTGAACTTTCCTCACTAAAAAGACATAAATCAAGGCAGAGATTGTTTCTTTTCTACTCCAACTTGAATCCCATTACTGAGAAGTTAGTTATTACTCCTTTGGTATAATTCTTCTTTGGAATCCCCTTATTAATTATGGCGAAATAGCTTTACCTCTTAGCCAGGCTCCAAATTCCTTCATGTCTCCTGTGATGTACCCAACAGCTCTGCAGATTCTCTTTCCACCTTTGCTCAATGGACTTTGCTTTCTTGGTTTTCTTTCCCTGTTATTTTCTGTCTTGACATCAACACTGTTTTCCATGGTGAGGTTTTGACCCTGTGGTGGAATTCAAGGAAAAACAAACACGTTCATTATGATGCCTCTTACTTGTCCCTGCTTATTTGCTCTACCACACATTATTGCTCATTGTATGTTATGCTGGAGCCTGAAAGAGGAAAACCCTAAGTCTGAATGCCTGGTTCCCGTGTCTCCATGAGCACATCCTCTCTTCGTGCTCTCTTGGGGCCCTGTGCTGTCCTTCCAGATGTTCACGCAGCCATAGATTTGAACACCAGGAGGAACTGCTGAGCCTTGTGTCATAGTGGTGGTTCACCTGGTTTTAACACCCTGATCAGCCGTATCACGTTGTCCAGAAATCAAGCAGTTCTCGATGTAAGGGCTGAATTCACAAAGAGCAGGGTGGCATTACCAGACACTGGCTTCACAGAAGTGGAAGCCCACCTCAAAATTCAACTTGGTCAGAGATTTTCCGACACCGGAGAAGCTGCTTCAGTGATTGATTACATTTTCCCTGCTGCTTAACCTGTACTTCCAGTTTGAACTTATCCATCAGCCATCGACAATAGGTCCCTAACATTAGGTTTACGGGGTACAGGTGCCTCTATACAGGCACCGACGGTGGTCAGTTCAACCTTTCTCACGGGTATGGGCTCAGCTTGAGGGTTGTTCATGGAGCCTTACTCAGTTACCCATAGGCATACACACGTTGTTTTCTGCTCCATTGAATTTTACTTTTGTCTACTCTGTCTCCAGAAGTACCCAGCGCTGATTTAAGAAATTAGAGATCATACTGGAAGTGCTTCTGCCTTCTCTCTGCCCCGTAACGTGCTAGGTGGTCTGCACCAACCTTTCTTCATCAACATAAGACAAGACAGGTGACCACAGCCTGTAATAAGAAACCCTCAGGGAGTAATGAAAAGACTCTTATTACATTTAGGACATGCTGTATCAAGCCTTAAATAAGGTAGGAGAGCACAGTATAGAGGTGCTTTGGCCTAGATGAGGTGTTTGGAGCATCCACATGGGGCTGGCAGATATGGGGTGCCATATGGGAGATGTCTTTTGGATCAGGAGCTGCTGCAATGCACTTTGGCACCTCATACAGCTCTAGACAGCTTCATTCAGGTATGTGGCTCAGAGACTTGCATCTAACTGTAAACATTGTTGTGTTTTGTTGTTTTTTTTTTTTTTAAAAAGTCTGGTGGCTGATTTGTTATTTGTTTAAGCGCCAATTCTCAATATGAAGTCAGCAAATTAAAAGCAGTCAAACCTTTCCCTGGAGTATACTCAGTTTCCTGAAGAGTAAGACTAATTCTGGGTAGTTGTCAAGACAAAGAAAACACAAGACGAGGCACACTGTTGAATGAATACAGAACCAGAGCTGCCTTGGTTCTCCCCAGTGAGTAACAGGTTGTGGAAGAAGTAAAGTGTTTAGGTTGTGGGTTAGTAGTCTAAATAAGATGATACAAGCGCATAAGTGTTGCAGTTAGTCCTCGACTCACTTGTGACTTCTTGGCAGCTGGGGAAGAGAATTCACACGTCAGAAATACAGGTGCTGAGTAGTTAGGCTGAAGCAGCCTCTCCCCTGGGCATTACCCTGCAGATCTCGGTGTGTGGGGAAGCAGCTCCGAGTCTGGCTGTGGGAATGGGTGGTGGATGTGCACCCTGGCCAGTCCCTTGCTGTGCGTTGCTGGAGGGCTGATAGCGACATTTCACCAAGCAGTAAATATTTGCAGAACTAATACATAAAAAATAAGCACTTTATGCCTTCTGGGAGGGCCCAGCTCATGCAAGGATGGGTTCTGTGTGAGAGTGGCTGAAGGCAGGACCAGTGTAGAAGAGTGTGGAATCTGCATTGGGATAGGGCACAAAGGCAAGGAGCTTAGCTAGAGGAGAAAGAGAAGAAAAGGATGAGAGCATTGTTAGGGACAGTGCCTTGGTGCTGGAGGGCTTTTTCCCAGCTCAGTTATAATTCATTACCTTGATTCATTAACCTTCGCTTTTCTCATATTTTATTCTGAAATAATGGAATAAGTGAATTGGATGCACTTTCAGTTAAATCAAAATTTCCAGCCAAGATAAATGCTCTTCATTTGGTGCATTCATTCAAGTGCATTTACATTTTTAATTTAAAGAATCTTCCTCTTTGTGGAACTTAGGCTTTCTCTGGTGCTAATTCCTAAAATCAAGGCTGTTACAATTGCATTTGCAGAGAGCTGCTGCATGTCCAGTGCTAGCACGCCTGAAATGCTTCCCTGCATGCTGAGCGAGGAGGTTTTTTGCACCACAGTAGTCTGGAGATGTTCTGGGACATAACGTGTCTGCACAAGAAGTGTCAGAGCCACTGTCTGCTCTGTTCACACAGTGGAAAAAGGGGTTGTGTTGGGGGCCCTAATTCATCACAACGCATACTCCACAGGAATGCACTTAAATGCCTGTTTAACTTCCCAGAGGAGCTACATGAATTCAGTGCTTTACTGCGTCAGGGCCAGAATGAATGGGAATGAAAAGGACTTCTCCTGCAGTGAGGGTCTGAGCAGAGCTTCATTCCTTTCTTATGCAAAGGAATTTTTACCCTGGGATATATAATAATTGCGTGTTCTAAACCCCTCTGAGATGCAAAGCCTTCTACCTGCTATCGAAAGTATTTGACGTGGGCTGTGCAGCTGGCATGGATACTGTATAAGGCAGCACTGCATGGTGCAAATCTGAGCGTAGGTACCTCCTTTGCTCTGGGTTTTCGTGGGCAGAAATGAAGTCAGCTCAATGCACTTGGCATGGCAAAAAGGCCAGGTGAGTCACTCCCACCATCCTGGCCTGAACTGCACCCTTGGTGAAGGCTGTGTCCAAGCCCTGTGTATTTGTTCTCCCAGAATATTTACAATTGGAATGCTCTGGGGGCTATCATGGACATTTCTTGGTCAAAATCATGACATTTTATCCCTGTCTACCAAGTGATGTGTCTCTCAAGAGTGGGCTATTGGAGGGATAACATGGACATTGATTCATCTTCCCTATCAGATAATATATGCTACAAGGGAAGGAAATCACTATGAAACCCCACCATCACTGCAGAGCAGCTGGGTATGTAATCGTTAGCACACTGGTTGACGGGTGGGGTCTTTGTGACAGCATAAAGTTCCAGATCCAGCCCCCTTGGCCTCACTGCCACCCCGAATCGCACCCCAGGCACAGCATGACGGCTGCCTCCTGCTGCATCAGCTCATTTTGCCCACCCCTCCTGGATCATTTGCATTTTCCCTTCATGCAGTTAAGGGTAAGATGGTCACAAATTAGGAGGTATGCACAGGTATGTCAGTCCTCCCCTGGGAACTCCCTTCTGTCCTGAAACTCAGAGCATGGGGTGCTTACGCTACTCCTACTTAGTCATCCAAAGAAAGTATAAAGCATCAGTGAAATACGTGGAAACTGGCACCAGCTGAGGTGGAAGAGAATTTCTGGGGCCCCTTAATTACTTGTGTCACTATAAGAAGCACTAGCTGCCCTGTACGTTCTGACTAAGGGCCTGTTAATGCATTACCTTGTTTTACAGAGTAGCCAAAAGCAGCTCTTTAAGAAAGGATAAAGGTGTCTCATCCCAGAATCATGGAGATGTTCAAAGAATTTTAAGAATGTGTTGTTTGAAATTTAATTTCAGGTGAAATGTGTGTATTCTGATGGGGATTGCAAGAAATCCAGTCTGCAGCAGGTCTTTTGAAGACCTGCCACTGGAGTTAAGTTATCATGTGGTTTCTAGTCAGGGATCTTTTTTTTCTTTCTTAGTGCACAAAGAAAGAAAATGGAAATGGAAATAACTGTTCTGCTGGAACAGAGTGCTTGACTTCTGCAGGAGGGGAGGATTTTTTGTTATTATTTTTTTCATGCCTTATTTCCGTTAGTCTCTGAAAGTGGTTTTTGAACCCAGATTCTTAAGACTGTAGGTTCTGCTCTCGGATGCACAGCATGATCTCACACGAGCTCTGGAGGGAGAGGTGCTCCAGACATGCATTTGGTTGGAAATTCAGTGTGGGCTCCTGGTGCTGGTGTATAACAGCAAGTATTGACTAGTGCTCTGTTATAAGTGCAGAGTAACTACCTAAAAGTCTTTTCCCATGGTGTACTGTGGTGGGTGAGAGCTGGATTTGGGGCATTTACGCTTCTCCCCAGTGATTCAAGATGTTTGCTACCTCCCCTTGCCTAGAGGTCTTTGTGCTGCTGCGTAAAGGTCTCACTGCCGTTCTCAATAAGGATGTACACACACATTTTGCAGCTAAAAGTGAGTAGTTTTGTATAGGTTATGAAGTGAACCCCTGAGAGTAGGAAAAAAAATCTTTTGCATGAAAATGAAGTCGTCAGAGGGCCAGGAAACTTTTTTTTAATCATCTTTTGAGAGTTAATGAATATCCCGTAGCAAAACACTGATGTTATGCAACTTTGTGTCTCGCTAAATCAATTTCTCTTCCCCTTGTGTGTATTCCTTCCATGTCACGCCACACCTGCGGCATCTCAGCAATGCCTCATTAAAGCTGCAGCACAGCAGACTTCTTGCTGGTGCTGCCCTCCTGCAACATCTGGCCTGCAAATAGGTTTTTATTCGCTTGCTGAAATTGAGGCGAGCCCTGGCACATGGTCACTGTGTGTTATGTGTGGTAATAGTGGTGCTGTGCGTGCAGCTGGGAAAGGGACTGAGACTTCTATTTGGCTAATTGTTTTTGGACTCATAGGTAATAGTTATTTCCAAATTGGTGCCTGTGTTTCTAGGCATTGGGTTTTATCTCTGAAAATGCAAAGTTATCTACTACTTTCTCCTCTTTCTGTGCTTTTCCTCTCTCCCTGACAAAATTCGAGTTTCCCTGTAAATCAAGGGGATTTAAATTGCTGTGTGGTATTTGTGTGTCCAAGGAACTGCTACCGCACAATTACAGTCATTGTATCTTGCATTCTCTGAATTGGTGCCGTGCAGTGTGCAGGCAGCCAGCTCTGTGTGCAGCATGTTTTTAAAGGAATTCCTGCATCCGAGCACAATAGGAGGAAAGGGCCAGATTCTCAGCAACCCTGATTCCAGCATAGCCTGAGTAATGTTACCAGGGGTTTAATAAAGCTGGGTGTTATGTTATGTATAGGAACACATGACTGCACAGGCACACTCCCTGAAACAGAGAGATTATAATGCACTTGACCCTCACTGAAAAAAGAAGTTCAGGTTTTCTCACAGAAGACACATTTCAAAGCAATAGTTCAAAAGGAAGCTCATCCCTCAGATTCAAATATTCATTAAGCGCATTCCCAATTCAATTTTCAGAGATCTGTCTCTCTGGCACAGAGAGATCCAGAGATACTATCACATTAACTACATATTATTGCTATCTGGGTATTTTTCATTTTGTGGAAGAGAAAGGCAGGAAAAGGAGATGTTAAAGAGTTCCTTTATTTTTTCCCTCAAAGTTTTCAGCCAAATGTGCTAGGAAGTACTAATAAATCCTCAGCCTGCTAGAAAATGCTCAATAAGTGAAATTCTTGTGACATTCCCTAGCCTCCGCCTTCTTCTTGAGCCCTAGCTGCCTGCATTCAGGAGGAGTTTTTAAAAGCTCTTTGTTCTGGGGTTTGGGGAGAAAGATCTAGGTAAGTCAGTCAGCAAGTCACCTTTTTTTCCTGTACATTAAAAGGAAGGAACAATGCAGTCTTACCTTTTGGCTGAGCTCGGGGTAGCTGTTGCTTTGCTGGCTGATACAGAAGGAAAGCAGGGCTAAGAGAGTGGGGAAAAGAAAATGCCCCACCAGCTTATATAGGCTAGCACGGCTCCTGTCCTGATATTACTAATTAGTTTGTTTCTCCTCCCACTTTGTGAGCTCCAAACAAATGTCAAGAAGGTTCCCTCTTGAATTCTCCACCTTTCCTCTTGTTCTGTCCTTGGTCTCCTGCCAGCAGCCTCTCCAAATGTCCTCTTCCCTGCTGCTTTTGTTGTTGTTGTTGTTGTTTTGGTTTGGTTTTTGTCGATGTTTTCTTTTAACTAAATCTCCCTTAACTCAGTCCTTTCCCCTCTTTCATCACTTAGAAGGACTCCAGGCTTCAAAGTGGACTCTCAGTGTACCTGATCCAGACCTCTCTGCTGTTAATCTCCTCATGCAGGACCACTCATCATCCCTCCCTGCTTCCCAAACGTTGTTGGCTCTACAGTGGAGAAAGAAAACCCAACAGCAGAAGTGTCACTTGAGATGTCCCCTCTGTGGAGGCTTCAGACTCCACAACAATTTGCAGCCTGTTGAGTTCAGCTGTTTCTGGGTGGGTTTTGGAGCCACTATTCTGTTAACACACTGGAGCGAAGGACCTGGTTCCATTGTTTAATATATTATTATTTTTTACCATTTTTTTGAGAAGTTCAAGTTTTTGTAATTTTCCCTCTTTCTTTTTTAACCTGGCCTCCATGGCTCTCAGAGGAATCTGGACTATCAGAGGTGGCATATTTGAGAGGTTTATAAGGCTGTGAAATAGCCGTGAAAGGCAGAGATGAAGCTGGAGAGGGAAGTCTTGAGAGGATGAATTATAGGAGAAAGGGCAGAGAAAAAGCTTGTGAACTTAAGGAACCTGTTAGGCTAATTTCAACCACAGCTCAATTCACTTTAAGACCCTAGAAGAGCAACAGCTTAGAAAAGTGCCCTTGCAACTTCCCCAGAGTGCAGGGGCCAGTGGTTTGCTGTTGAACCAAAAAAGCCCTCCAGCTTTACGGCTTTGCTTCCAGCTCGGTGGAAATACAGCATCTGCTGCGTGAGCTGACGCGATGTTATTCTCATTGCATTCGTTCCCACGGTGTCTCTCTTTTGATGGAGATGTTTTTAACAGGAGACTGGATGCCTTTTTATGCCTTTTCCCTTCCTAAGAGCAGGCTGTCAGCTTAGCATTGCTGCTCAAGTAAGTGTTTCTGATCTCCCAGGCACTGGTTGGTGTGAGAGCCAGATGCTGCCATCCACTGACTTTGTACCCAGCAGAATAACTCATGTGAAGCAAGGAAGTGTTGCAGGGGAAGATGCTTCTCTCCACTTCAGTAGTTTTTTCCCTTTACTGTTCATTTCTCCCTGGGCTGCCTCAGCTTTCTCTCTAATAGAATGAATCCGTGCATCTCAAAAGGAGGGAGAGGCAGTGGGTCATTCAGCTGGGAGATCCTCACGGACAGGCTGGTGGGATTGAGTTTTAGACTTCACATCTCTCTTGTTTCAGGCCTGGCCTCGGTGTCATTAAAAACAGCATTTGGTCTGCTCTTTGTGAAAGGGCTGCAGCTCGGGGGGCAGGCAGGAATGGCTGCCGGGCTGTGTTCCCTCCATCTGCAGAGCAGTGCGGTGGCTCTGCAGGCTCGGCAGCCACTTTTGTCCTCCAGGAGACCAGGTTCAAGGCCACCGCATCCAATTCTGGCACTTTAACGAGGTCAACACACTGGAGGAGATTCACGAAGAAGCCACAGGATCGCAGGTGTGGGGTGGATGTCTTGGACTGATGCTTTGTTCAGCTTATCAAAGAGCTGGTTAATAGCTAACAGGATCACAGTCTGCTGATACCTACTTGGGAATGAGGTCTCTGGCACAGCCTGCGCTGAGAACTGGGGGCAGAGCAGCGATGAGCTCCGCGTGGTGGGCTCACTGGATTGCAGAGGGCCAGCTATGGGGAGGGTCTGTCCCAGGTGCCAAATGTCCCACGTGCAATTCAGTCCCTGCCAAGTTGGGTGCCCACCACCGGCCCCCAGGCTGAGCTGCTCCTGTCTTTTGGGCTTTGGCTTTTCAGACCTCTTCCTGAGGTTTGCTCCTGTTTTTTGGGGTTTGAGATTCAAGGTGGGGAGAGTAAAACAACAGAGTCCAAAAGGACAAAGACATGCCATGTGCCTGCTACGGATCCGTCAGGTACCACCTAGCTGGGAGTGAGACACCAGCTCCAGCTGAGGTGATCACATAATGCTGTGCAAGCTGAGCATGCAGGTGACACTTCCAGCTGACTACTGAGCTGCCTGTTGATTTTAGGTACCCATGAAAACCACTTGGTGGACAAGAAGGACAAGGCAGCTGGGGTTTGTGTCTGGCACCTAAATCCTGTGTGATTTAGGAAGGCTGAATACATGGCATAAGTCATCTCATGCCAGTGAGGCAGGTTGATGGCGGACTTTTTTTGTTTTGTTTTATTTTTTGTTTTTGTTTTTGCCTGCTGTGCTCTGCAGGAGGGCGGCTCTGAAAATGCCTCTTGGACTGAACTCAGCTGACATTGTCAGAAGAGGGTTTGGTGGTTGGATCCCAACCAGGCGTAGTACCTGATCTGTTTGGAGGGATGCCTGAACAATCCCTGACTGTGCCACCCCACCGGGCAGGAGCTGAGCTGGCCGTGTTATCTGGGTGCAGCGCTGGAACTCGTCAGCTCTGCCAGGAGACACTCTTGTGGCCCTCATCCAGCTTCACACGCTCTGTCTCCACGCCTCTCTCAAGGCTCAGTTGCCTCCAAGAGGTGCACTGAAAACCACTCAGTAGCAGATTGCCATTATACTGCTGCTTTTGGCTGTGTTCCCCGGCTCTGGTTGCACATCGTGCATTAAGTGTGCACAGGGAGCTGCGCTGGCTCTTGCACTCCAATAGGTGCTTTAGAGCGATGCAAATCCACATACGCGTGTTGCTAAAAGTCCTGCTAGGCTGGGCTGTGGGCGTGTGAAATGCAGGTGGTATCTCTGGGCTCCCTGTCATCCCTCATTGGGGTGCGAGGCAGTCCCAGGAGCTGACCTCCTGTCATAGGGCACCACCGAGACGGGCCTGGCTCTGCCTTCGTTACAGACATCTGTACACACGGATAAGATGTGAGCCCCGAGCCTTCTCTTCTCCAAGACAAACAGTCCCAGCTCTCTCAGCCTTTCCTTCTAGAACAGGTGCTCCGATCCCTTAATCATCTTCATGGCCCTTCAGTGGATTTGCTTGGTATATCCCCATCTCTCCTGTAGCAGGGAGTTGTCTTTGTGGCAAGGGCACGCTGCTGGCTCCTGCTCAATTTCTGCCCACCAGGACCCCCCAGGTCTTTTCCTGCCAAGCTGTTTTCCAGCAGCATGTCCTGGTGTCTGGGGTTGTTCCTCCCCAGGTGCGGGGCTTTGCACTTCTCCTTGCTGAACTCACCGGGTTCCTGAGCACCCCTTTCTCCAGCCTGCTGAGGTCCTTCTGGATGGCACCCCCGCTGCACCTGCCACTCCCTACAGTTCTGGATCTTCCCCAGATTCGCTGAGGGTGCACTACCCCATCACCCAGGTCATTAATTAAGATGTTAAACAGTTTTGGCCACAGGTTGCCCCTGGATAACGATAGCGACTGCTCTGCATCTGGGTTTTGTTGCTCTGATTACAGTGGCTCAGCCATTCAGTCATTTTTTGGCCCACCTTGCTGCCCTTTGCTCTGTAGCAGGGTGGAAAGGCAGGAATGGAAATAGAGGCATGGCAAGAGAGGGAGAAAAACACACAGTATATTGAGGGAGGTGATGCTCGTCCCACTTGCTGATTTAGGAGGCAGCTCCTCTGGCCAGGAAGGGCTGAGACGTCCTGGAGGCAGGGTGCCTGAACAAGCAACATCAGCAGGTCTGTTCCCATCAGTGTCTGTGGCCACGTTGCTTTTCATCATCTCGTTTTTATGAGCAAAAGCAGAGTGGAAAAATCTGTTTCACCACAGAGCATTCAAGGGGTCTGTCACAATCTCGCGCTTGTTTGCTGAGGGAAATAGTTTGGGGTTTATATACAGTGGACCAAAAGCCAGGCTGGTGTAGGCTGCTTCTGCCCCTTCATTTTGGCCTGTAAAAATTCTCTAGAGAAAGCTGTTATTTGACATTCCTCTGTGCAACAACTGGCAGTGTTTTCTCTAGCTAATGGCTATCAGGAATGCTGGAGAGCTCAGCTCTGCTGTCCGTCTCCCTCTCGTGGTATGTTTCGGGCACAGCCACACGTGCATTACAAAAATCAGAGCAAATATTCAGATGTCAAGTTTTAGAGGCCTCATAAACACCAGTTCCCTGGTGCTAGCTTGGCCAAAGCTCCCCATGCTCTGGGCTTGTGTAAGCCTCTGGAAACCGATATATGCACCCAAATTAAGTAGCTGTCTTAGTGCATGCATACCACTTCCCTCCCTGCCCACCTGCGCTGGAGCCCCACTGCCTTCTCTGTCCAGCCTGACCTGCTCCCAGGGCTCAACTTCTCAGTCCACGCTGCTGCAAGGGTGCATAACTGGTGTCTGGAAACCTAGTTATTGATTCAGAGCCATGGTCTCAATCTCCTGGGATAGATGTGCGGCAGGCATATGTAAAGAGTAGTTCAGAAATGGTTTATGGTTAGAGTAGGGTGTAAAAGGGTGTAAAAAAGCTCTATTCTATCTTGTCATGGAAATTAGCTACCAATGTTAGGCAGAGGTTCAGACTCTTCCTGCAGGCTGGAACACCGGAGTGCTGGGTTAGCAAGAAACTTGTCTCTTACTTGCAGATTTTTCAAGAAATTTATTTAAAATGTTGCTGCTGAAATGAAGAATGGCGTGGGAGTGTGCTAGCTGGCCAAAGCCAACGCCTGCCAAAGGTGGTGCTGGTGGTTCACCATCTCAGTGGTGATGAGCTGCCACCTGACACCACTCCGTTCTCCAGTGTAGAGGTAGCTATGGTGGCTACGGGAGATATATCCAAGGCCCAAATTAAAAACAGGGAGTCATCTGTCTCAGGAAGCCTTGTGAAATGCAAGTCAAGGAAAAGCCAAGTGCATTTATCTGGCTGGGTCCCCTTGTTTGGACTTATTTTCCTTGCCCTTTTTCCAGGCAGCACTATCCCTTTTCTTATCAGCAATGGGCATTATGTGGCTGGTCTGGAAGCCTGTGGAAATGAGATGGAGTCACAAGCACCTGTGGAACCACTGGAAATCACTTTTTTCACCATCGTGATCCCAGCTCTGATGACTCACTATGTCCAGCTGGCTCCCAGGACAACATGCACTTGGCTGGAGGTCACTGGCCTCTGGTACAGCCGTCTTCAGCTTCAGACACCTTCAGATCCTCTGTTCTTCCCCTGTTGTGTGCTTCTGACCTGTAGGAGGGAGCATCAGTTCTGCTGACACTCGGCATGATCCTGTTTGTTTCTTTGCTCCAGGACCCGCTCTGGCGGGAAGCAAAGCTCTCAGCTTCATGCCATGAGTCTGAACCTTGAGGCTGCTTGTTTTTGTGGTCACTTGTAGCTTTGCAAACGGCATCAGCCAGATTGAAACTTCCTGAAACACTAGAGGGTTTTTGGAAGCCCAAAGTTAACTGTATCAGAAAGTTAACTGTGTTTCAGAACCGGAGAGGAAATTGCAACTTGAACAGTTCTGAATTCCAGCTTCATGCCCCTGTTGTGTGCTTCTGGCACCAGGGGAGAGCCCAGATCCAAAGGGGTTCATTTTCCAGACCTGCCTCAAGAGAGCACTATCCGCATGAGAATGACAGAGCTTGCCTTATTTTTATGACACAAGAGAAGGCGTTTTTCTGCTGCTTCATCCCCTTTTGCAATTTCAGAGTCATTTCACTCAACACCCCTCCATCTGATCTCAGCTTAGAAGAGTTTCACTCCTTCTCTGCTTCTTTGGCTCTTATGGTGGGCACGTAAGTCCCTGCCTGCTTTCGAGGAAATAATCCATTCTCACAAGCTGAAATGTTGTAGGATATGAAGGTGTTAGGCCTTAGGAAAGAGCAGAACACTGCCATGGTTCCAGGAAGAAACTCGACATATAAATCCCTGTGGTTACTATTTTCTCAGCAAGTAGATCTTAATAGATGTGGAAGGTGCTGTACTGTACATTGTATGGGTAGCAGCTCTGATCAGCAAGACAAAGAGGGCTGGTAGCTTCTGGAAATGGACCAGTGGACTGTGGGAAGAACTAAAAATTAATAATCAGTGTGATGTTTAATGGTGTAGTTACACTGGCTGTAGATGCTTATGGGATTTTGTAAGCAGTACTGCAGGGCAGCATTTTTATGCACACACACAAACACACAAATCCATTTGCTGCAAAGATTCACATTTTGTAGTAGGCAAAAGAAAAAAAAAAGTTACGTGTGCTGGATAACTCAATTTCTAGGAATGCAAAATGCCCTGAGCAGGATTTAATTTACACAAGTAAAATAAACTCCCTCAGCTCCAGTAAGAAACCATAGCTGGTTGATAGTTTGTCATCATCTTCACCTTCCTGATTCTCTCTGCAGCCAGGAAGTAGCTGCCCGGCTTCTGGCTGCTTGGCTTAGCATAGCAGAGATTTGTGGATGAGAGGGAGGAGCTGTCAGTGCTCGACCGAAATGAAGGAAAAGGAGAGAAGCAAGGTCAGGTGCAGGCTGGAGTGCCCTGAAATGAGGGAAAAATAGGCTCTGGATCCTGCTAGTTGTGCATTTTAAGGGTGTCTCTGTATGTCTGCCTTGGCCTTCTGCACAATTTGCTCTGTGGCTGTTGAGATGTGCTAAGCAGCCCGTACACCTGCACCTTGGCATTTTGGGTGAGTGAGGTAGCTGAGTGTTTTTGGAAAGGCTCACATCTGTCTTTGAACTTCACCCATTCTGTGCTGAGTGAAGCCGTGTGCTTTTGGAGCATGGATTTGGCTCTGCCTCAATTCTTTGTGCAAAGGGTCGTCCCTGGAGAAGGTTGTGAGGGTGCAGCTCCATGGCAGCTTAAGCTGCTAAATGCTCTGAGGCAACCGATCATGCTCAGGAGGTGCTGAGCTGCAGCTGGAGGTGCCCAAATGCAAACTGTTTGCTTGTTCTCAGGAAAAGTGTGGTGGAAGAAACCTTTGCTTCCCACAGAGCTATCCCCCGTCTTCTCATCCCGCCACAGGGATGTGTGAATTCTAGCTGTTGCAGCAGCTGCAGGAGTTCGCAAAGGAACCCCTGAGAACTGCAAATCCGGCAGCAGCCAAGGGTTGGTTCCCTGTTTGAACTCTCTTTCCATCTTCCAAATTAAAATACAGCCGTCTGTGTAAAGGGAAGCAAAGGGACAGGGTTTCATAAACAAATCTCACCCTTAGAGTGCTGGCATTTCTGCTGCCCTGGCAAACCTGATCTACAAAAAAACAAAACAAAAAAAAAAAAGGAAAAGGAAAAAGAACAACAACAATAACAACAAAAACCAGTTGGGGAATACATACATCCCTGCAGACCAGGGATATCTGGCACTGACAAAGCACAGAGCAACTTCCTAGCAGCTGGAAAGTTTAGGGCCTTGTAATATTTGAACATGCTGTAAAGTTTTGTTTTTGTCAGCTCGTGCTGAGAGCCTGTATTACTGGAGTACCCCTCCGGAGAATAAAACCCTTCCAAATATTTGCTGGATGCTGCCAGGATGCCAGCTGGGTGCTACACCTGCCCTCCCTGTCTGACGATTTGGCTCTCCTGCTTACACAGACACTGGTCTGTAGTGGTGGCTGTGGGAAGAAGAGGGGTCAGCACTGCCGAGGAGCTTTGTGAGATTGAAAAGAAAATACATGAGGGGTTGTTGGATGTCAACGCTCTGCAGGCCTCACCTTTTCCATGTCTGAACTCAAACCATGGCTGCATTGTGTGCTGCAGGCCTGAATCAAACCTCGCTTACTCAGGCCAGTGAAGCACTTAAAACATTTTATGGCACTATTTTTTGACTTGTAAAAGCCTAACAGTGAGCAATCCATTTCCCAGCTAGCGCAGAGACTCTGCTGCTGTGTGTTGAGGAGATATGACTCCATGGGAGGCCGGGCTTTGAAATTGTTAGTTGTAGCTTTGGGCTGAGCTTCAGCAAAATTCAGGAGGAAGTAATTTATGAAATGTGTTTTATTATGCATTGGCAGGGGGCATTTGAACATGTGTTGGGCCTAAGAGCCTAAAGAAGTGTGTGGCCCCAAACCAAGCCCTGACCGACTCAAACAATTTCTGTTGCTAGACTTCCTTCCCGAAACATTCCCCAGCGAGGCCTTCAGCAGGTTTTAGATGGCTCATGTCACAATTTCCAGTACCGGCTCCTGTCAAAATCTCTGCTGCTGGAGAATTCCCTTACATAAAGGGGTCTCGGATAGGTCTCTGATAGCCTTTGGCTAGAAATCTCTCTCCTTCCTGTCAGCTCTTTGCAAACCGCCCCTGCCTCTGACTTGTCAAACTCTTCCTAAGTCGAGTTAACAATTTCAGTCCTAACAAACCTCTGAGACTTGGCTTCAGCTGAACTTACTGAGGAAAGCAGTAAGGAAAGAAACATCTCCAGCCCCCCCCCTCCCCCCTACAAACTATAAATGGCTTCACAAAAATATAGAGCTACCCTGTTTTAAGTGAATCTTGCTGCGAGATGAAAATGAGTACAAGGCCCAAAGTAGGTGGGGTTTTGCTGCAGTCTGGGCTGTGCAAAGGCACTGGGGAAGGGCTGGAGGGATCGGACTTGTGTGCTTCACCTGTGACTGCAGATCTTATTGAAGGCCCAATCTCTCTGCCTTGCTCCAAGAGACAGATTTTATAAAGCCCAAATCCCCTTTGGAAAAGGCCATCAGATGAAGGGAGCTAGTGGTGGGGAATGAGATGCTCAGGTGTGGATGGCAGTGTGGCTCTGACTTGTGCTACGACCAATGTCCGCTGGGACAGCAAATCCCTTCCATGTTATCTCAGCAGAGCTTTGCTGGTTGTTCATGAAGAGTGATTAACAGGTAGATTATTCTGGAGTAATCAATACCCAAGCCAGGACATCTGAAGCACTCACCTCAGCCTTTGCTGTTAGAGGCTCTGCAACTGATCTTAACAACAGAAGCACCTATGGGCGTGTGAGAAGAGCTGGAAATGTCATCTCAAAGAGCAAAGGTGTTTTATTTATTTATTCATTTATTTTAAATTGAGGGGTTAGAAGCGAATAGAAGAGTACGAAAAAATGACATTTAGAATAATAAGGCAAGTATTTTTCTTAGAGCCACATGGTGTAGGTAGGTAGTGTTCTTATACTGGACTCCAGTTACCACAGGATAGATGGTCCTCTCTGTTCATGGTTCCTTCATGTCGCTTAGTTTGCTCCCATTTGCCATTGTTTGGTTTTTGAAGGCACGTTTCCAGGAAGCTTTTTTTACATATGCCAGGTGTTTATTTGTGCAGGAATATTTATTTCACTTGCTGCAGATGTGAGCTGGTTGGAGTAACTGCTCTAACTACAAAATACACTTTTTGGGGGGGCTTTTTATTTTTTCTTTTTTTTCTCTTTCTCTTTCTCTTTCTCTTTCTCTTTCTCTTTCTCTTTCTCTTTCTCTTTCTCTTTCTCTTTCTCTTTCTCTTTCTCTTTCTCTTTCTCTTTCTCTTTCTCTTTCTCTTTCTCTTTCTCTTTCTCTTTCTCTTTCTCTTTCTCTTTCTCTTTCTCTTTCTCTTTCTCTTTCTCTTTCTCTTTCTCTTTCTCTTTCTCTTTCTCTTTCTCTTTCTCTTTCTCTTTCTCTTTCTCTTTCTCTTTCTCTTTCTCTTTCTCTTTCTCTTTCTCTTTCTCTTTCTCTTTCTCTTTCTCTTTCTCTTTCTCTTTCTTTTTTCTCTTTTCTCTTTTTCTTCCTTTTTTTTTTTTAATGGGCAGAATTAATTTATATTAAATCTGTGGTGCTTCTGGAAATGGCTGAAACTTATTAGTTGCATTAAAGACTAAATTTTTATTCGTCTTTACATTTTCTGTAGAACTTGATAGCCTGCTCTTGCGGTTGCTTCACTGATAGCTTCAGTCAGTGATTTTATTGCCTACTGCTCCCATCCAGGAGACACCTGATATTTGTCTTGCCTGTTTTCAAGAATTATTAGTAGTGGGTATAGTTATTCACATCTTTTGACTGCTGTTTATTCCCTACTCTTTATGGATGGTTTCAACTCTAGCAATTGTTTTGCTAATTGATTTCAGGATGAATTTTCTTGTGGCTGAGGAATGTTTGTAATGGCTCTTTCATGACAAATTCTTTCCAGTAACCATATTGTGCTTGGACTTTACTCTTATTTTTAAGAAAATAAATAATATGCTTGGCATAATTAACCACAGCTGAGATTTTTCTTAGAAAACAAAACGTGATTCTAGCATTATTTTAGCTGACTCTATTACAGTAATTTTTGTAACTGTTGCTACTATTCAAATCCTTCTTTAATGGTGCATTGTGTATGAGCTAATTTAAATTATGCAGAGCAGATGAACAGGTCCTGCTATTTCAAGCGTATTTAATATTTCATTGGCTATTATAGAGGGAAGGTGTTCAGACAGCCATGTATCGCCTCATGTGTTATTCTGCCTTTGTTTTTCTACGGAAGTAGTAACCTTGAGATGTCTTTGATCTGTAGTGGCCGTACAGGACTGCTTTTTTGCTAGTGTTGGTTTGCTGGTATTGTGGCTAAAAGGATGGCTTGGCAACCTGTCCTCCTGTGGCCCTCCACCTTCTTCCCTGCCTACTGATACCTTTTCTGATGGTTTCTTTGTCCCGTATTGCTTTTTCTGGAATTACCATGCAGGAATAAGCCACTGCGTGGACAGCGTACAAATACACTTCAACACTGTCTGAGACTGTAGATCCACCTGCAGCAGCCCTCAGTGGTAGCTTGAAGGAGAAACTGCTTTTGTCCAGTGCCTGGGTAATGGACTGTTTCTGCAAACAATCTGTTTCTCCTAAATCACTGGTTCCCCTCCCTTGCGTTAAAGAAATACATCTGTGCCTCCAGCTTGTCAGAGCTCAGCATCTCTGGGTGGCTGCTGGGATTTGGATGGGAGCCAAAGGCAAATGGATTTGCTTTTCTGCTTGCTGCTGTTGGACGTCTGTCAGATCTTTCTCCCCTTAATAGAGGTCAGTCCCATTCCTCTAAGCAAAACAAATGTCTCCTGACTAACGTATTGGGCAGGCTGCTGGGATTCTTGGTCTTTTATTAGTCTCTGAGAAGACTTCTGGCATGCAGGAATGCCAGCTGGTTGGTTCCCTTGGTGCTTTCCTGGAGGGCCTTTGTATGGTTGGATTCAGGAGTCAGCCTGAGGTCCAGAATGTGACGGAGGTATAACATAGGTGCTCAGGTCTGTGAGATGGAGCAGGCTCAAAAACTCGTTGGGTTCCTACATTTTCAATGACAGAGTTATCATGCCTACTGAAATTTGGTCTCGTGCATGTGTGAAGCTGTCCTACCCGGTGGAATCTCAAATCTGTTGTAGTCCAGATGGGGGACCTAAACTTTACTGAAGTCCGTGGAATGGCCTAACCTGTTTTAAGTATGTTCAGATGCTTATAATAGCACTATAGTCTTGTCCCTCAGGCTGAATTCCATCTTGGATGCTTTTGTTTAGGGGATGCTTAGAGTGGCAGTTTGTTGTGCTGCTGGTCTTGTGTTTATAAAGGCACAGACATTCCCTTGGGCATGGCTCAGGCCCACCTTTTTTAAAAAAGGTTCAAGTTAGAGCTGGGCTCCCATCTATTTGTTCAGAGAGCCTCAAATAAATCTGCAAAACAGCCCAACATCAAGAGGCTGAAGGGACAACAATCTCATCTGAACTTCGTGTGGTGTCTCTCTGGATTTTAACCTTAAATCTTCAGGTTCATTTGGGTCCATGATTTTTAAACTGATCGTATGAAGTGGCATTAGATGAGGAAGCCTTTCTGGTAGGCTGGTTTTGCAGTGGCTTTGGAAAATGTTCGCAAGGACAGTACTCTTTTGGTTAATTAGCCCTTCCCTGTTATAAGGACTTGGAGGAAGCATAAAGTGGCAGTGTTCTCCTTGTACCTCATGCCTGCCAGAAACCACTCCCCTGGGTGGCACAGCAGCAAGGTGCTCCTCAGTTTCCCATGGCTACCTATGGTGGTGTTTCACAAGGTTTCTCTGGGACAGCCCAGATACTGAAGACTGATGAGAAGATCACAGTCCAAGCCCCAACAGACACCGATGGCAGCCTTTGACTTGTTCATTGCTTGTGACTTAATGCAACAATTTCCCTGAGAAAGGGAGAGAAAGGACTTTGGTAATTCCTGCCAACAGCAAATGTTTATATCATTCTTTACGTAAAAGGCTCCTATTTCCCACCAGATGCATGTGGGGATTCAGACCTGCTATCCTGCAGACTGCAGGAGACAGATCCTCTATCTGCAAGACAGGAGATGATGCAAGGAAAAGACAAACATTTGATCATTGCTAACTAGTCACTTTTCCAGTATGATTAAAGCACATATATTTATACCTTCATTGTCTTGGAGCTTAATGAGGAGTCAGAAGATGCAGCAAAAATAGTACATGCTCTGTAAGATGTTACCTGTGTGTGCTGTAGCTGTTAAGAGGGATTAAGAGGATTAGACATTGATGGGACACAAGAAAGTAAGAGATCAGTCTGTTTATTCCACTTTCAAATGTACATGTACTTAATTTAAAGTACAACACTTGATTTCTTACATTATTTATCATTATTATTAGATGCCATGTCTTGTCTCAGAATATTTATTTTTTTAAATTACATATCCAAGATTAAATACAGCCTCTTGCCAGTGTTTATGTTCTTCTGCCTATTCTTATAATTATTGTTGATAAGAGGTGGCTTTCAAGTTAACATGTGAATTGATAAAGCAGCTGTTATTATGTTACCTGAGTGCTATTTGGAAAGCTTAGCTTAAGGGCAAATCTTGTTTCCTCCAGTGTGCAGTGTCAAATCCCTGGCTTGCAGACCCCTGCCAAAGGTGGTGTTTGTAGCTGCAGAGTACTTGGCTAGCATCTGACAAACTGACCCAATACTGCTCGCTCTTGGACAATGGAAATCAGTAAGCACGGTTGTTTTTAGGGGTGCACAGGGGGGTGCCTCCTGTGCTTATTTTTGAGCTGCCAGAAGGCTTCTGCTCCTTTCGTTTCTGCTCTTCTCTTCTGCTCTCTGATGCTCTTCTCTTCATTCTCAGGTAGTAGATCCGGTTGGCTTCTGGGTAGGTGACTTTGCAGAGGGGGATTTTGTAGAGGGCTGGGTTGTCTGAAGTTATCAGCAAGAAGAGAAGCGCAGAGAAGCAAAAAGGCCAGGTACAGAGTGGCAGTCCAAGCTGGGAGGGGACAGGACAGACAGATGGGTGCACTTTGGAACCTTTCACCGTCCTGTCAAATATCATGTTCTGAGAGTACTATCCACGCACATTCACAGTCAGTGCCCATGCGTTCCTGGCATTGCGTCCAACCCTCAGTCCTGCTCTGTGCCCCCACCTCCTGACCTGGCTTGGAGTTTGCCAAAACCGAGGTCACAAGGAAAGAAATAAGTGTCCTCTTCTCTGATGCATCCCCAAACCAGGTATGCTTAACAAAGCAACCCCTCTGCATGGACCTATGCTCTACTGAGAGAGTGCCAGATGAATACATTTAATGCATTTAAGCTGCTAGTTCTACTTTTTTTTTTCTTTGTAAGTTACTAAATCAATTTTATTAAAATGTGGTTTTGCTTTAGTCTCTCAGATCTTCAAGAAGAAACAAAGCATGGCTGTTCTGGCTTCATCTCTTTCTTGAGCTGTCCAGATACAATCAGTTTATGTTTAAGAGAGCAGTGGCTTTTTTATTTTCATTTTTTTTTTTACTTGTTATAGTTCTTGTTGCCAGACCAAACTTGGGGAAAAAAATGGTGGGAGAGTGTGGAAAAAGACCTTGGAAAAAGCAAGGAAAACAGTAGACCGCTGTATTTGTTTAAAAATGTTGCTTGTAACTAAATCTTGCATCTCAAATTACAAGCTGTTTCTGGAATTCACATATATATGCACACTCCCACTCCAAAGTTTTTTGAAATCATATTATCAGCTGTAGCGTCTGCAGGTGCACTGTTAACTGTTGTGAAATCTATACAAGACCTGCTGCTGGCTGCAGCATTCTCACTTCAATGCTGTCAGAACTGACATGGACAATTTGGAGGAACTTCTTTGGCATTATATAATGATAAAATCAAGAATACAGTTAAAAAAAACCCACAAAATAACTAAACTTACCACAGATAGGGCATTAGTAAAAGCTGCTCCAGAGTAGGCACAGAATAATGCTGAGGAAAGAAGACCAAAGACAGCTCAAGATGAGGAAAGTCTTGCTCATCTTTCTAAAGAAATTATCAGAAATATTAAAGTGTCCAAATGCATGGGAAATGATCCTCCCAGCTATCTGATGTGATGTTTAATGTTAGAATTCAACAATTAGTTAAAATTTTTGATTTTGAACTGAACTTGTGCAATAGCTCTCTATTTATGATGCACTTCCCCTAAGGATACACATAGGTCTGAAATAGCTGCTTCTGTGAATCCGCTGAGTTTTGAATTTGTTAGCCTTCTGCTCGTGGCAGACCTGTGCTTCTCTCACAAACCCTGGTGCTTCTGCCCCTTGTAGATGTTTCTGTGTTATCAGGATCTAAAGGCCCTTCCTTCTGCACTTGTGACTTGCAATCACTTGTGACTAAAGTGTGATGCCATCACAGAAATAACTCTTGCACAGTAATATGTTTTGCAGAAAAAAAGGAGTCCACAGTTGACACTAAGCCTGTACTGTTCATAGACTGTGTGGCTGCATCAATTTTTTGCTCCCCTTGATGTAAAAGATACATACCACAAGCAAGTGCCAGCAAGTGAGTCTGCCAGGTCAGGGCGTAGAACATGCCTCCAATCGCAATGCATGCGAGCGCGCAGTTGTAATTGTGTAAGCCAAGGTAGATGCTGTTAAAGGGTGTTGCGATGCTCAGTGCTGCAAGACAAAAAAGCAGGTATGAAAAGTATCTGCAGGAGGATCCGTGACTTGCAGGGAACCTAATCCCGCTTCCCTATGATACCCAGACATTTAACTGGGATCACAGTTGCACAACAACCACGTGCAGAAAAAAGGTGAATTAAGATGAAGTTTATTATTTTGGTGCTATGATGATGTCCTTGAGGTTGGTGTTTGACCTGGCCTGAAAGGTTTCTTTCAGGCAAGACTTTCTGCTTGTGCCCTGAGTGTGTTGTGGTTAGTCCCCCAGATCTCCAGACAGAAGATCTAGCTGGAGTGCATGAGGGGTTTCTGGCTTAGCTTTCCTGCTTGCAGAAAGCTGTGCTCACCTATATTGTTTAAAGCTCATGCATACCCTGAGCTTCAGTATTGGAGGAATGGCCGAGTGTTTTTTGTGGGAGGAAGCAGAATTTTCCATCTTTTCTGAGTGACCTTTGCTAAAATACTAAATGTGGTCACTCCATCATTGCCGTGGAAATTCTCCAGTTGGATGGGAGCTGAGGGTCTGCTCCAAACCTGATGTCATAGGTACTTCTGCAGGACTTCTCATAGGCTTCAGGAGTACCAATAAAAAGGATAGCACAATGCATAGTACACAGGCCACCTTATTTTTAAGATCAAGACATTTCCTGCTATAATGTCCTCATTCGTCTTCTGTTCCTTTTCACCACAATTATTCCCACAGACTTTCCCCTGACCTTTCTCTTCTAGATTAAATGTCATCTGTACAAAATTTTCCAAGTGCTCTTAACTGTACAAATTGTGGATAGTTTTGTTTAAAAACACAAATACAAGGCAGATCACATCTTGTATAAATCTCTTCAGAGCAGAAATCAGAACTTAATGTTGCATGTCTGCACCTTTTTTAAAGGTATTTGCCTCAGACCACAGTTATTTCATCATATTTTTTTTTAATTAAAATTGCTCTGATAAATGGCATTGATCTTGTCTGTCTTAACTTAAGACTGTTTCCCAGAGACAGGCTATTTTGGGCAGCATTCATTGAGCTGCTTTTACAAATCTGCAGCAGGATAGAATGAACTCCGCAGTAGAAAAGTCTGTTTGTTCTCATTGATTGGTTAGCTCTGAGGCAGATCTTTGCTTGTGGTTGTAATTTAGCACACTTCTGGTGGCAAGAGATCAATGAAATTATTTCTTTAGCTTTTTTTTTTTTTTTTTAAATATCATCATCTCCATGGGATTCATCAAGGTGGAACAAATACCCAACTGAGTTACAAAATCTATTACCAAATTCAGAGCTTAAAGAAAATATGCTTTTGTTCTTGCCTTCACCATGTTGAGTGACCTTCAGTAAGACCTTTGGAATTTAGAGAGACTTTCAAGGATGGGAGTGTATTCCCAAGTATATCTAAGCCTATTCATCTGTTAAGTCTGGACAGAATCTCCTGACAGCTTGGGTCAAGGTACTCTAGTTACAAAAATGACTTTGGTAAATATTTCTTACCTGCAAACATCCCCACTGCAGATCCAATTGCAGCATGCAAGCAAATAAGTGGGGAGGAGATAAGTAGTGCAACAAGGAAGATACCTCCAGTCCAGGGGTTTTCACAGCCATACACTTGCCCAACACCGACTGGGATGGATTGCAAGAGCTGCAGCAGCCAGCAGAAAAGGGCATGTTATTCTAACTCTGAGGACACAACAATTATTTCGTCCAAGCTAATGTTTAGAAAGGAAAGGAAGCGATCCTGGCTCTGAGTGAGCCTGCTGGGTAAATGTGAGTATTTTGTCCTTCAGTGCAGAATTAGTTCACTGTTTGGTCTGAACTTCCTCAAGTTCAAGATGGACTTTTGCTTCTTCTGGGATGGTAATATGGTCTCTGTGTCTTTGTTCATGTTGTTTTGTTGGGGGTGCCCTTAGTGAAAGAGAAACTGTAACCTTCCTAGACAGTAGTACTGTGGTGGGGTTGATTTATTATATATTATATGAAATATACCAGTTATCTTCATGTTTCTTTGTGAGGGTGAATGTAACAAGACCTTTTCCAGTGCTAGATCTGGCCTGTGGGGACTGGTTGTAAATGAGTTTCTGTCCCTTTGATATCATGATGTTTCTTCCCTCTTTTGATATTGTCATTGACTGTCCTGCTGATAGCCCTTTAACCACATCTGGACAGTGGGATTGCATATCCAGATGTACTTCTCTATCAATAGTACTCGAGCCATGTTCTAGGGCAGTCTAACTTTAGGTGGAGTGAGAAGTTCAGGATCTCTCTTCCCTCAGCCTTGATCAGCCTTTCTGCTGGATCAGCCAGGACTGTCCCTGGGGCTTTTAGGGCACTGTCTTCTATGAAATGAACTGAGCCAAGACATTTATATGTGAATTACTACAGGCTGTACATATCATATGCCCATTCTGACCTATTCAAAATTGTTATCCAGAGCTGAATGTCTTCACGTGCACATTTTTAATGAAATATCATAAACTAGTTGGGACGAAACTTACCAGAGGCACATTGATTGCAGTCCACGTAATATTGGGCACTGATGCTACAGGCTTGATGAGGGTTGTAGGGAAGAAGAGGTTGTAGTGTCCTGTGGCTGCCAAGTACAAAGTCACTGCAATATTGAAGGGCAGAGTGAAAACAGGAAGGTCCCATTTACTGAGGATGGATCCCAAAGCACTGGTCAGGACTGGACTGAGTACAAAAGAAGAAAAGAAACAAGTATAGCTTGTTCATAATAGAGTGGTGAAACATCCTATCACTTTGGTCATAAGCTCACGTAAACACAAGCATTTCAGAAACATTGGGTAGTTTCATGTTCTAGACAGCATCAGATCAAAAGTTAGAGAATTCTGTTTGTCTTTTTACAGCAATTATCACATCCAATTATTGGATGTAAGGGTATGTGTAGTGTGAGACTGTTTATTCCTTGAAGGAAAAAAATGTCTGACTAAGGGATACACAACAATGGGGGGGTGGGGGTGAAGGGGGGTGAAGGGGAAGGGGAACAACCACTCAGAAAGGTCCTGATCAATCAGTGGAAACAGACACTGACCAGATACAGTTGTACAAATTGATAAAGAAAGAGATGGAATGTGGGAATGTTGATTCAAGCAAGGTTGTCTGACTGAGGATTTCTAAATTGGGATAATAATAAAAATTAGAGGGAACAATAATCCGAATGCTGAGACATGGACTCGACAAAGTAAAATGGAGACAATTACCAGAAACAAACCTCCCAGTCACACAAGTTGACTAGAGATCCACTTCCAGGAAGATCAACGTGTACTTTGCAGCTGATAAGAGGGACCCAGACTGGGAGGGTGCAGAAACTGGGTGCCATGGGGGGGGTGCAGGGGAAGAGGAGCAGGAGGATCAAAGGAGAGTTGGTAGAAAGGGTAGGGAAGGGCTGGTTGTGTATAAAATGGGGCAGTCAGTATGCTTGTCTGCTCAAGCCCTGTGCCTGGTCACTGCAGTTTGTGCTGTGCTCTTATATTTTTTCATTAAATCTTTTTCTCAACTCTCTCTCTGTGCATTCACACTCTCTACCATGCGTGTGTCCCACACGGTGGGACCTGTGTGTGTGTGAGTGAATTTAGGGCCAGCTGCTGGAGCCAGGCCGGGGGTGTAGGCCCCAGGCTGCGGTGCCAGCTCTGGAAGCCAGTGGGGTCCTTCCATCAGCTGCTGGAGGAGTGGGGTCTTCTCCTCCCAGCCTCGGTGTGTGCTCCCAAACCACCTGCTGGGGGACCAGCGTGAGGGAGGCGTGAGGGCTGGAGCAGGGCCATGGGTCACAGCACCTGTGCCTGGGGATGGCTGCTGGCGCTAAATTCACTCGCAAAACCTTGTATGTCCCTGGGGTACATGCCCAGGTTTGCTACCGGCTGGGCCTGCAAAGGGGAAAGCAGCAGCCACATCCCCCAGCCTGGGCAGAGGCCTTGGATCCCAGGCACCAATCTGGGCCCCAGCGGCTGGAGGAGGCAGCCATGATCTGCACCTCGCTTAACAATGGGTGGTAGAAACACCATGCTGTCCTCTCAGGAAAGTTGGATAGTGTACGGGTGCTCTGCTAGTTACACCAGGTTCAGGGAGCCGATGAAGAAATGCATCCAGAACTGCATGTAGGCCTGCAGGGAAGAAGGCGATCTGGCCTTTACGTCTGCAGAGAAATGTAGCAAGAAACAGAAGAGCAGATTTTGGGGAATACCACAGGAACAGCCATGGAAAAATCTGGTTGGTGAAAAAAAGCTCCAGTCTTGAGTAGACAAGAGCGAATAAGGAATTATATAATTTGCATTTTGTGTGTTTAAATAGTCTGGGGGATACCAGAATGGTAAGACAGTTCTGGAAGAGGAATAAAGTAGGAGAGGTGATCGGGCAGGATAGAAAATCTTCATTAAGAGATGTGAAATATTAAAAACAAAACCAAAACAAAATAAAAACACACACACACACAAAGGAAAAACAAAACAAAACAAAAAAACCCACCACCACCACCAAAAAAAAAACCAACAAAGTATTTGGCATTTCAAAAGCAACATCTTGTGTCCTGTTGTGTAGATACTATCAGTGGAAAAATGCTTTGTTCTCATTTTATATTCTCAGATGAAGCCTATTCTTTTATGACAAATTTGGTTTCCAGAGCAGTTACAGATTTCCTTGTCACTGTGGAAAAGAAAAAAACACCACTTCAGTGAAAACAGTGTCCTAATTTCTGTGTTGAAATACAAAGCTTCTGCCAGTTACACATCTTGTCAGGAAGAAAGAAACAATTAAAGAAATGCTGACTTCTAAAGCTGAAATACAAAGTACCAGTTGAAAAAAATCACTGAAATGTCTAATTTTAAAGTGTTTCAGCTCTCCCCTCAAGTCCCATGAACTAGAAGAATAAGGAAAATTTTGAATAAAAAGCCTCAGGGAATTCTGGCAGACGAGACAGACTAAACATTCTTGCAACATGTTCTGGGTTTTGGGAGGGTGTCACAAAGTGACCTTCGCTGAGAGTGACTAATGAAATAAAATATTGAAAAATCTGATTTTAAAAGCAGTGAAATGCAATAATGATTTGTATCTTATCACTAGCAGTGACTAAAATGTGACTCTCGAATTAATTTCAGTCAAAGCTGTTAAACAGATTCTGCAGTGCTGTTAAGGTCTGTATTTAGAAATGGTAACTTTAATCCTGAAAGGACGTTGTCTGGCATTTGGAGTTACTTGGAGGAATTAATTTTGCTCATGACTAGTTGCGGATCTGAGACGGGGAAGATTGAATTCAGCCTGAGGGAGAGCTCCAGGTCAGTTCAGTGCCTGGGTAAGGAAGGACAGTTGGGGTGTTGAGTGCAATGACACCCGCCCTGAAAGTGGTCTGCTGATGAGGGCCATTTGCAGAGTGTTGAAGTAGAGTTGCTTTGTCCTTCTGCTGTGATTAGCTTTGTCAGTGCACTTGGCCTTCTACCAAGGTGTTTGACAAGCTCTGTGCCTCAACGGATGCTCTTTCCAGCACTGCCATGGCTGGAGCTACTGATGTAGGAGACAGGGCAAAGGGGACTTGCAGTGTGTTTAAAATGCACATAGCAGGATTCCTCATTCTCTGAGAATTGTCCCTAGGAGAAGCGATGCTTACCAGGCCATGGATGTAAGTGCCACAGGAGGAAGAAGCCACCAGTAGTAATCCCCTTTGTCAGAGTAGAGAGCCACGAGCAGTCCCACCAAGATCCCATTATAGCCGTGCTGCCCTGCTGCAATGGCTGATCTGTGATGGGAAAAAATATTTGCAAGGCAGAAGGTGACCTGTCACAGAGACCCAGTGAAATACAACTTAAAAATGCCCTCCTTCTGGAAAAAGGACTGTGGGAAGAGGATGGAAAAAATGCTGGATTGGTGAGCAGAGAAAGGAGGCGGTTTGGAACCCGTTGAACCGTGATGATCCAGAGGGCTCGGTGTGATGGAAATGACCCACGTGGCTGTGATGGTGCCAAATCTTAATGGCCGTCAGAGAGAGAGAGAAAACTTGTGACTGGTAGTGTCGGGTGACAACTGCCTGTATCACAAAGATGGCCAGCTATCAGGGCAAGCCAGCTCCTCCTGGACCACAGCTCTGTCCTCACCTAACTGCTTCCATGCCGCCCACAAGGGAAGCTGGTCTGCTGGTTCTGATACACCTGAACGTGGGGCTGTGACCCGTCGGCAGGTTCCTGACACCATAATGACCATCCCAGCCGCAAGGTTCCACCTACCTGTCCTGGCTGAGGGTGAGTGCTGTTAACGTTGACACAACTGATCCGGCGCAGCCTGTGAGCATCCACCAGGGCTTCTGGATGAAAAGCCCCACTAAAATGAACAGCCCGCTGAGGGGGTTGTTGACAAACATCACCTGGGAGGTGCCTCGCAAGATCCAGTCCACCAGCTGAACCATCAGGGGCTTATCTGGAGGAGATCAAATGAAATTGCTGGTGATAAGGCATCATTTCAGCAGGGCCTCTTCAAAGCACACTCAGCTCTACAGTTGCTTTCTGGCTACAGAACAGAGGCGAAGTATCAACAGGACTGTAAAAATGGTCTCTGATTTATTGCTGTCTGAGCATATTTTGCATCTGGCACTTGAAAAGCTAATAGGGGTGGACTGGGCACTGCTATAAAGTCCGTGGAGGGATTCATAAAAAGTGGTTTATTTATGGTGGTCAAAAAAATAGTCTTTCTTGCACAGTAGGTTGCATAAGATTCTGCTATAAATGTAACAAGGAGATAGACCCTTTTCTATGTATAATTCAGACAGAGAGGGACTTAGGCAAAGACTGAAAGCAATCTGTGTGGGAATAGGGAAATATAAAAAGAAACACTTCTGCTGTTTTAGGGAGAGGGTTGGCAATCCAGAATATGGAGGCACACTATATACAGGAGATAGGATCAAAGTCGCAAAGTTTAAAAATATTATATATAAAAGTACTTTGGGAAGTGAAGAACCTGAATGAAGACAACAGTTACTGTAGCTCAGACTGTTCTCAGAGAAAAGAGGCATTTCCAAAGCACAAAGGCCACTGCTCTTCAGAGAAGCCTACTGAGCCTGGACAGAGCGAATGGACCCTGAGCTCGAGTGCCTCAGGTGAGTGCAGGGGGAGGTGGGTTGTGCGTGGCTGTCTGAGCATATCTCAGCACAGTGCTCCTAGGGATCTCCGTGGGCAGAGGAGGGTCTTGCAGCACTGCAGGAGCTCTGTTGCTGGCTTTCCTATTGCAAATTGACCTGAAGGCTTTTACTGCCAAGTTTGAGGGAGAGGTGTAAATGGTATTGTGCTGCTGTGTGTTAATAAGCGTGGTGTAAGGAGAAGATAAGAAAAAGAAGGCATGCTTGCATGTACAAGATGTTCATACAATGTGCATATGCATTTTTCATCTTTGTAAATTCAGTCACTCAGTTTACATTGTTAATTAGGCACAGTGCAAAATGCCAGGCTACTTCTTGAATCTGGGCAAAATCTTATTCCTAACAACTTCCTCTCACCCCCTTTTCCACTTCCCTTCTCTGCTGTATTTATGTTTGAGTCTCAAGACTTGTTTTCTGAGGAGAGTAGCTTAAAAAAGGGATCTCAGAAGGGCTGAGTACCACCCTGTATCTCTTCAGCATCCCTGGGAGAGCCCTCCCAAAAGGCTGGAGTGTGACTTAAGGGACGGCTCCACAGGCATCCCTTGGGCAGTGTGTTGATGGGGTGCCAGGCAGTTACAACCAGGAGGGAATGAGCTCCTTAGAGAAAAGCGATTGGGCTTGTTTGGGAATTCTTACTAAAGTTTGCTGTTGTGCTATGAAATATATCAGCACTGCTCTTGGTTTTAGACACCAGTGTTAACGGTATTGAAATATGGTTACGGTGCGCAGGGGCAGGAAGCTTTTCGGGACAGTGAGTAATAAAAGCGGTCTGCCAAGCATGGGCCACTGGAGTAAACAAAGAGGAAACATACCCCTGTGGCTAGGGACTGTGCTGAGCCCCCTGCATGGAGGCATCTCAGCCTACCTCCTCCACCAAGGATGGCCACCGCGCAGCCCAGCAGGCTGCACACAGCTATCTCTTATTCTCTCCCCTTGCAGGAGTTGTGCTGCTAATGAACCTTGCCCTGACAGAGGACCCACAGTCTTGCATAGCCTCTCAAAGTCCCTAATCCCCAGTAATTCTGGGTAACACAGGCCAGCTGCTCGTGTATTGTTCCTGCCCGGACAGTAAACCTTTTGAGTTCAGGACTTGCTTTGTACTTTATCGGAACAAAACACCCACAGTGCTTACTGCTCCCCAAAGGCTGGTTGTACAAGAGCCTTTGCCTGCACAGGCAGGAGCCAAGTCCCCACTGCCAGCCCACACGTGGCCGAGGAGATGGCTGCTGATCCAAAGCACTTACAAACGAGACCAAACTCCCAGCCCTGACGTGTGATTCTTGGCACCGCTGTCAGGAACATGATGCTAATGACATAATTGATTAAGTGTAAAAGACATCTTCTTGCCTGTGCTGAATTGTGTGCAGCCACGGTAATGGCAAGAGCATGCAGTGAGATTCCTTTCATGAAAATAGAGCAATTTGGACTAAAAAGCCAGAAGTTGGCAGTGAGTTCGGGCCATGCCTCTCCAGAAGGAGAAATAGCCCCTTGCCCTGTGCCCCAGCCCTGCGAGTGCTGATGGTGACGTAGCTGCTCCAGCTCGCTCCTTCAGAGAGCCCCAAACACATCCCCGTGCTTACTTTTCATCCACTCTCCGTATTCTTTCATTTCTCCTGTGAGATACTTGAAGACTCGGTGGATTTGCTTTCCATTCTTCCCCAGCAGGTCCTGGGTTCGTGGCTTCTGCTCCGCGTACAAATTCCTCTCGCCAGGACTCCCAGCCACTACGATTTCTCTGAGCTCCATCTCCTTTGGGTGGTGAAAAGAGGGGACTGTAAATCACAAAGTTTGTGTGTTAGAAAACCTCTTGGGTTGTACTCCGGCAACTTTCTGCTGTAGGTTAGAGCCCCTTGGTGATATCCTTTTTTCAAAGATGGGGTGTTGCATGGAGAGGACACCTGCCTGAACCAGTGCTGGGAGCAGCGGGAGCTGCCACCTGGCACAGCGGGTACCTGCTGTGGTTGTCTTCTCCTGGGGATGAGGACCAGGAAATGACCCAGTGCTCCCATGAAGCTGCGGCACAGAGCTGTGAGGTGGCAAAGCGGACGTGGCATGGGTCCCCTGCAACATTCCCCACTGACACGTGACAGGTTGGACAGGGGACATGATGCCCAAAATGTAACCGAGCGGTGCCTGCCTGCTGGCCAGTGCTGCCTGACCTGCTGGAGGGAAGCAACCCCAATTGCCAGTGAGGAAGCAGGCAGCAGGAGACAAGAAAATACAGCGCCTGTGCCCCTCCTGGTGTTTTGAGTTGGAGCTATCACACATCGCAGCAGATATACAGCCTTGCCATGCTCCCCATCCCACATCTGCCTTTGATAGATCACCACGAGCAAACCGGGGCAGCATCAAAGTGTTGCGCAGAAATTGGCATCCAGTGTGGCTCTGTGCAAAGACAAGCATCAAAGCTCTGGGCTGTAGGCTCTTTAATTAGCCGGTGAGCATCCAGGCAAAATTATGTCTTTATTAAACTCCAAATTACATTTGCAGGGCTCTGCTCATTAAAAAGCCCGTTTGGATAGAAACCCTTAAGAGAATATACACCGCGCCCCCAGTGAGTTACACTGCAGGTGACACCTTCGGAGCTCTGTGTGTGGGTTTCGAGGGGTTCACCGAGAGCTTTCCCCGCGTTTTGTGGAATATGGGCACCACCTTCTGGTGGGAGCCTGTTTTTTTGGGAGCTCAGGCAGGCTGGTGCGTGGGGAGGGCAGGCTGGGAGGGGATGCCTGGCTGCGGGGCGGCTGTTTCGCTGGGAGATGGGAAAAGGATCCGTGGCTCTGGATGCCCTGGGAAGAAGATTCCTTGACGTTTTCCCTTCACCCCTGGCAGCAGGATGCTAAACGCAGCTCTGGAAACGCGTCAGGCAGCGCTTGCTGCCTTGTGCTTTGGCTCTCTCTGCCGGCAGCTCGTCCCTACCGCACACGGCTCCTCGCAGTGCCCTTCGTGCACCAGCACCGGCTGGGGCTGGGCCCGCTGGCAGGCGGTGTAGTTACCTGTAGCTGTCAAAGCTGAGCCTGACAGCACTGTTTGCTTGATCCTGAGGGTGAGGAGGATTGTAGAAAGGTATCTGGAGCATCTCTTAGGATCGCCAAGTCACGGGGGTGCATTGGTAGAGCAAGGCTAGCGGCCCTTTTGTTGCGGACAATATCCATGACCAGCAACAGAGTGCAGCTGTAACCAGCAGGGATATGGTATTGAATAAGCACTGAGTAGTTGTCTGTTTTCCTGGCACCTGAATGTCTCATGCTCATTTTAAACCTTACCTCAAAAAATACAGTTGGGTTTTACAAAGGGGAAATGTCCCTGCAGAGCTTCTAAAGTCCGGATTTACGGGACTGCGTTGCTCTGTTCCCCCTGAAATTGCGATGTGGGACCTGTATATGTCTTAAAATTCCTGCCCTCTCTCACATAGCTCAGCTAGTAGAGGTTAAGTGCAAAGCAGTCATGTGAGAGCCTTTTGCCATCGGTACAGAGAGAGGCTAGTACCTCGGGAGAGCAATTCACGTCGCTTTTGTCATGTGCCTATATTAGCTGTGGATAAAGGGGTGCCTCTCTCTTTCCGCTGGCTGTGGAGGGAGCCTGGCTGCTGAGCTTTGAGGGATATTTTTAGGTGAGCGAAATTCCAGCCTAAGAGCTTTTGCCAAGGTCAACTTTAAAGTTTATGGAAGAGGGATCTGGAGTCCCAGGCTAGTGCTTTAAATCACTGAACCATCTGTAACAGGCCTGTAATCTGCATCGAGAAGGGCACCCGAGCAGTGGGGCTAAGAAAAGTTACGGTCTCATGATTCCTGTTTGCTGTCGCCCTGTGGATCAGGAGGGAATTAAATCTCTGTTTGCAAGGAGAGTGCTCACCCACCTCAGCTGGGGAGGCAACCTGGGACGCGACTGGAGGAGGTGGCTGAAGAATTACCAATTTTCTGGGGAAGGGAGTGGTGCCAAAAAGATATGGGGATGAAATCCTGAAATCTCCTGAAATCCTGAAAGCTGAGATCCTCTGCACTGGCACAGCAGTGACCCTTAAGGCTTTGCAGCAGAGCAGCCCGAGGGGCTGCAAGCAGCTAGAGGAGATCCCGGAGGGGATCCTGGGATGGGCACAGCAATCCCTGCAGCAGTCACCATGGAAAAACACATTTCTTTGCAGTGAGCACCTGTCTGTCGGCAGGCGTGTGCTCAGTGGTACAGGCACCAGGAATAATAGAGGAATCATTTGAACAATTAGCTAATCAGGGCTAATGAGAGCCTGAATCACTTATGGCACACCTAGGGCTGATGGGGAATTCCTTGAGAAAAGGGCCTTTTGTCAGCAAACACTGATTCATCACTGGTAATGAGCTATCCTGCGTGTAGGAACATTTGTCAGGCTGCAGGGCAGTGCCTAGTGCTTGGGGCTCATCTCTGGACCTTCCTGTGCCCAATCATTCCCAAAGAGACTGCTGTTACAGCATGCTTTTGGGGTGCAAGGTAATGATAGCACAGCACTTTGCATTTTTAAGGCTCCTAGAGAAAGCACTGGGTTTCTCTTTGGCTTTTGCTACTGGAGAAAACATTAATGGCGTAGCACCCTCACACAGCCTGCAGAGATCTGGCGGCCCCACAAACAAATAACAATACGAGGGGGCTGTGAGTACTGGGACGGTGCATGACCAAGGTGTGAGTGGATACCTTCAGGATACCTGAAGCCAAAGCTGGGCATTTGCTCTTTCCTCCTTCCCTGGTTTTGTGAGCCCATGCTGTAACCTCCCTCCTTGCAATGAAAATCCTGGCTTTAAAATTTCGAGGTGCTTAAAGAAGTACTGGGTAAGCACATTCGCTTTCAGGATGCAAATCTTTTCTCATCATGATTTCTAGCTTTGCTGTGTAATCTCGCAGGGTAGAAACTTCAGTTCTTTCTAGCTGGAGTCCCATGGTGTCACCTGGCTCCGGGGTGTGGAAATTAAAAGGAGCCAGCAGGGGAGCAGGGAGGGCTGAAAGCACAGAGGTGATCAGAGAAGTGTTGACTTCACGGGACGTGGCTTTGCAAGGGCCTTGAAAAGAAGCAGTTTGTAAAAGCATGTTGGTCTCAGAAGAAACCATAAAGAAATAGAAAAGAAAAATAGCGTACAGCTAGAGGGCAAAACTTTGGGATGGTGACAGAATGCCTGGCTGAGTCGTAATGGCTTTACCGAGCAGAGCCCTACCAGGGATCAGTGACACAGAAATGAATGAACAGAGCAGGGTATTTCAGAACAGCCATGGAAGCTGAATGCAGCCCAGTCACAGAGGTACAAAACACTTAGACACAGCCCTTTAAATAAACAAAACAGAGCAAACAAACAAACGGACCCGAAAGAAACACAGCACTCAGGTAAGCTTGTTTCCCATCACAGGCATTGAATGAAGCCACTTTCCAGAGCAGTTCTGTCATGTCTGTGCAAACACAACTGCCATGCAATAGTTAGCAATCGGGAGTGTTTAACTTATGGGACTATATATGACTGTTACATCCAGATTTAGATGCTTGGCTGTTATGATATAGTCTTGGAGTCTTTCTGCATCTTCCTTTCGTGGTCTGTGTATTTAATAAAGCAGTACTTTTCTTTACTGCTTCTTCATTTCCTCCTGTTGCAGCAGCATCTCCCAGCCTGCCCAACGGAGGCACAGAATTTACCTGAAGGATTGTCCTAGCATCTTGGGTAGGCAGCGTGCTGATACCATTCCTGTAGGGACTGTACTTATGCACACATAGGTGTGACAGTGCAGAAGGAGGGCTTGACTTCCTTACCGCAGGTCTCCTAAGTGACCAGCCATGGGTATCTCCATTGTAAGGGTCTGCATCTGAGCAGCTTGCCTTTGTAGTGGGGACGAGCTGGTCAATATATGGATCTAGAGCATGGTTCATCCCCTCCCATCCTGTACAGATAAATCATGTCATAAACCGCTGCTTTCGCTGTCTGCAATAGGAAAGACAGCTCACACAGCTGCACCGCGTATATGGAGGGAGAGGGACAACGAATCTCACCAAAGTGATTATCCCGAGGTCACCTGGGAAATTTGTAGCTGACTGGGGTATCAAACAAGGACATGTTAATGTTTGAACTGAGCATCTAAAGTATAAAGAATTTTCAAAACGCTCACTGTTTTTTTAATAATAAAAGTAGTCAGACCAGGTAGATATTTTAAGACGCAAAAATCCTGTTTTCTTGCATATGGTTTCAGTTATAAAACCAGAGGGGAAAACAAATAGAGAAAATATGAAATATAAACACCGTGGCTTCTAAACAGAATGTTTTTCAAAGGTTTCCATGAGGTGTTGGCTGCTCTGCAAAGCAGACTGTAAAACAACTTTACAAGCCACATTTATTCTAAGAGCTCCACTTATTGAAGTACAATTCAAACTCTTGTTCTGCGGGCCAAGTTCCATAAATTAAACACTTGTCCAATAACACATACCTCTCTGCTTGGATCCTCTGTTTCTTTTTGGCTTTGTGTGTCTGTGTCTCTCACTCTTTTTCAAAAATTCTTTGCAAATGGAAACAAACAAAAAAAAAAAGGTCTGCTTGTTTTAGAAATGAATTTAAGAAATAGACCAACAAAATAAAAATAAGGAGAGGAAAAATAAAACAGGTCAACATTTTAGTTCATCTGCCTCAGACTTTCTTTCTGTTATTTTGCATCTTGATGACACTGACTTAGGGCCGGGGCAAAGTCCACAGTGTGGAGCTGCATGGTGTCAGACGTCTGCTGATGCGGTGCCTCAGCTCCCTTACAGTGCACAGAGAGCTGGGTGTTCAGAGGAAACAGCAAAGTGACCTGGAGCTGAGGTGGGGCATGGGACCTGTGCCTGCCTTCAAAGAGCCCCCCGTTTCCCTGTGGTCGCCTCCCAAAGGGTTATGGCCTTAGAGATGTGATCCTAAGCAGGACCAGCCGTTTATTGCAAAGGGAGAGACATTGTGCTGTGGCTGGAGAACTGAGGGGTGGCCTGAGACGTTTTCCATCCTGACCTGGAGCAAGAGTGGGTCTGTGGATGTGCCACGGAAAAGCCCTGCCCCTGGGCTCCTTGGGGCTTCCCTCTCCATTTTTTCCTGCTGCTCTCTGTCATCACCCCTCTCCCATCTTGTAACTCTGCTGCTCTTTCTGCTCAGTGCAGAGCCTCGCATCCAGGCTGTGCCTAAATCTTGCAGGTTCTTTCTGCATGTTGGCTTTTGAAGTCTGATTGTTTTATTCATCCAAGGAGCTAAAGCCCTCACCTCATCTCTCATCGTACCACTTCTCCTTTAGCACATCCGTCTCTCTGGGCTTAGCAGCCATTCCTGCTCTGTTGTATCGCCTTCACCCTGATGTGGCGCTCTGTCCTTCTCCTTCCCATTGACCATAAGCTGCATGTCTTCACTTTCAGAACCAGTTATTGCTCTGTCTCACCAGCGGGGAAAAATTAATTTCCACATCCACCTGACCTGTAATGCTGGCTCCTTTTGCCGTTAATATTTCTAAGGATTATAGAAGTGCAGAGTTGAGGTTGGAAGGGACCTCTGGAGGTCGTGTGGTCCAACCCCTTGCTCAAGCAGGGTCACCCAGAGCCAGTTGCACAAGGCCATGTCCAAATGGATGCTCTTCTGGTGCACAAAGCTTAGATGTCCCAACACGAGCTGCTTCTGCCTGGCTGAGATACTACAACTGACAGGAACGAACAAGAGGATGAGGAAGGAAACATGATTTTAGGATATTTCAGTGTGGAAGAAACCAGGTGTAGTTCAGCTGCTACTCAAGGTGCTTTTAGGAAGTCTGTGTTGCAATGAAGTTGGAGCAGCTCTTCTGGTCAGTCCTAAAGGCTGAGCTGTGAGGACGTTGGCTCCCTCTGAGATGTGGTGGTTAGGGGTGGTGATGACTTCTTAAACCTCCCATCTGCTCTGCGGCAGTGGGGCTGCCTGAGGTCAAATAAAAGTTTTCTGATATCTCCCCCTGGCTTCTGAGGTGAAGCCTGGGTGTTCTCACTCCCTGGAGCACCAAGGGCACGGTGGGGCTGGAGGATCCGTGTCTCCACCACTGTCCAAGTGATCTTTGACCCATGTCACTTGTGTGCATACAAGTGTGCCCCAAGGCCAAAATGCGAGTGTAGAACATATATTTGGAAACTATTTCTATAGCAGACAGAGGTAGCTACTTACTAAACCTGTAAAGCCTTCTGCTGGTATCAGATAACCTGTACAAGTCATCAGCAAAAGAACCTCATGTTGGTGTGAAATATGCTGCCGTTTTTTAGCTGAGCGTGGAAGAACCAAGCCTCTCTCCAAGAAAGCTTTGCCTGTAAATGTTTTAACTGCAGGAACAATCACATGGTGGCTGCTATTCCCGGGCTGATCCAGCTGAGTACTGGACTGTCTTTAACAACGCGTGGTAAACCACAGGCTGTAACGTGCTAGGTGCTGTTCACAATGAATAAAAATGTCAGAGCTTGGCCAATATTTGGTTCAAACTTGAAACAAAACACACAGAATTTTAATGGGGTAACCGTAAAGGCATTTCTCCATATATTTCACGTTGCTTGCTCTTTAATAGTAAGTTAACGGGGATTTTCTTTTTTAGATAGCTACAATTTATCGTGTGTTTCCCTGGTAACTACAACACTGTGAACCTTCCCTGAAAAATCCGTTGGGATTCCTGCAATGTTAGTGAGCATAATGAATGGTAAATGTAAAGCAAACCCATTGAATGACTTTATTTTAAATTCTGGCAGAGACATAATTTCCCACAGTTCATAAACATTTACAAAAATGGAGTTTACATGTAGAAAAACAGTTGTTTTTATCACTCAGATCAAAGAATACGTTTATCTGGATGTACATGTGCATTTGCAGCCAGCTTTTGAGAAACTCGGGTGACAATCTTTAAGAAGCTTCACAGGCTAATACCGAACCTTTGAAGTCTGCAGCTACGCTCACCTGAAAATACAGACATCACTTCTGCTCTCTGTTTTGCATGAGTCTGAAGTTTACACTTCAAAGATTACAGACGACAGGCCAAATTCCCCAAATTGCTAACAGCACTGGAGCTTATCAACTAGAATGAAATGGAAAAGTAGGGCATGTTTCAGGACACAGGGCTTTGCATCCACACCCACACAGGGATTGTGCTGCCCGCCAGCCAGACGAATGGCACTTGCTCCCTGGAGACGCGGCTTTAAGCCTTCTGAAAACATAGCGGAGGGACTCCTATAATACTAATGACTTCTATATCAGATCCTAAGATGGAGGAAGCGGAGGAGCAAGAGCTGCAGATAACAACTCAGCGGCTGCCAAGGCTCCTGGCAGACCCTGGCACCGCTCCACGGCCCGGGCTTCCTTTTGTTGCAGCTGCACGAGTCCAGCGTTTACTGGATGGAGTCTGGTTTTCATCTCCAGATTCATCCCTCTGTAGTTAATAGAATGCCACTAATATAAGCGAGAGAAGGGTCATATCCATCAACCTGAGTGGAACTGCTCTGGGTTTGTGCTGTTGTACATAAAAGCTGTTCCTGGGGCTGTGAGCAGATGGGGGCTTGTTTCCTACAGGGACGAGCTGGCTTTCCACGCGCTACTGAGGCAGTGCGCATCCCGGGGCAGGTCTGCACCACCACCCAGCACTGACCGCATCTGCATGCTACGTCTGTGTTACGAGGCACACCTAGTTACAGCCTGAGAGCGTCAAGAACGGCTGGCATTTTGGGAAGGATTTGGAAATTTAAAAATGGGGTGTTCTGCTGAGGGAGAGCGACGCCCTCCTTTATAAAGATCTCCAACAAGAAAAAAAAAAAAAAGATGATTATTTTTTTAATTTTGGGGTCTTTCAGAATATTCCATTTTGCTTTAATCTTTTAAAATGCAATATATCTGTAATATCGAGTTACAAATAAAATGAAGTGTGGTTTCAAAATGAGAAACTGGAACACTAGAGGCTGACTAGCATTAGAGATTTTCAGAAGAAAATTGCTGTGTCTTGAGATTTCCACATTTCTGTGGAGTTCTTTGTTTTGTGGCTATATATATATTTTTTTTTTCCCCTGGTGCTTTGTTACTGTGCTGTGAGAACTGTAATATCGTGTAACTGAAACATCAAATACCTCCCACCATCAGAAGATGTCTTTGACATATTTCGGTGGGCAATATGTTTGTGTTCAAGCAGGATGCTCAAATCACACACAGGGTTGTGACAAGGATCTAATAAGGTTGAAAGCACATGAAACCTGATTAAATGATGTTTCTAATTAGTGGCGGGTATTACTTATCAGAAATGAAAAAAGTTTTTAAATTAAATTTGAGGGCTGAGAGGGTCAGATGACAAATAAACAAATTAGTTTAATCCTAATTCTTGTATGAGTGGAGCATGTGGTCTGGGAACTCTGCTGCAGCGAAGCTATTAAATGGGGGATTTGTGGAGGGGGCAAAGGAAATTTTCGCCCTCCAAGCTGAAATGCCAGGGAAATTGTTCATCAGGCAGGTCAAAAGATATTTTGTGAGGGCCTCCTCTGAAAGGAACTGTGGGGTACTGGGATAACCTCCCATCCCTAATACTGACAGGAAAAAGTGGGATGTGTAACTGCTTATTTTCCTGGCATCTTTATGGGGTTTGCAAGATTCATTTTGGGGGGATCCCTAGAATGTGTGCACACTGCAGGCTGTGTGGCACAGCTCGGCACCTGAGTATCTTCACTGAAGGCACACCACTGAGCTTGCCCCAGCACAAGCTGGAGCTGTGGTGGCCCCATTAATGTTCACATTTGCTTCCATTCCTATAACCTTCATCTCTGTTTCTCTGGTTGCTGTATCTCAGCCCCAGTTCTCAGTTCCCTGCAGCTTCCTGTGCTTCCCAGACCTGGACAGACATCCCTAAGTGTCTGTCATACGTAAGATCCCAGGTGGATGACCTTACCTAGGAGAACTGCTCAGGGCACTGTGATGCACACGTGCCTCGTGAGCTGGGTGGCAATGGGGACGTTGCTGGCTCATGTTAAGGCCAGCTGGGTTGTGTCAGGTGTTGTCTGAAGTTCAGCCCTCCCAGTGGACACGCGATGTTGTCTCCGAGTGCCAAACAGGCTCCTGCTTGAGGACTTCAGCCAACACCAGAATGTGCCTTTTGTTTTCCAGAGACCGAGTTATGAACTTAGAAATGGGGTTATGGTTTGTGACATTCAGGGCTGCACATCCCATGTTATTGATTTATTTTTCCATACTGAGGGCATTTTTTACCAGTTTGTCTTGGCTACGGTGGGAGCTGGGGCCAGGGTGTGTGAACACTGGGCGTGGCGTTACTGCCCTCAGTGCAGGGGATGGATGAGACTCAGGTTTGTGCAGGGATATATTTTAACTGAAGCACTGATGCTCGTGAGGAAAGGGATGGGACAGAAAGACATAAGAGCATTTTGCCAGACCTCCTTCTGTGTTTCATTTGCAAGTGTATGTACTGCAAAGAGCCCAGCCAAGGGCTGGAGATGTATTCAGGCTGGGCTTCCAGAGAAGAAAAGATGGAGAGCCAGGATTAGGCCAATTCTCAACTCATGCAGAGGAAAGCAAAAGAGGGGTTGGGAGTTAGAGACCTGATCAGAATTATGGCATGTGAACAGGGAAGCAGAGCCAAAGTCATGGCCAGTTTCTGTAGTTCATACTCAATTATTCAATTGGAAAGAGGTGGAAATGTGTCGGTGTCTGAGACGTGTTCCCAACTTCACCCCACGTGTGTGAATAACACCCTGTTCCCTTGGTGGTGGGCGGGTAACCCAGTTTGGGGCTCACCACTAGGCTGGGTAGGTTTATGGTTAGCTACACGTGTTGAAGGGATTTGGAAGAGCATGGTGGCAGGTCTTGGGAATTTAAAATTTAATTTTATTTGTTAAAAGTTATTTAAAAATTAAAATACAATTTGAAGTTTTAGAATTTGTTCAGGACACATATCTTCAGGATCTGTATGTTTTAAAAATAAAATTCTGTATTCCTTGTTTTTGGTTATCAGTGTGTGCCTGCAAGGAAATAGCCTTCAGGTGGGGTTCTGGTTGTGAAAAATATTGCTGCAGAATGAGAAGTAGAGCTGAATTTTGTTGATCTCACTTGATTTTGTTGCCTTATTGTGAATTTGTGCTCAATATGTATTCTTAACAGGGGCTGGTCTTAGATTAGGGATAACCTTTATGAAACTGGTGATTACAGAGCTATGGTTATTTTCAAATGTGCTTTTCCTGTGATGGAGGGCATTGGTATCACTTTATTTGAATACTTTAAGTTCAAGTTTTCTGTGGTGCTTTATGCCTTTTTTATTCCCTATATTATTGTTGAAGTCACTTTTACAGGACTTGAAAGAAGCATTGCAGATCCAAGCTTATAGCTGAACTTTGGCATGACTGTGAAGGAAAATATAGTTTGCATCAGCTTGTTTTACTCGCAGTGAATTTTCACATGGAAGAATGTGCCTTATCTATAGCCAAGGTGAGGTTTAGTGCTAGATTCTATTGTAATGCTCAAAATGCAACATTTTGTTTCAATGAAGGCTCCCAGTTGTGTGGAGGAAATGTCTAACTAGTGTCAGCTTATTTAAGTGCTGTATTCTTAGGCTTGTGTGGCCTTGAGTGCCTTGTTGACAGCCAGTGCTTGGGTAATATAGGGTTTATGAGACTAAAGGATGCATAATGAGGCTTATAATATAAATTTGCCAGTTGTACTGAGGCCAGTGCAAAGGTTGTGATTAGTTTGGAGGGTCATGAAAAGTTGAATTGGAAAGCCAGGGGTTTGGCTGTAGTTTGCCAGCTGCAAAGAGAAGAGCCGAGGTCTGCTTCCACTTGGTTTGAATCCCTTAGTCTGAAGGCCTCGTCTGGAGCCAAAGTCAAGGGTAGATTTGGGGTCAAGATGCACTCAAGGGTCCTTGTTATGCACCAAAATACTTCTCCATGAGGCTGCTCTGGGATTTCCTGTGTTTCTAGGAATAGCTGAAATGCTATGGTGACACCATCAATGAAAGAAACACACTATCAATAATGTTGTCATTGACATCAGATATGTCATTTCTGGGCCATGGATTATGTTTTCCACATCCGTGGTATAAGCAAAATCCCAAGAGTGATCCTCATGCCCCACCTTGAGTAAATACTGCTTTCTAGTCTGGGTACTCTGAGTTCCCATCCGTGCTGTCCCTCTGGCAAAGCCACAGAACCCAGTCTTCCCTTTTTGCCATTAGGGGTGATAAAGCAGAGCCTACCTCAGAAGCTACCAGAGAGATTTTAGTAAAGATTTTAGAGCATCTTGGCTAAAATGTTCATGAAGGAGTAATGCATCACTTTGTTTTGTGCTATGAGAAGAGAAGAAAAGGTTAGATTTCCCTCTCTGTCTCTTTCTCTGGATATAGAACAATATTGTTTGAGGGAAAGATGCATTTTATTGCTAAAAAAGCAGTTTCAGGTCACTCCACATATAGCAATAACAGCTGTATTTAGCAGAGTACTTTGTCAGAAGAAAACAAAAAAGATCAAATGCAGGGAGGGAAAATCAAAGAGTTAAGATTTAGTTGTTTTTTAAAGCCTAGTTTAGCTAAATCCAGTGATAATTTTTCAAAGGAGAAAAGTACCGCAGTAAAACATTTATTGTGTTTTTGTGCTTGTTTTCATTCCTTGGAGAAAAATGAAATGGTTTCAGACTCATCTAATGCTATTTTTTTTTCTATTTTTTTTTTGAGTTCAATCATTAAAACCAAAAAGCAATTATTCACACAGTTCTCATTATAGATTATACTAGAAGTACAAGTTGTAAGATAGCTTTTTGGCCTGACCCAGAACCATTTAAGAAGACATCATTTGGTTTAAACGGATGTTGGCAAGGTCCTTAGTAAGTATGTGAGTGATTAAAGAAAGCCAGATCTTTGAAAATTAGAAGAAGAAAATATCTGAGTGTGAAAAGTCCTACAAGACGTGTGTGAGAACTAACTCATCTGCATGGTTTGTGCTCAGACCAGTTTGGTGGAGAATTGTTGAGGCCCGAGGCACAAAGAAAGCTGTTTGGGCAGCAGAAGCCAACTTGGAGGCTGTAAAGTGATTTGTTTCTATTTCCTTGTATCAATTTGAAAAGTCAAGTCAGCTTTACAGCTCTGAAATAAACACAGTTGGGAGTTTATGTGAGTTCAGGATGGCGTAATCTGTATGTTTTGGACATGCTGGGGGAAGGAGAAGAAACATTTGCAGCCAGCTTGCCAACATGTTCCTCATTTGACATATCAACAAGTTGGTTGAGGTAATGGGAGAGATAAGTGTTTTAAGTTGTAAATGCTTAAGAAGCTGAGAGTCTGGAAGAGGGAATTAGTTTTGAAGTTGAGCAGTCTGTTACAGTCAGATACATGGGATGGTGTGAGGGGACTTGGGCACTTGCGAAGACCTTGATGCCCTCTGTCCTGAGACAGGTGCCCTGGCCGGCACTTGGGGCACGAGGTGTTTGGCTCCCTGCAGAGCAGACATTCACAAGGCAGAGGGCAAGCAGGAGTCCGTCTCAGCCAGAAATGTTCATCCTTTGGGCTGTGGACAGCCTGCCAAAATGTTCAACCACCTGGCAGCCAGCTCTCCCCGGCTCCCGTCCCGGGGCACAGGCAGCGAGCTGCAGCTGGACGAGCTGCCCCGGCCCGCAGCTGGCTCCTGGGACCAGGCCTCGCTGTGCTGGGACCAGGCCTGCTCAGAAACACTGCTCCTATGGAGCTTTCCAGCCAAAGGTGGAAGAATTCCTTGTGTGAACTGAGCTGACAATGAAGGAGACAGAGGGAAAAAGTGTTACCAACACTGATATCACACCTGCATTAAGTTCATGGTTTCTCTCAGAGATGTGGGAGCTTGAGGGCTCCTGGTGCCCACAGGGTCTGTCCTAAGCTCCCGAGCTGGCCTGTGACTCAGAGCCATTGGGTCTCTGTTCAAAGCCCCGTGAAGTCGGAGGAAACATGGATTGCTCTGTGGTCCTCTGTCACTCAGCCACTGGAACAGGCCACCCACTGAGCGAAAGCTTTTGGGTTTTCATCAGTTTTAAAAACTAATTGATATGAATCATGATAATGTAGATCTTGCCTTTGGCAGTCAGCAAAGCCACTTACAGAACTGCAGCCTTTACATGGCTGGAGATATCTCAGCCGTGTCACTGGAACTCAAGGGCAGCAAAACCTTCAGGGATTTATTAACACAGAACAATTTTTCCTGGTTCTGAAAGCCTCTTAATACTTTCTGCAGCATATACCTTCTTTTTATCTCTGGACTTTCTGATAATGTTTCGTCTTCCATTACCTAAGGCCTCAGCTGGCTCTAGAAGCTGCCCTGGAAAGGCACGTTGAAATGCCTTGTTTTCTGTTTTACAGGTGGGGAACCTGAGAGCAGGACCATTTAAGGCTGGCATGTTTGCCAGTGATTATGGAAATATGTGTAATTGTACATCTTAACAGTCAGTGTGATTTTATGATGTGTGCATGTGGTTTTAAGTATGTTGAAGTCAGCAGGAGGCAGGGAGGCTTAGGAAGGAGGAAAATCAAGCCACACATCTCTGGGTAGGTGTAAGGATCAAACGCCCCTATTTCAGCCTACTGACTTCAGTCTCTCCGTGATCCAGTCCTTCCCTCTGCAGAGTGAAGCAGCGATCACGCTGACAAGAGCTAGGGACGGGACCTGGGGGGTTAAAGAGCTCTTCAGCCCTTCTCCTCCATCCTGGCCACCTGCTGCAACATCCTGGGAAGTGCCTCCTGCCTGGCATCGCCGTTCCTGCTGGGTTCCCCAGCTCTGACGGCGATTCATCGAGCTGTAGGGTCGGGCTGGCAGTAGGTGCCATGGGCTGTCCTACCTGGGGTGGGCTGATGCTGGCCAGCCCTCTCCTCTCTGCCTGCTCAGACCCAGAGGTTCTTCTCATTTTCGCATCCAGCTGCGAATTTTGGCCGTGCGCCCAGTCCCTCCTGCAAGGCTGCTCCCATATTTACAGCGTATTTCTCAATCACAGAAAAAGTAGCTGATGAAATTTGCAGAGGCAAGCACAGATAAGTGTACTATAAAACCCCTGTTTTAGAAGCTTAAGCAGGGTTAAAGCATCCGAGCAATCTGATGTAAAAAATGGAGTTACTGGAATTTTGGTATTGCTATTGGTAAAATAAAATGGATTTCAGGTCTTTATTATGCAATCAAAATACTCGAATCACCATTTGAACTAAATGAAAGTTTACTGTGTACGCACATAATTGTTTTTCCTGCTACCTATTACTTGATTGGGGTTGGGTAAGGTTAGTGAAAGAATTAAATTAATTTTCTATGAAAGTTATGCATTATGAAGTAAGAGGTATAAAAGTTACATTACACATGGCAAATGTCTTGAGGGTTTGGTTTATAGACTTGTTTATATTTTCATTTTAATGTTTATTACTTTCTCGGTGTCATTTCCACTTTTGCATCTCTATACTCATTACACTTTTATTATCTCTTTTATAAAATCAATGGCTGCAAACCAGAGAATTTTGTTGTTGAAATAAATAGATCCAAATATATCTATCCATAAATTAAATATTGTGGCTGTGAAAAGGACTTTTCTGAAGTCACCAAGCTTAAACTGAAGCCAATTAGTGGCTGACCTTTCATTTTTATGGACCGTGGCATGCAGCACATCCATCTGACTTGGCAGATTTGAAATTATCCAAGTGATAGCTGAACTGCATTGAAAAATACATTAGTAAAATTAGTGCTCGTGAAAGGCAACAGATCAACAGCCTCAGAAATCGAATGCTCACAAGCTAGACACAAAACCCACTGAAGCCAATTATAAGTCTTTCTCTTGGTTTCAGCGGGTTCAGGATGAGGACCTTTGCCACATAGTTTATACAGCCTTTTCAGGGGCTGCACAAATTTCAGCCAGTGGTTGTTCACTGCGCAATTCAGCTGATGCACGCTTCCAAACATGCCGTGAGACCCGCGGGTGGAAAGTGCTGTCATGGAGCAAGGGAGATCTGATCACAAAACCCAGCAAGTCAAAGAGATGAAAGGACAGAAGAGGGCCACTGGTCTACCAGGGAAATTGGTGAAAATGGAAACGTTGCCTTAGCTGAAGTGTGTCCAAATACAGTCACACATGCCAACATTATTGAAATTTTGTGCCTGGTCAAGCAGCTAGGGACGTTTGTTATTGCAAAAATTACAAAAATATTCACTGGCTGTAGAGACAGACGGAATGAGGAAAAGGTGTTTACGAACAAAGCTGTGAATTGGTAGCTGTTGTACCCATGATTAAAGGAGATTTATGTTTTATATTGCCAGGGAAAGTCCTGTCAATGTCTAGCTGAAGTGGAATCCAGCTAGTTGGTGTAGGAAAAGCCCCAAACGTCTGTCAGAGCTGTAGCATCACATCCAGGCAGACGCTTGGTGTAAATGCGAGGATTTGTGGTAATGCAGAAGCCGCCTTATCCTGGGTATCTACCACATCCCAGGGGGCTGGGCTGGGGGATGCGACAAGAACAGGCACAGCCTGGTGGGAGCTCAGCCCTCAATGAACTCAGCTCCAAGGGACACCCAGAGACTGCTTCATATTTCTCCACAGTCCCTACACATTTCAGTTCTCCTCCTTGCTTATGAAGGCCCGTGGTTCCCTCCCCAACTAGATATTGGACCAAAATTTCCACTGCTTCGAACCACAGGCAAAAATAAAATGGTCATACTCCTTTTTCACACCAGAGCTGAGTTTGGGCTACATGACTTGACTTTTTAGTTTCATGAGTGCCAGTGTTGAGTGAGATCATAGGTATTTAATTCTGTTATTTTGATTTATTTGTGGAGTCTGCTAAATACTTGAGGAGGTGTGAGATGTATCACCAGAAATGAATGACGTTTCTGGTGTGCTTAAGAGACTTTTGAGTTGGAGTCTCCTTTCAGGGATGCCTGTCAGGGAAAAAAGGTGGTCCTGCCCCTCTCCTCTGTCCTGGTCTTGCTTCTGGAGCAGGCTTGCTAATTTGGGCTTCTCTTCACAGGACAGTGAAGCAAATCTCTAAGGCAAACTCAAGTTTATACATTCAAAGCAAATGGGATGGAGACCCTTAATTCCCTTCTGTATTTCTGAGGTGCCATTCCCCTGTCCTTACACCATCAAATCAGTCTCCTGGTTGCCACCAGGCAACCCCAGACCCATCTTTGGACGTCTAAGGACCAGCCAGGTTTCTTCTTCTGGTGTTTTCATGGAAAGGCAGTTCTAGAGCCTCGTCACATTTTATGTTAATCTGTTCCTTCCTATTTTCTCTTTTCCCCTCTCTCTGCTAGTCTTCTCCAGGCTTACTAGGAAAATGGGGTGGTTGTGAGGAAACTAATCACCTTATGAGAAGTAATTGAGCTGCAGGAAATTTGCCCAGTGGTCTGAACAGAGAAATGTAGCATTTGGTAACGATCAGGCTTCTAGTGTGTTGAGATCTTGCCTACTCAGCTGACCAGTATTGCCTTGTATTGTGCTCATGTTTTCCCATCTGTTTGTCTGTATCAATCTTTTATTAAATGTTTCAATCCAAAGCTACTTTGGAGCTGGGCCATCTTTTTGGCTTGAATATGTATAACATCAAGCCCAGTGGGATTTATGATTACGGCTTCCATAAGGAACACAATATGAATAATAATATGAATAAAACTAGCGAATATAATTAAACTTGCCATAGAACATCTAATACAAATCCTATATCTAAAAATAGAATGCCACAAGCAAGAGAGATGTTCAAATTTATTTCAAGTGATTTTTTTTTTTTGTCACTGGGATTTGCAAGTGGACGGGAGAACTATATTTCAACAAACTTGCCGTTCCACTTATAAATTTTCTAATCTGGGTTTTTATGAAATGACTTGAATTATGCCCATCCCTGCTACTCCACAGTGAACCCCCCAATGTATATTAAGCAGGATGCCAGTAATGATGTGGTCGTTTTGAATTGTCTTGTTGGAGTTTTGCCTGAGGAAACAGAGAAAGCTTCGAGATCTAGCTCCTTGTGTGGTGGACAAAGCATTTCATTACATTTAAGCAATGAGCACAATGTTCCTTTTTGACAGTCGTTATTGTTGTTGGAGAGGGCGAAGAAAGACTGTGATCCAAAACATCGCTCGCCTTAAATGGGTTTTGAAGTAATGAATAGCTGTGGTTGTTGGTAGTGAGAATTTATGGAGCTGTTGGCTATTGCTGCCCATCCTAATGACCAGTATTTCGCCAGGTAGTGTTATTTGCATAGTGCTAGCACTTTGTGTGATGGTCATGGAGCTGGGTGCTCTGGAAGATGCTGCACAAAAGATCACTTCTGCCCCCAAGAATTTGCAGCCCAATTGCAATAAGGTCTGTTCCTTACTGTGAGGAACGTGGCAATGGACAGCTAGGTAGGATATCAAGAGGAAGGGTGGTCTGTTGACAGCCCAGTGGTCCAAGTGAAATAAATTAAGGCTTCAACTGAGACAAGTGGCTTGGGAACTGTATTTTGGAATTATTAACCTTGGGTATTATCAAATTTGAGTTCTCTTTTGAATGTAGGAGCATTTTGCTTCCTTATGTTCGCCTTAGTGGTGGTCTGAAATTCTAAAAAAGAGTAGCACGGGGAAGATTGTAAAGACCTGTTAAATCTTCATGATCTACTTACTTGAAAACACTAGTCAAGTAACGAGTAGTCTCTTTTTGAGAAGAAATGCTCTGTGTGCATTGGTAACTGAGGAGACATGTGGTTGTCTGCTGGTTCTGACCAGAGGGTAACCTTACAGCGAGGATGAGACTACAAAACGGACATATCTCCCCAGCCACTAGAGAGATGGGAAGAAGGAAGAGATCATCTTTTTCAGAGGTAAATAGGATCCTGGTTTGACAAAAAGACTTAAAACCAAGTCCAAACCATGCAGAAGCTGAGAGAGCTGAGCCACAGAATTGCATAATGCCATTCTTTTACCTGGACTTTCTGTTTGTTTTGTTGTCTAAGTAAAGAACAACAGAGTTAGAGACCTTTGGAAGGTCTGCGGATTGCATTCCTCACCTCGATGGCAATCTGTAGATCAGTGTTCGGGTGGGACTTGCACAGCTGGGGAGTTAGGGAGAGCTGGCACTGCGTGGCAGGATGTGACATCTTGCTCAGAGGTGGTAATGGGTGCTCTTCGGAGCCTAATGTTAGCTCCAGTTTACATTCCCTCCTGTCTCGGGAGGCTTTGCAAGGATGGGGATTCACGAGCATGCATGTTGCTTGCTGTCACCAAAGGGAGCCCTGCGCAGGACGTATCCACTGGTGTGTCCCTGTCAAAAGGGTGGAATGTCCTGTGCTGATGGCTGTACCCAGCGAGGGCTGGGCTTGGTTAGGACGAAGCCAGGGGCCTTCCAAATTTTCTTTTCTCTCAGCTTGCTTACTGGATATCCAGTAAAATATCCCCAGACCATTTTCCGCTTATTCCCTTTGAAGAGCCGTCCTTGCTAAAATGCAGAGAGCAGTAAATGCATGCGTCCTGTAGCTGCCACTTTGTATATTGAATTAGTAAAGCTTAATAAGTCCCCCATTAGTTTGTTGCACTATGGAGAATACAGGTGCTTTTCTGCATAAAATTTTCACACAACACAGCGGGAGTTGCACTTTAAGCCTAAATGGCATGCACTTAGTTATCTAATTTTTGCACGTTAATCCTCTCAAGATGTCTGTTAACATAAACCTCATTAATTAATGTTCCTTTAGCATCTGCAAATGTATGATTCAGTGTTTTAAAGGAAATTGAAAGACCACAGAGTATTGTATTATGACTCATAATCTCAATAACATTTAAAGGCATGTAAAATAGCTTAGCTGACTCCTTGACACTGGTGGCACATGGCACAGAAATATGCCACCCTCCAGTCAAAAAAAACAGAAGGTCGTATCTCTGCTAACTGCATGCGTACTTATGTTCTTTGACAATCACAGCCATAGCAACACTTTGGCAATTATCTTCGTTTGAATGTGTTTTGTTAAGGAAAAAATGGTATTCTCACTGAAAATAAACATCTAAAAAGACATGGAGGTCTGAATGAGACCCACTAGACTTGCTTTTTGGTCAATGGAGATAAGCAAGCAGCTCCAGAAGGTAACTCACCTGATCACAAGCTAAGAGAATTCGCATCTAACCCTTATGCAAGCACCAGTGTTGAAACAAGCTTAAGGTTAAATTTTTATTTAGCAAAAAGTGAGTTCTGAAGGGACTTGTGGCATTCCTTTGCCTTTCTTATTTTGAATGGGAAATAGCAAACAGCCTATTGTCTCTGTTTTGGCATGTCTGAGGCCAGAAAATGTGTCAGACATGCGCTGTGGTACTGAAATTCAAGCCTTTATTTCCAGTCCAGAGGGACCTCGGATTTTTAAACAAATGGCCAAACTTCTGGATATTTCTTTTGCAAAGCAACTTCCAAATTGCTCTAGTGCTTGCAATAGTGCCTTCCATCAGATGATGTGAGCCTACTTAAGCATCAAACCTTTACCAATAAAATACTTACACAACAGAAATGGGAAAAAATTGTACCAAAAGTATGATGATATATTCATGTATCATCACTGTGCATTTCTTCTCAAAATCTTAAATGTTATCTGTGGATGGGATGGAGCAGACTTGATGGAGATCAAGAAGAGAAAAGGAAGCATATTATAAGTGTTTTTGCTCAAGAAGGCAGGAGCTAAATCTCCTGTGGACAGACTTAATCACAGATATACAACTTAAATCCTCCCGTTAGCAATATTTTCTTAAACCTTGTGGGTTATTTATTGCTGGTAATGTTTTTAGCAGAAGGGCTGATTAGCTGTTGGAGCAAACTACCAGGGAAAACAGTGGATTCCTCTTCTCCTCAAGTCTTCATCTCAAAATTGGAAGTCAACATTGCTACGCTCAATACAGCAGCTACAGGATGAAATTTACAGTCTGTATTACATGGGCTGAATGCTGAAATGTCCCTTCTGGCCTGAACATTTATGCATTTCAGTGTTTCTGAAGTGCCTACAGATCCTTGAATAAAAGGCACAATTGGAAGTACAACATATTTTATGGGAGAGCTCCATCTGCCTTGTGCAGAGGTAAAGAAAACCTCACGCAGTCATACAGTGAGCTCAGGTACGTGCACATTTTATTGAATTTGTTACAACTTTCAACCAAGTGGGTGCCTAGACATAAATAAGCAAGGCCAGACTAGTTTTACCAAAATACATACTTCTCTCACCTTGACAGGCACGCAAGGGGCTGCAATTGCCTGCATCTCAAGGACAATTTTAACAGCAAGACCGTTCACCTCAGGGGACCACTCTCACTCTTTTTATTTAAAAAAGGAGAAAAGAAACCCAATCTTAAACATATGATGGCTTTATTATGTGAAATCCAATAGGAAATGAAGTAAGAATATCAGCCTGCTTTCATTTGGGTAGTTTCCTAGCAAGGGATTTTGTTTTAACTTGGAAGAGGGAAGCTGTGTCGGAGGCTCGCTTCCCTTCTCCTAAATATCAGGACCCTGAATTTAATTGTACAAAGGTCATTGGGTGAGCTGAGCGATATGAAAGGTAGAGCAGGCTTGATGGGAACTGTCTCCCAGGGTTTGATTCAGGTTCTGCAGCTTTGGAGAGGAAGGATCAGATGTAGAAGCAGAGGGAAAAGACCCCTCTGAAAGACTGCAGCACATCTATTGGTTTGCTGCTCATGTGCACATGGGTGTGTGTGTGTGTGTCTGTGCACACTCGCTGTGTAAGCCAGCTAAATTCCGTCTTCATGGACAGTTCAGTGGAAAGTTAGCTTGAAAATGCAGTATATCATATTTCATGAATTTAATAGGGTTTTCATGATTTTACAAAGTGCTTCAACCAGACACTCACGGCTGGAGGCTGCACAGCAGGAGACCTAAAACACTGCATCTGTGTTTTTCAACTCTTGCCAGAATCCATTGAATTTGATCCGGAATGACTATGCATCTTTGGAATGTACATTCACTTTTCTCTTGCCTTATCCAAATAAAAAAGGGAGGGGAAAAAAGAGTCCTATGAGAATTCCATATGGAAACACTAAACTAGCATTATAAAGGATTTCCTATAAACAAAATTACGGTCACAAATTTTGGACTCGGACCACATTTGAAACAAAGGACCCTTTGTCTCCCTCTTTTTAATATATTATTTTATCTATGTTAACACACACTTTTTTTTTAATAGATTTATATAAACACACGCACACGTATACACTCACGCAAAAATGAATGTATATATTAGTTTGAGGTCCATTTGCAATCTCTCTTTTTTTTTTTTTTTTGAGATTGCAGAACTCCTAACAAGAGCAAACTTTAATCGTTCTGTGCACTAAATCCCCTGAAAATAAATATCCAGGGCAACTTCAAAAGCCCTTAATTAGAAGCACATGTGTGGTGTTACAAATTTCTGGCTGAGGCGGCTGAGTTGTAATTTAATGTTATGATCTGCCATAAATATTATCCATAATGAGCAGACTTCGTGTTACACTTCTGTACGTCAGATAACTGCAATATTTTTGTCTGCTTTTGTTCAATCACTAAACCTTAAGTGAAGTTTAAAATTAGAAAGAAAGAAAGGAAGAAAGAAAGAACCAGTTTTCCCACCAGGGAGCTGAACATTTTTGTCCTCCTAGCTGTAAAGAGAGCTATTGATTTTATTCTGTTTTCTTTGTTATACTTTAGAAATGTGGTAAACAGATAATAATGTGGAGATGATGGGGGAAGGGGGATAATAGGGATGGGAGGTTAGTGAGATGACTGCTGGTTTTGAACATGTTTCTGATAGCAGCTTCCTGGAATAAGTGCTGTGTTTCCTCCCCTCAAACCCCTCACAGCTCATTTCTGCACTAAAATCCAGATCATTTCTGCCCCTGTGCTATGCCTGACCAAGGGGCAGTTGTCTATTGTACTGCAGGAAGTTGAGGACTGGGGAGAAAATTTTGTATGCTAATTTTAGGCACTGTTTGTTATTTGCCTCTGCAGCCTTGGCATGGCCTATGTATGAGCGTATGTATATATCTGTGTGTGTGTGTGGAAGGAGAGGGTAACGAACCAGCCGGCAAATTTACAGTACAAATATACAGCTGTAAGGATTATGCACTGGTTTCCTAAATGTGTGTGAAAAGATGCAGAAATAGTGTGGGGCCATGGAACAAGTCCACAGCCTCATGACTCATGTAGAAAAAGGCAGTGCGGTTTTGGACTTCAACCAAGAGCGCAGGCTGCATGGTTTTTCTCTTTGCAGAGTGCTCTGGGACCCCCCCGTACCTATTTAAAATGACAAGCCTTATCTGGTGCTCATGACTTCAGGTATCTGAGCTGTGCTTTGGCAGGCTTTCCGTGCAGCCGCATCTTTTAGCCATGTGCAGGAAAGCTGCTCCCTCCCGGGCTCGCGCTCCTAGACAGAAGATGTTGCGTGTCCTCAGCCTACGCTCCCTCCAGCAGTCTGAGCATCTCCTGCATTTTCTCCCACTCAAACAAGCCTTTGGGTTGGAAACTGCTTTTATGCCTGATCCAAAAAAACTACTGCAAGAATGAGCAAAAGTCTCCGTCAAAGAGCCCAGGGTGTGGACGTGTCTCCTTTATTGACTGCAGCGGCTCGACAGAAAACGTGGCTCCTGCAGCTACATGCTGACAGAGCTATTCAGAGCGGGGAAGCGGTGAGCAAGGACATAACGGCTTCAAGCTGCAGGCGCTACGGGGCCAGATAGAAGGCAAAGGATAGCTGGAAAAAGCACGCTCTGTGTGGGCATGGTGGCGGTCGGTCGGCAGCATGGCGTGGCTCCCTGTCTGTTCAGCTTTCGCCAGGCTCTCTAAGTGCCTGCCTGGCTGCTGCCACTGCTGCAGGGCAGAGACTGGGGTGTCTGGGGCAGCATCTCCTCGCAGGGGATGTCAAGCCCTCATGGGAACAGCAGTTGATTCCCGTGGCAGCAGAAGGAGCTGCAAATCCAGCTCTTCAGGGTTTCCTCTGCGAGATCTTGTCTCAGCTCTGCCCCTCATTCCTGGGATGCCTTATATGCAGTTTTTGCCTATGCTATTGCAAAGCCTTGAGTTGGATCACATCCTATCAGGTCATTTAACTCACATCAGATACAGCAGGTCAGGTTTGTTCTCTGTGCTAACTCCCTTCAGTCTAGCCAAGTTACACAGTGATGAATTTGGCCACCTCCTTTTCCTCTTTAGGTGCTACAGAGCAGAAACAAAGCATGAGGCTGTAAACCTTCCAGGTGACACGTTATCTCCAAAAGGCTGCCAAGCTACTTTGTAAACTTCAGTTACATAGGAGAGAAGATAAAAGCTGTAACGATGCCCATCAGTTCCCATGATGGATATGCTGCTCTGTTTCTGACCGTGTTGAATGTCTCCAACCAAACCTTTTATTAAAGTCCTGAAAATAAAATACCTCTACACCCCTCTACCCCTTCCATCTTCTAGTTTCTGGAACCAGAAGTGCCAAGATACGGAGAGGCTGTTGTCGAGACATTTCTCACAGAAGTGATGGAAATACCCATTTCTCTGTGACTGCCAGGATCAATTTGTAGGCTGGGAGGGTTCAGATAATGCCTAGAGACCTGCAGAGCTGCCAGTGCTTCTCTGAATGTAATCAGCACTCGGAGTCATCTCCAATAAACACTTGCAGATACACTGTCCAGTACTTCGGTCCATGTACCAAACAAACCTTAAACCTAGTACTTAAAATTATATCGCTAGGAAGAGTTTTTAAGTCCTCATTTCATTAAGTTATTTAACACTTTGCAAGTGCCTTCCAGCCAGGGATCAAGAAATTGTTTAAAGATGTGAATCCTTCCAGTGTTTCAGAGCAGCTCTCCAAAGTCTTCCCCTGCCACCCCCCAGCTCTGGCTGACTGCTGGGTTGCAGGTGAATTCCTGGATGGGCGTGACGTGACACTTCTGGAAGCCAAACTTCTCTCCCACGTGTCTTCATTTGCAATCATTTGGGTGACTGTGGCTGCAGGTAGGATGAGGATTAGGTCTTTTTCAACTCAGGCCATCCTATGATTCTGTGATTCCATGATTACCTGGCACATCCCCCTAAAGGGAAGCTTCAAAAAGCTATGTGTGAAAAACAGGTTGAGAGACAAAAACCGAGAAAGTGCTTTTTCAGCCATAGTTAAATGCTCATAGTGAGTTCGAGCCAAATGGGAGCTCTGATTTTGTGTGGCCTGTCCCCGTGCCCCCTGCCCTGCAGGAGGCTGCTCCTCTGCCCATTCCTTGTCTCATCCGGAGCTGCAAGAAGGGCCAGCCGTACCAGTGCCCCAGGTACAAGGTCTGTGGGACCCACCAGCTACGTTCTTCCCAGGGAAAGAGCCACTGAAATGTGGTTTCGTGAGGCTCAGCTTAGCCAGGAGGTGAATAGGACCTTGTGGCAGGTTGTCAGATGTCTGCCAGCTGCTCCCCCTCGCCCTCACTCTGCCCTTCCCCATGTACCCCCTCCACTTAGAGCTTTGCAAGAGCAACAAAAAAGTGATTACTTAGGAAGAACGTCACAATTTGAGATTTTACAGCTTTGTGATTGGTCTCTGTTGGCCCACAAAGGCTTTTCACAATGAAGGGAGGAAAAAAAAAAAGAAACAGCAGGAGAGAGGAACAAATTTAGTCCTCTGGCTACCCATTCTTTCATCATCATTGCTTCACATCTCTATAGTTTGTCCTTTCTGCCACTGCAGCCTTAGTAGGGTTTGGGTCAGACGTGAAACCAGGCCATCTGGGGTACAATAATGGTCATGGTTCTTCCTTTGGGTTGGCTTACATTCCATGTAGCAGGAGCACAGTTGCTAATGCTGCCACAATCCAAAGCAGGATCCCTATTTAAACGTCATAACGTACGGTGCGTCTTGACCAGCTGCCCTGAAACCACAGGGGTTAGTCACGTCCCTCGCTCACCCTGCTAAACCACAACGCTGCCTGGCAAAAGGGCCACCTGTGTGCATGGACGAGGCTGAGCGATGTGGGGCTCCTCGAGGGCTGCAGAGACCTGCTGCCCCCAAACACTCCTGCTTTAGGACGCCAATAGGTGGAGCTGAAGAACAACGCAGAGCACGCGAGTGAGCACACACGGGTCGGTTTTGCTTTTCTGGGGATCGGGAAGGGATTGAGCTGGTGGAATGACAGACGTGTAATTGTGTAGGGCATGCGGGACGCAGGGCTGCTCCGGAGTAAGGTGGAGGAGCATTAGGAAAAGAATGAGATGCATGGAAATTTTCAGCTGGGGCAAAATAGCTTTTCTCAGTCTACAGAACTCTCCACAGCACGTTCTCCGTTTGGTTTAATTTCTACACGTACAGTACCAAAATATTAATAAAAAATACTTTGCTTGGTAAATCACCTACAGAATGAATTTTAGGATATGATTTTGCATAGCTAGCTTGGACTAGACAATTATTCAGTGCTTTGTGCATCAGAGATGTCCACCTGGGGATGATCTAGATCTCAGCTATGGCAGGTCATTCAGGTGCATTTAAAATCTACCTCCAGCTACGTAGATCACTTTCTGAAAAGAATCCTTAGTATGCCATGTAAATAAGGATTCTCATGTCATGGTTTGCTTAGTCTGCTAATCAAAACATGTAGCTCTGAGCACTTTGCATTTAGTGCAGCTTATGAAAATCAAGCATCATTATTGCCGTCTGATACATTATCACCAGCAGCCATATAATGGGCAAAATGTTCCTGGGTTGGAATGAGTGCAATTTATGATTCTAAATTATTATGTATAAAGAAGGAAAAGTGCAGCTGGATATTCATTAGATGCGTTCAATTTAATGTATTGAAAACAGTAAAGAATATGTTTTAATTAATAAGCCAAGTGCACATGGCATGGAATCTGTAAAGAGAGCCCACAGAGCTCTGCTGTGCTCTCGTACTTACTGGGAACTGAGACGGCAAAGCTCCTCTCTTGGGGGGGAATCAGCCTGCATTCATGAACAGACCAGCATTCACCTACTTCAGTTCTCCCTGCTTTATTGCCAGAGGTGGCTGATTCTGTACTTCAGACCCACCAGAGACACAAAACACATCTGACGTTTTTATGTGCCTCAGCGTTTGGCCATCCAAATCTGCAAATCATTACCGGCTTTAGTTTCAGGAGGAAGATAGCTAGCTAGCGTGTTCCAAAAATCAGGACCTTTGCTCAAATTGTTTTAAGAAAGGGCAATTAAGAATCATTAAAAAGACATTAAAAACATTGTGAGCATTGCCTCTGTGCTGCAATGTTGGAAGGAATGAATAGGAAAAAACAGGACATCTTCAACAGCTGTAGAGAAGTTCAAGTCCCAAGATGACCTTCAAAATTAAAACCCCATCACTGAAATTTCCCCTAAGAGTTTGAAAATGAACTAAAGATATCTACCAAAGGGTCTATTTCTTGTAAGGGGTTCCTAAAAAGACCCTAATTGGAAATGTGGAATAATGAACAATTATTAAAGTTACTGTTGGGACTGAAACTTTCATTCCAGCACAAAATGCTTTTTGAAGGAATTTTTTGGCACCTGGAGCTAACCAAGTTTGCTATAAGCCAGAGAGTGAATCACCTTGGAAAGTCTGAGCAAAATTTCCATGGCTGCCATCATGCAAGGGCACGTGAAATGTATTTCCAAATTATAAGAATTTTTTAACATAGTTTTTAGCTCATAGCAACTAGCTCAAAATCACTCAGTGCTTGCAGTTTGTAATATGAGTTGAATCTTCTTGATTTTTATGATGTTTTGTTATTTGAAAGAAAGGAAGGGGGCTGGGGAACAGTTTTATACTCTTTATATTCATGTTTGCCCTCAGAGTCCTTCATCAAAAGCAGGCTTTCATTAGGCCTGGCCTTTCCCCAAAAGTTCCGTGAGCCAGGCGTGGAATGTGGCAGCACTTCTGACCATCAGTCCTGACTGGGATCACCTCCTGCTGGTGCCCTGTAAAAAGGGCCACCTGCACACCCCACAGGGACCGACTGGGTGCCCATACAGGGTGAAGAGGGACCAGCCCCTTTCTCCTAAAAGACTATGTTTTACACCATTCATAGAGTCAGTGGTGAAGGAAATAACCTTGGTGGCTTTGCCCATTTAACCTTTTAGAAATTAAACCATGGTAAGAGAGGGTCCCAGGCAGAGGCTGTACTATCACTGGCAGTTTGATCTGTGAGCACACACAACTCTGGCTACTTCAAGCAGCAATTGCAGTGAGGATGTAGTGACAGCCAAGCACCCACAGGAGCCCTGGTTGGCTTTTTACTGCGTGGAGCTCTTACAGCACCCCATCCTCCCAGGTACCCCGCTCTGAATTAGGTAGTGTGCCACTTGGCGAAGTAATTGCTCCTTACAACATCCTGAAAGTGACTCTTGGCGATGTCTTAGCTACAGGATGGACCGAATAGCTTGCTACAACCTCCACATGTGCAAAGACACTACAAGGGTCTCGCACCCAGGTGTGTTGCCAGGGTGTCCCACAGCACATCTCCATGTCTGGTTGCGCTTCCTCTCCACAACTGTGCAACTGCTTTGAAAGGCAGCTGGCATGAAACTGTCTTCTCTGCAAATTAGGTGAGTTTTCAGCCTGACAAGAAGTGTCTGGCCTTGGGGTGAGGTAAGCAGCACAACTGGGTGAGAGACTTCCATGTGAACAGAAAGGAGTGCACACACACAGGGAGCCTCAGCTCACTGGGAATGTGGGGTGGTCTTGTCCTCTTGCAGTTGCTGTCTACTTGTTGTGGGAAATGGAGATGGCTCCTGCTCACTTTCCCCCTCACATCGTCCCAAAACAAAGAGATACTGGAATCTGAGGTCCAGGAGGTCTATAAAGCAAGAGTGGTCAATAAGGTGATGTATGTACGGGGCAACATCCCAAAACCTATAGGTGTCAGAGGGCTGTGACTAGCTCCAAGGGCCCATGGTGGAACCAATCCAGTCACTTAGATGACCTTGGGCCCTGATGGTATGGTGGATCTGTCTCCAGGTGTTGAACAGGAAGTACAAAGGACTGGTTCTGGTTCAGTTCTGCTGGCCTTGGAAAGGATCTTTCACAGTCAACACAAAGCCAGAGGCCTCAATGGCTTTGTCCTGTGCTTCTGCGAGGCACCCATACCACACTCAGATCTGTAGCCGACCCCATGTGCTCACCATTCATATTTCAACAAGGTGAAACAGAGAAATGCTCGTGTAAGAAGTTTGTTTGCATGCATGGTCCAGGAGAGCCACCAGCCTAAAATGTCTCTAAAAGTCTTGTTTTGCTGCTGATTGTATCATTGAGATTGACACTCGCTGAGTACTGGAAACTACAGTGTTAATGGCAGAAGTCCCATCTTTGCTAATATTTTCAGCAAAAGTCCTAAGTGGGAACAAGTTGTACCATGAACAGCAGAATTAATAAAACTGTTTCTTGTGGATGGATCTCAGGCTTGAACTCTCTAGTCAAAGGAGCACGCCAACTGAAGCTTTTCCACAGTCGCAATATGAGTAATGTCTCTCTCCAGCATGGATTCTCCAGTGTCTGATAAAGGGTAACTGGATCCTGTCTTATTCTGGCTGGTGAAACTAATCAAGCCCTGTCTTCCCCCAGGCTGTAAATTTTCGTGAAACCTGTACAATTCTATCAAATTTGGTTGAAACAGGTTCAAAAGTTGTCAGAGGGACACAAAGAGATGAGCTGATGAACACATAGCTGGGATTGTGTAAGTCCTTATTTTCTTTGGAAAGCAAGATAGAAATATTCTCTGCAGGCGGATTTTAATGCAGAAAATGGCTATTTATGGAAATCTTTATGCTCTTTTGTATCTTATAAAGACATGCAACTTGGCTTCTCTCTTCTGTGTGATTTATGACCTATAGAGGAACGAGCTTTTAAAGGTATCCTGCCAAGGATTTCCAACAGTTGCCCTTCTTCCCTTTACAAGTTTTCTAAATTTTTTGTTGTTCATCTTTTTGATGAACAAAAGTTCATTGAAAGATTTTATTTTTTACCTCTAGTATTTTGCTGCTTGTTCTTGCTGAGACTGATTCATGAAGAATCTTTGAGCTGTTTCACAAAGACCGTATGAATCAATTTAAGTGTTAGTGTTGAAATTTTAACACAGGCTTTCTAAAGATTAAAGTTTAAACACTCATGTTAAGTAAATGGTTAAAGAAGGTTCCCCTTTCAGTTACCCTTCACCAGATAGTCCTCCAGCCTAGTCACAACCTATATTGACAGGTTGAAAATCAAAAATAAGCTCTATCAAAAACCATTTTTATTTTTAATGAAGAAAGGAACAAGCAACACTGATGCAAGCTTTTTTTGACTCTCACAGGTCCTCTTTCTTACCCGAAGGAAGGGTGGGAGGCTTTGAATATATCAGCCTAAGACAAGGTCTAGTCAAATCCTAGTGAGATTTATTTTTCTCTTTTTGTCTTGTTTACGCAAATTCAAAACTAATAAGTGATGGGTAACACTAATGTTGGGATCTTAAACAGATCATTTGTCTTAGGAATAGGACCTCAAATTTCCATGTGTCCTAGGTGCATTTCAAAAGCCTAGCTCTACAGTTCATTTCTGCTCTTTTGATTTTCACAGAAGCATTAGCCAATTCTTGTTGTGGCCAGCACCAGTGACAAGGGAAATATTTATAGTGCTGAAGTCAAAGGAGCCAGCACAAAGCAGTGCTAACATCACTCCATCACTTTAACCTTATTTTTCAAATAGGAAATGTAACTGCAGGCTTAGAGAGCAATCATCATGGTAGGAACATTTACCTCTTGGAAAGCTTGTCTGATAGGGCTTTACTTTAGGGAAACCTTGTTCTTTTGCATAATTCATGATCCTTTCTTCTTCATTTTGAACATTGCTGGTTCAAACAGAACATTGGCTTTCTGATGCAGGCAGTGGTGCACCGTGCTATCTTTCAGCTTTTCTCATCCACCATTTCTGATGGCAGACCTCGCTCAGAATGGTTAGGACATTGTCATTCATCAACGCTAGCTTCTCTCCTACATTGCTCCTTAAACTTCTGAGGGTTTTTTCTGTTTGTTGTTCGATTGATATTCTCTCTGTTCTGCAGTATATTTTGCTCCTGCTATGTTCTCTCTCCAAAAACTGCAGCACTGGACCAACCTCCTTCACTGACTTCTTGTTTTTCAGACATGCTGTGTTCTTTGGTTCGCAGCTGGTGAGGTAGGCAGGTTGGATTTATAGCAATTCATCGGGCCAGCTCATGGCAGCTAGGACACCTATAGGTACCCACAGCTCTGGTGCCTTACTCTATGTCCTCAGTAGTCTTAAGCCTATAAGCATAAAATTAGAGGATAACCTCCAATGCTCCCCAAGCTCCTCCAAGCACCAAAGGCAGGTGAGGCATTGGTGTCAGGGGAGGAAGAAGGGCAGGGGAGGAGAGTCAGGGATCAGTTGGGAGTGGAAAGAGCTCTGGGAAGTGTGGGAGATGCAAGCAGGAGCTGTGTTGGAAATGCCACCTTACAGTGAAGTTTCCAAGGTGCAAAGTCTGCAGGGCCATATCTATTTTTTGAACCTGTCTTTCATTCTCCTCCAACCCCCTTGCAGCAATAACCTGCCCCAGGCGACTGCCTCCTCTGCCTGTACCAGAGCTGGCCCTGGCTGCACCACCTGGCCCTAGGCTGTTTCCTCTCCCCTCTGCTCTATCTGCTGAAACCCTGGCAACAGCTTGCTGTGGAGTGATGGGAGCCTGACAGAGGGTATGTGAATAGCTCGCTGTTGATTGACAGCCCCTCCGTAGCAGAGTCTGTCAGATTCATTATCAGTACTTCAGAAATCCCTGGAGATCCCATCACCATTTCACAGGGTGCTGTAGAGACATATAACAAAGATCCAGCCCCCTTTCCCCAAGAGATGGCAATCTGTTTCTGAGATAAGAGGCAGTAGGTAAAATCAGCTTCCTTGGGCAGCAAGGGAGGAAAATGGGTTTTATGATCTGGGAAAGACGTAGAAGCCACAAGCTTCACAAGCTGTCTGCTTCCCTTTTCCTAATGGCATCAGAGTTTTCCTGGAGTCCTGTGAAAGCAGGGGTCTCCAGAAATGGACCATCACCATCTTGTGCCCTGTTTGGGTGGGTGTTCCCCAGCCTCAAAGTTACAGGAGAGCATCATGTTGGAGGAAGACCCAGAAATCTGGGTTCCAGTGCTTGAACCTGCAGATGTTCAATCTGTTGATAAAACAATAAGACTAAGATTTTATTATTATTATTATTATTGCCCAAGCGGCTGTCAAAGCGAATTTGGGGAAAGGGACTTCTAAGCAGTGTTTACATGAGGAATGATTACTCATGGAAAATTCCTCCTCTGAACTTTTCCAAATTCATTAACAAAGGAATGTTTATAAAGCAAAGCCCCGCTCGACACACTGACATTTCTGAGTTTGGACTTGCTCTTGTAGCAGTTGAAATTGAGTTCATGCACTGGTTTGCGAGCACAAATCACATCCGGGTGGAACAAGGACCTGCTTGTTGCAGTCCTGGGAGAAATTAGTCCTTGTGTGGCAATGGGGCAAGAACTGAGAATATGAATGAAGGCATCTGAGATGGCTTGGTGAAAGCAGATTGTTGCTGAAAATATTGAATAAAGCCATTATTAGTCTAGCCAAATAAATAACTGATTTTATCTTGGGCAAATGTTTACAGTCTCTGAAAGAGAACTGAATGTCATATCATTTTTGTTATTAGTGACTGTTCAATATCCACCCTGAAACAGAAGTTTGTTATGTAAAGATGAGATTCCTGACACAGACTTTCCAGCCTAAAATTGAATCCTTATTAAAGCTAGGCTACTCTCATTCTGTCATAATAATTTATTTATTTATTATTTGTTTTTAATGTTTGCCATTTTTTCTTGTTTTGCCTCAGAAGGAAGAGCCGGTGTTAAAAAGCCCCGCTGTCCCTGTTAGCTACCGAATTATCCAAAGTCCAACTTGATCCCAAACCCAGCTGGCTGGAAGGACAGTCCTAACCACTGATGGTCTCGTGCTGTCAGGTTATGAGTGGTACACTGAAGGTTTGCTGTCACAAGGCACTGCATGCTACTGCTGGAATTTGTCAGGGATAGAATCGCAGAATATCCTGAGCTGGAAGGGACCCACAAGGATCATCGAGTCCAACTCCTGGCTCCACACAGGTCTACCCAAAAATTCAGACCATATAACTAAGAGCATAGGGGTTTGAACTTTCATATCCTCTTTCACTGAAGGCTGATGAAAATGTTTTGCAGAAACAAGTGCCTGTATCCCCATTTTGCCATTGGGGAATGCAGGCTCAGCTAGGCCGCATGCTGAGGCCCTGGTGGAGTCAGACCCTCACACCAGCGCAAGGCCCTGCGGGACCTCGGGGTGGCATGGCAAAGATGAGGTATTTCTCAGTAGTCTCCATTTCTCAGCCTAGGACTACCAGTTATTTCTAGACTCCACTAGTGACAATCTCTTCCACAGGGTACACAAAGCTGACAAACCGGGCAATTTTGATGGAGGTTTTTCATGAACCATACCTATTGCTTTTACTAAGGGACTAACAACTAGGGCAACTTGTGACAGCTGTGAGAGCATCAACATGCAGGAATGCTTTTTTTTTTGTGTGCATTGTGCTTGTAGAAAAAGGCAGGCATGGATCTGTTAGCAAGAAAGTCAGATAAATAGGGTTGCAGAGAAAAAAAGAATCTCAATGTCACCTTCCTGACAGAACCTTCTCAGAAGTCCTCAAATATAGCTTCCCTGATGCTAATGCCATGCAGACAGGAAGCTTGTGCTATGTCACCGAGATACTCAGCACTTATGAGGTGTATATTTTAGAAGATCACATGAGGAATTAAGCATGAAGGTGCCATTTAATGATACATTTATGCACTTGCTTTTTTTTTTTTTTTTTTTTTTTTTTTTTTTTAAGCAGACTCTCTGCTGAGCATTTACTCCTTTGAGTTAATGACAATAATTACATGAAAATCCATTCGGGCTTCTCAAGATGCTGAATTTGCAAACTGGCAATACAAATACTTTAATACTCATTTAAATGCACTGTAATTGCACTTGATTCTAAGTAGTGGTGTTTTAAAAACCATGCCATTTGTAAATACTCAATTTCCCCCCTTCCCCCCCTCTGCTGCAACATCAATCCTTAGCAATGTACAGTGTATCTGGTTGGTGTCAGTCTTGATAAATGATTCTGCTGAAAGAGCTGACCATAAAGAATAACATTTTCCATTAAAAATTAATATATTCCCGTGCCACAGGTCCCTGTGTAAGAGCAATACAATGGTCTGTATTGTCTGTCTGTCAGCAGCTCCACGCCTGATTTGCAGTTTACCTAGGTCCTACAAAGTCCTGAGAAAATTACAGTTTTGATACCTGCCATTGATTGGTAATATTTATATAGTCGTTCGTTTGCACGTTGGCAAGTGACACCTGCAGTATGCTAACTGTCACACAGACTCATAACATGAAAGAAAAGAAACAACTTTGCATTATTGACGGAAAAGACCCAATTTTTGCTGCTTGGTTTTCCAAAGAGATTTCAAGTGGCAAGCTGGCATTTTTTGCAGGACAGGCATGGCTTCTGCAGTCCCGTGGAAACCCAGAGCAGCAGAAACTGAGTCATGAAACCTAATTGCCTTATACTGCAGGTCCCAAGTCATATCACTGTTCAGAAGCTGATTGAGTATCATGTCAAAAGCAGCTTGAATTTCTCCCTCTTCCATCCTTCTGCCGTGATGGACATACTAGGACTTAATTCCTCTGGAGCATAACAGTGCTCTCCTCACTTCAAGCCTAAACAAAGCCTTGGAGAGTTTACATGCCTCCTTTATTTTGGCAATATTGTTCTTTACTTTGTATTACTTTTCTGTATACCAGGTTCTTCTGAATGTGGACAACTGTTTCATTCTTTGTTCTCAAGAAACATATATATAAATTTTTTGCTTTGTACGCATTTGTGTGTACATGCATTGTGCCAGACTTTGTCTTGGAACAATATAAAAAATCCATTTTCTTCCTCCTTTGCATTTTAGTTGGTTCAGAAAAAAAAAAAGCTGAATGATTTATCTCTTGTAGAAGTAGCTTTGTGCAACTGTTAACACTGTTTTCAAAAGTTGCTTAATATTAGTGAGATCTTGTTTCAAGAGGTAATCAGAGCAAGACCCCAAAATGGCTATACTAATTTTTTGATGCTTCCCTGGTTTGATATTTCCCAGTTTTGTGTTGGATGATAATAGTGTGAGAGAAAAGAAAATGTGAAGCAGAACATTTCAATTGCTAGGCAGCAATTTCTTTTCTTTATTTCTGGGAGGTAGCCACCGAGAAATGGTACCTTTTCCAACTTGCTTCCCTCAGAAAGAGAAAAGTGAGAGCTAGCTATGAGGCCAGGCAAAATATTGTAAGAGATCTTTGTGATGAATATCTTCTAAGGGTAAAGGGTAAAGTTGATTGTCTGTCAGCCTAAGGATGCTCGATTTTTCATTCTATTCTGTGCAGAGATATAGGTATGAAATCTCTCTCTGCCTGTCTCTTTTTGTTTGTTTGTATTTAATTTCTATTCAGGAGTTGTTGCTTCCAGGGTGCACAGGTCCATTCAGTTTGATGCCCTCCTGGATTATTTCTGAACTGGCTGCTCTGCTTACTTATTGTGTATAGGGGCAAAACAGGGCTTGGATAAATCCTTACACACAGTTAGAGGTCTGTCAACTGTTTTGTTGGTAGAAAGTGCACTTTCTGTGTGATTTTTTTCCCAAGGAAATTTCTTATTTTGTGAGGCAGTTGAAACCAACCCAGCTTCAAAAGTCTGTTCAAGTCAGTCTAGAGAAATTTTTTTCACAGTGAAGGTAAGCAAAAATCCATGTTTTGTGGCAAACTTTCCCCAGCAGTCTAGCAACCCTTACACAGATCTCAGTATTTTTTACTGAGGTCCGTCTGCCCTAACTGATGCTTCTAGAAGGGAGTTCTGATAAGGTCACCCTGCTCACTGAAGAGTGATTCTGGAGCACAGTATCCCCCAAATAACCATCTTAGATAGGTCAGGCATCATTCTGGTATGTTCGTAAATCCTGATTTGCGTAACCTTATGTACACTGTGTAAACACATCAACTCCAAACCACCTGTACATCCCCTGTTAACAGACACCTGGTCTGTTTTTGCACAGAAAATCTTTCACACATGGATGTTTGTGCATATGCAGCGCACACCCGGACAAATGTCCGTCCAGGCATGCATTGCACATTTCCCATTCTTCTTGCAAGGGAGGTTTCTGAAAGACCACTTTTTTAGAAAACAAAACGCACCGACAAGATGCACTGATACTCCACATGTTGGGAAGAATGAAAAGATCAGCTTTGCAATGAGAACTCTTTAGGTAAACTCACATGCCTGAATGATTAAACCCAAGGACAAAAATATCTTTTACAATGTGTAATTTTTTCCTTTCTCATAATAACTTTAACACAGGAAAAAGGGGAGGGAGGAAGAGAGAGAAATAAGCTTATATTCTTAACTTTCCTAACCCATATTGCATTCCAGAACTATAAGATGTGGTAAAGACAGGTAAGCAGATTAATTTAGCAGACTTCCAGGCTTCTGAAGCAAAAGAGGAGGCAAGAACATTTTATCATTTCTGACATATGGAGCATGTAGTGCTGACTGCAATATGGAATGGATGATCAAAGTCATGTTTTCAATAGATTCTAGGAACATTTTTAGCCTTAAAGTCATTAGTAAACTTCAATTTAGGAGCTGAACCCTAAAACCTTAATTTGGACAAAGCGCTCCTACTTGGGAGCAATAGCAACTCACTCACAGGTCAAAATTTAATATCATTCTTGAACCAGGCAGCTCAATGTCTTGGAGAAAACGACTAAAAAATACTTAGAAAAATACCTTCAAGGGATGAGGATGAAATTGAGAGCTAAGCACAGAAAAAATAAGAGCTAGGGCTTTCAAAGAAAATTGAAGCTTTGGAGAGCCTTCAACTATTTTGATTTATATTTAAACATTTAGAGATTGGAGCTTTGATTAGCTGAGACCCTCTCCAGTTCCCCTTCAGCTCTGATTTATGGGCAGGCTGAATCTCAGTAAAATGAAAGCTAAATGAGGTGTTCTTTAAAATTACCTTTGAACACTTAAAGAAGGTAAGGAAGAGGGCAACTTGGCTGATGCTGACTTGAAGGGGAATGGGATATGAGGGTGGGTGTTTTTAGAAGCTGAAGTCTTTTGAATACTGGAGAGGGGGAAGGAGCAGGAAGAACAGGATGTCAGGGGTGTTCTAATTGCTACATGCAATAGTGCTAATATATATATCCCTTTTGACCGGGAGATGTGCTAAGCTGGAAATGTTAGCAAAAACAACGTTGTTTGTGCATTTGCAAGGTTTTTGGAGGTTGTTTATTGTTTGCTTGTTTGTTTGGAAGAATTTTTTTCTCAACTTTTAATGGATGTCTTTCTTGCTTCAGGGTTTACAAGAGAATGGCTCAGCCCAAGGGTATTTTGATGGAAATCTTCTAACACTCAGGAAGCAGCTAGACATTACCTCCAAATGAAACTCTGGAGGGATGATTTATGATGGATGACCCCAGTGACCCATCTTAGACTGGCGTTCTCTAATATTAAAGTGGGTCAAACAGTCTGTATATCAGAGACTTTCGCCTCACTTGGCCATGTTCTCCCCAGTCCTCCCCTATTTTTGCCTTTCAGATTGCTCTTCTTCTTATTACTGATGTTGCACACTAACTAACTTGGGTATTACCAGAAGCCAGCCAGCACTGGATAAAGGTGCACCTAGGCAGGCAACAACCAGTCCTACAAATCCAAACCAGTCCGAGTTCTGCTGGCATAGGAACTGTCCCCCCTCACCTTCATGTATGTTCAAGGCAGCGTCCTGCTCTTGCAAATGACTGCATCAGAGGTACGCATAGGATTGGTGTCCCACCCCACCAGATCTCTGCAGCTGGCTCATCCTTGGAACAAAAATCTCAGGTGCAGAGGAAATTTCACGTGACGGTTGTTTGAAAACATCTCTTAAATGAAGTAAGGAATCTGACGTAAGTAGATGATTCCTGAGAGAGTGGTAGCTGCCAAAATCATGAGTTAGGTCATGACGTTTGTAGAAGATTTTAATATTTTGCAGCTGTAATGTGCACATAACAGCATATTCCCACCCCACATTCTTGCTGAGTTTGAAGACATGGATACAAATGATTACTGACTGGCTCAAAAACTTCCTTGTAGATATTGTTTCTTGACAGCCGTTATCATGGCAAGAGAATCTATTGAGGTATTATGAGTGCAGAAGATTGAGCCTGACTGTGGGGGATTGTTTAAGTTTTCCTAGTTAGTTAAACAGCCATAGGGCATCTTGGATTAAATTCAGCTTCATAGCTTGGACACGGATCTCGGTTATCCTCTATTCTTGGCATTGGTCTTCACTTGCCTGACAGCTCAATGATGCGAATCCAGGATCTTTGACTACATAAATCTGTTCCTACATACGTGCCACCTCATTCTGCAGTAGTGCTCAGCATTCAAACATCTTCCTTGGTTGTTTCTCACTGACAACAGCTTCTTCCCGGTGGAAGGAGATGAGCCATGGCAAACCTTTATCACTTCTGTGGGATGATGTTACATCAGCTTCCGTATCAGTCCTGAAACTGACTGCAGTCAAGTGCAGGCAACGGCTTGGGTCTTTTCACAGAATCACAGAATCACAGAATTGTAGGGGTTGGAAGGGACCTCGAAAGATCATCGGGTCCAACCCCCCTGCCAAAGCAGGCTCCTTAGAGCAGGCTGCCCAGGTAGGCGTCCAGACGGGCCTTGAATATCTCCAGAGAAGGAGACTCCACAACCTCCCTGGGCAGCCTGTTCCAGTGCTCCGTCACCCTCACCGTGAAGAAGTTCTTTCACATGTTGGTGCAAACAACATGCTCTTTGCCAGCACACCGTCCCAGCAAGGCAGTCTCACCCTCGTTGACTTGACCAACTCGCATGCAGCTGTCCCTTGGGACATGCACATGGGTGAGCAGTGAGCTACTTGTGATGGCTCTTGAATTCCTTCTAGGGCTTTTATTCCAGACGCTTGCAATAATTTTGGTGATAGCGATGTGGCTGCTCTCAGCCAATATGAGAGAGAATCACTGCGGGCTAAGGTGCACAGTTGGTATTTTTGTAACTACTGGCATCAAGTAATAACATAAGTGGTATTGCCTCTGGAATTAGCCAGATAGCACAATTGTTTGTATTTCTTCTTGAGGTATTTGGCACCTTTTGTCTCCCTAATCGCTTTCTCATGCGTCAAGTCAGGGCTGAGCTTTTCTGACACATAGCAGTCTTTCATGCCACAACCCATGATGTCGTACATTGTTTCACCAAGCAACCTGCTGGAGAAATGGCAGTTTCGTAGGGGACTGCACAGGGACTGGAACCTCAGTGCTCTTCCTCTGCGCAACTCGTGGGAGGCAGCGAGGGTCCTAAGGAGGACCCCATACCATCCTGTCCTCCTGAGTCAGATCGGGGCTCAACTGAGGGAGGAGTAGAGGGAAAGGATCTGGGCAAGCAAGCAATATCCAGCCCTAGGAGAGGAATCTGCTGTCCCTGACGGCTCTGAATTGCTGTTGCTGTAGATATTTCCTTTGGAATACCTCAGTGGGTTGCCCTACAGCCAGTCCCAAGGTGCTCCAGCCAACCCCAGGGAACTTAACACAAGTGTAGGTAGGGATGCGGACATCTGGGAGCACGCGACTTGTGACGTTCTCTCTGGTAAAGAGCAGATGTTCCTTCCCTACCACCAGATTAAATGGATATCTGACTTTTCTAAAAAAAATGGATTGCTTGTTTCGTTGAAAAGGCAGCATAGGCAATAAAAGGATTGCAAAGACAGGATAGACACCACTAGTTTATGGCTGGAGTGTATGAGCTGGGGGTACTTTACGGTTTAAGTCATGATGCCATAAGTGCTCCTGCAGGATAAATAGGAGAAAACTAGTTTGTAGAAATGGTTCTGAAGCAGTTCAGAGGATTTTAAGAAACAAAGCTGTTCAATTCTTTCTCCCTTAGGTCCCCAACTTGCCCTATCTAGCTGCAGTCATTCTCACTCAGCTAAGCCCCATTCAGCAAAGCATTTTACCCTGTGCTTAAATCCACCCCTGTTCAGCGAAGTGCAGAAGCTTGTACTCTGTATTAAATGCATACTGAGATCCTTCTCCTAGGAGCCTCTTTACCAATCTGAAGCTCTGTCTCTAACTTCTAGCCAGAACTGAACTGATGCCAGAGGAGTTTGGCCCATGCTCTAAGTGCTCTCACAGTTTAAAGTAAAACAACAAAAATGCACTTTAAACATAGGATCTCAATAGCCTAAACTTTGAGGCAGGTCCGAAATCACTATCCTTCTTGGACAGTGGAAATCCCTTTTGCTGGTGCTTTATTAGGATCTCTGACTGGTTTTATGCAGAGATAAACATGGTGATTTCAAAAGATCTGTATTTTATTCACATTGATTTAACTTATTATGCAGGCTATTATGTTGAAAAAAAAAAAAAAGACGTACCTCATATCCAGGCCAGATGCAATGTCAGAGATATTTGTTGTTTGAAGCTAGAACATCTGAACATGTGGGACAAGGCTGTCATGCCTGTCGACATGTCACTGTCTGTGTAGCAAGGGCCAATGTGAATGCATGCAATGGATGCACGCAGGCACAAAATGCAAATGCTTACAGCTAATCAAAGGTGCAAAGGTTGAAACAGTGCAAAATTCTGTGAGAATACCAAGTCTAAATAACTGAAAATACATCCCCCTTATTTCTGGAAAAAAAAAAAAACAACACAGAAAACTCACTTTTTGAACAACTCCATGACTACCAAAGTCCAAGAAACTCCTGCCACTCATTTCAGTGTAAGCAGAAAATGGTGCCTACTTCTGAAAGACCACCCCCCAAATTCAATTGTCCAAATGAAGTCAGCACAGACCAGGTCTTTCCTCTCCCTGGCAATTCTCATCTCAAATGAAGTTATTTCCTGTGGTTTGCTGCATGAGGACGTAACAAGACAAGGGAAGAGAAGGTAAAATGCTGTTTTCAGAATCCAGCCTGTCAATGATTAAGTGCTTGTGACATTTCCACACCTGCCTGTGAGCTTTTCCTGTGATGGCTTCCATCCCCACCACACCACCTTTATCCAGTGAGAGCTGGAAATTCGAGCTTTCCCAACAAGTAGTTCATAGAAAGCAAACGTGGACAAGTTTACATCTCTTACGATACATACCATCACTACATTATTGTTTGGGACCTACAGGGCTTACTGGTCAGCCCCGAGCTGGAGGAATGAGCACTGCAATGTATCCACCAACCCTATTTCATGCAGCGTGTGCATCTGCCTTACAGTCCCGGTTTGAGCACTAGCCACATCTCACTGACGTGATATAAAATGTGTGACAAGATAAAAATCTGGTGTGATGCTCTGGGTCATGATATCATTATTACATGGCAATTATAATAATAAAATAGCAACAACTAAATGCCGTTCAATGGCTGTACTAAGAATAGGTTGACTGAAATGTAATGACTATGTATCATCATTAGGGAGCTGCTGAGTCCCGGAGAATCTCTGCTAATGAACAATTGGAATTTAACTAGCAAACGATGACTTTTGCGACTGAATCTGAAAGATGAACTCATTGCTACCATTTGATTATTAAGAGCTTATGTATTGATGTTCAATCATTTTAATAGATTTGCTTTCCTTATTGTAGAATACGACAATAGAAGTGCTTTGAATAGTAATTTCCTAATAATAACTCTAATAATGCTAATAATACCATAATCTTATTTAATCTAATTTAAATAGACAGCAAAAAGACCTACTTAAAACCACTTGTCTTTTGTTGGCAGAAAGATTCTCATTACAAAATTAATTTGCTTTCAAACTCCTTTGGCACACTGAAATCAAAGCCCCTCACCATTTATGAACCAGGCTGCAGCCCCAAATCTGCAAAATCTTTAGGGAAGCACTAATGTGTTGTGTTTAATAGGGATGGATTTAAGCACGTGCTTACAGACTTTGCTGAATTGGGCTTTCTCAAGCCTTTGGGCAGGGTCTCGCTTTTTAAATGAGATTAATTTTGCATCCACGTCAGGGCACTCTGAGTCAATTTAGTTTCCCAATGAAGCCTCTGGAAGTGGCTGTAGGAATTAACAGGGAGTAGGTGAAGGCCGCATGGCAAAGATTCAGCTGAAATCAACTGGTAAAGCCTGTCTGGCAGACCAGACTCTGAGCCTAAAGTAAATTTTCTTGACTCCACTTGTACTTTTAATATCACGTATCAGAAAGAAATCCTCTGAAAGCATGTCACCCAAGTACGGACTTGCCTCAGCAGTATTTAAACTTCCATCATCAACTATTTCTAAATTGGATCCACCCTGAAGTTTCAATACATTTCCTTCATGTATAAACATGGGGAAACTTGGCAGAAATAACCCTTCATGGGAAGAATTCAGAGTGAGCCCCTTAAGTGCCAGCCCTGTTTTGTCTGTGTGTTACCCTTACGGCTTTGTATTTCGGTCATATTTGTTGCGTGCTCACAAAGGCAAGCTTGGCAGGTTTGGGTTGGTATCCTGCAGATGTGATGCATCTCGGGGGATGAAGGCTGGATTCTCTCGTGGCTGACACATCACACTGAGGGCCTGACTCTGACCGCAGCATCTTCATTAGGGGCAAGGGGTACGACAGCAGGAATGAGGTGCGAAGGCTGGACTATTTACAGGGCTGACAGGCTAAAAAAAATCTTTCCTGCCCAGAGACAAAGAGTGGATGTTGTTGATATTGAATAAACTTGCTAGTCGATATGGTCGTTTTTCATGAAAAGTCCCTTTTCAGACTTGGAACGCCAAGTTCAATGTGAGCAGGCTGGGCTGCACTCACAGGGAGGGTAAAATGCCCAGTTAGCTGTGAAATTCACAGGTGCTGACAGCAATTTCTTGCAGGAGGCATCACAGGTGCCTGTCAGACAGTCAACAGGACTTTGTTGCTTGCATTTGTTTGCCCACAAGCCTCGGTGCCAAAGGTGCAGGATGCCCCTGTGCAGGAGAGGACTGCGCTGCAGGTACCCAGCTAGGTGACCATGCACGGGTAAACCCTATGCAGTTCTCCTTACAGCTGGTCCCCAAAGCCACCGTAGGGAACTTGAAACCTGCTCTGACTCATGCTGCCTGCTCATGCTGTCAGTGCCCACGGGGAACAACAAGGTGTGAGGAAGCCTTAGGCCATGCCCCACATCTGCACTGCAAGCACAGGGAGCGTGGACGGGTAGGAGCTGTCACCGAGGAGACCCCCGCGAGCATCTCCCTCCCAGGGTGATCAGAGCGGACCAGAGGATGATTGCACTGCTCAGTTTATCCCTGGGTCCATGGGGATTCAGCTATTCCCACCCGCCTGTGCTCCTGCCAGGCATTGCAGAGGGGGGAGCGAGTTCCTTTGGGGTCCCTTGCCACAGAGTGATCCCTGGGTGCCACGCAGACCGCTGGGGAGAGAGGGTGTTAAAAATAATGCTAGAGGAGGACTGCAGAGCATGTTGAAGTTGAAGACAGGACTTTCAGAGAGCACAGTTTGTCAGGAAGACAGCTGCTTTTTATAGCATGCCTGGCATGGCTGATGGCAAAGACATTTGACATTTAGAACTGATTGAGTGGCAGGTGGGGAGGAGGAAGCCAGAGATAATGTAAGCAAATCACTTTGAAAACTGAGTTAGGAAGGGACAGCTTTGGGGGAAAGTTGTGTAGCTTTGGCTGGACTTTTTGGCTTTTTTTTTGTGGTTCTTGAGGGGCTAGAGACAAAGTCCCTTTACACCACCAACCCATCCCTTCATGGAGAGGAAAAAATATTGTCCGAGCTGCAGGGAGGACAGGCACGGGGACAAGGGTGAAAGAACTCAAAACTGGCAGGAGTCACAGCTGGCATCCACACCTGTCTTTTGCCACGTTATTGCTGCCCGGAGGGGAAACTGGGTGAGGCAGGCTGTGAATTACCTCTCAGAGGGTCTCTCAGGCACCTGTGGCTTAGGAGAACCCTGCCTGGCACAAGTGCTTGAGCAATGTGAAGCTTGTTGACATGAGAACGGGTCTCAGGTCTTATTTTTCCATTTGCAAAACATGGCTAGCAACACGGACCCTTCTCCCACTTCTCAAGGTGCCTCTGAACATGCAAGGTGCTGAGTATCCCTGCTATTATTAGAAGGGGCTTATTCCTGCATGCAGCTCTTATCTTTCATGCTTTTACTGAGCCCCTGGCATTTAATTGCTACCCCTGATCTGCTCACACACTGCATGAGGTCCCTGCCCGGGACCTGAAGTGGGGGTAAGAAGCAATAGTGTTTCTTTTTCCCTGTTTGAATACTTTTGCGGTGTTCTCAGCCTGGTGCTGATCCTGTGGCTCATCAGCAATGTGGTCGTGGTGCACTGAGCCCCTCTGTAAAAGGCTGGCAGTAATTCCCTTATCAACTACCCCTTATCACATGGACCTACTGATGTACTTGTTCAAGGCTCCCCTGAGCTCCTTAATTTCATTTACTATTTTTATGAGGTCTTCCGTATCTCTAAATACATTTTCTTATTATTTATTGTTCAGGATGTGTTTGGTAGGAGTTAAGTACCTCGGTAATTTACAGTTGTCATTAATTTCATGATTCTAGTTTATTAGTGTTTACACCTTCTGTTCAAGAAGGCACAGTATTTGATACAGTAAATAATTTTCTCCTCAAGCATTTGTCAGGCTGTATTTGTCACTGCAAGCCTTTCCATTTCAATACAAGCATAAACTATGGGACTCACTGCCACAGGACAGGAGAGGAGAGACTCTGAGCGTGTGAAATACTTAATTAGGACTAATGGCTTGTGGGATGCCCTTAGGCAAATCTGTTCACCTGCATATGGGTAAGAAAACTTGTTTGAAAGATGAAGATAGATAATGCAAATGGCACTAAACGTTGGCTTTGGAAGAGACAGCGATTTGAGAAAAAATATCAGTTTGCTCAAGTATTGTATTTTCATTAGGGAAACATTAAACTAACATTTTTATTTTTGTTTTGAACTGAAACACTTTTATATGTGGCCCAGACCCAAAACATTTGAGGAATGATTTTGTTTCAAACTCTATTTGACTAAGGTGCTATGATATTTCATGGAAGCTGTGATTTGAATATTCATCATCTCCTGTAGGCAAAACTTCTCCCACCAGGTTTGTGGCATAGCTGCTTTTTCTTTTTCTCATCTATCTCAAATTCAAAGTGTTGAAAAATTCCTACTGCAGGCCAGCTGTCTGGAGGCCTATGTGTAATTGTACTCCTGCTTCCAGCAGAGAGAAATCTGTGTAGTGCTAGGAATGATGTGTTGATGTTGAGTTTATACCTTGTCACAGGCTCAGTATGTATTTATTGGAAAATGCATCTACTTTCCCTGTGATTTTCTTTCCATCTGAGATGTGGGAAAACTCACTGGACAGGAGTTTCTTTCCTGCATAATTTTCCAGGCTGGGGGTTTGGAGGCAGGATTTGAGTTTTATTATTCAACATCTCATTTTTGATGAATTTGGTTCCCCAGATATTATGAACATTGTGCCACAAGGAAATTGGAGTTGGCTGCTCATGTCTTCTTCCAGCACCCAATTTCCATCAGGGCTAAAACTCCTGTAATACATCATGGTTTCCTTTCTTATCAATGGGAAACTGAACATTTGGGAAGTCTCTGAGAGTTAAGCATGAGGGGAGATGTTGTCTTGCTGGAGACTCCAGCTTCCAGGGACTGCAGGCAGCAAAGTTTACCCCTGGGGCTTTTGTGACACTTTTCCTTTAGCCAAAAATATTTGTCTTTTTGAGATTTTTTTTTTAAAGTAATAAACAATCTCTGTGGAAAAGCAGCTACTGTTAATTAGAAAATAAGTTGCACTAAAAATAATCCAAATTTCTAATAAAAAGCAATTTCCAGAGAAAATGTGTGCATGACACCATTAACAGTAATACTTTGTCATTTTCTGTGCCTTGTGAATGCTACAAAGGGGATCCATTTGTGTATCTGCTGGCCGACTCTTTGTCCTGCTATGGGAAAGGAAATGCAAATAGTGCATTTCTGAGATGCACCTGAGATGTCCCTGAGAACAGACCAAAGCCCAGCAGACAGACCATGAACAGAGACTCCAGTTGCTCTCCCATGCTGGTTCCCCTCCTGGGTCCCTAGGGATGGTGGAGAGGGAGAGGACGCCCCGTGCACGCAGTGCTGCAGAAGCCAGATGGGGTCGTTTCGAGGCAGAGATCCCAGGATAACGGATAGCTTCAGGAGTGTTGCAAGAAAAACCCTCAAAGATTTCCTGAGATCCTCCAGCTTGCAGCAGAAATTACCGGCTTGCTGCAGGAATTACGGGGTGAAGCCTCGTGCTCGCTGGGATGCTGATGCAGGGACAGATGCTCCCAGCGGCTCCTTCCCAGCTAAAGAATCCCAAATCCGCTTAATATGGCTGTGCTTAGCCTGATGTTTACTCATAATAAAACACCATTAGAGGGGCCTAGCCTAGCATTAATGTTGGCTTTGTTTTGATGAAATCTGGCTGCATGAGGAGTGTTTTGGAGATCTGCTCCGGAAGAAACACCGGCAGCCCCACACTGCCAAAGTGGGCGCAAGCACAGGCTGATGGAGAAATCGCTTCTCCTGTGCGGTGACCCGGCTGGCCTGCTCCTGTGTGGGTAGCAGGAGTAAACCAAGGCAGCACAAGTTCACTATTCCCGTCTGAGATGTTTTGGCTTTAGTAGCCTTTTTTTTTCTTTTCTTCCCCCAAAATGTTGGTTGCTTTCATTATCTTTCCTTGGGGAAATAAAGGAAACTTCTTAGCATAGCTGCAAAATCTTTGTTGTTGTGATCTTCTGCATTCATAGAGGTCTGTTTGGTTATGTTTGTGTTAACTGCTTGTATAGCTTAGCTTAGGACTGTGAAAAGTAATTAATATTCATTAGATACAGAAATGCTCACACAGGACAGGATCCAGCCTCTGTTGAAATGAGCGATACTCAGTGATTTAGACAGGCTGAGAAAAACTTCTTCGGTCTTCTGAGAAAAAGGGGGGAGCCTGAAGTGCCCAAGTACATTCATAAAGATTTTTCCAGCCAGGAGGATTCAAAATCAATTTTGCAAACTGCACACCCAGTTTATCAGACTCGGACAAAATGGTGCGCCCACCTCCAGGGCAGACTGCAGAGACTATTTGGCAATGTGAGTGGGTAGGCATGCAAAGGGAGGAATGCAGAGAAACTATTCAGCAGCTTTTGGCTGGCAGGGTGACTTCTCACATGTGAGACCACAGGAGGAGCGCGCTGCTCTGAGATGTTTCATGGTTCTGAGTGGTCAGAGCCGTAGCTTTGCCTCATTTCGAAATGTGCATGGGAAAGGGCTGAAGCTTAAGCATCGATCACATACAGCAGAAGAATGGACTGTTTGTTCTGGGGGGGACCATAAAGGAAAGCTTTATGTAGTTCTGTAAACTAAGATTAAGATTTAAACCAATTTTAAAGAGATTTTGAAATACATTTAGTTGTGGGGAACACAAATTTCGCAATTGCTGTCTGCAATGCTTTGTGTACCTTATGTTTAATTTGCTCAGTTTTTGATGGTGCTGAGGCACATCACCATCCACTGCTTTGAGCTCAGGTTGAAGGATATTGATGCAGTCAGAGTAACTGAGCCCAGTGTGGCTGAACCTGGAGCTAAAGCATGGGGATGTTTCCAGACTGGGGTTTCTGTGCCTGTTAATTTACAGATACCTGTAGCACGTTATGCAGTGACCATCCTCAGCTTCCTGTCATCCTAAAATGACTAGAGATGTGGACAGTCTGGCCAAAATCATGACGGCACAGTAATAATTACTGTGAGGTTTCCTGGAGTGTACCCTTAGGAGATTCTCCAAGGCAATGAAAGGCTGGACCCAGCCTGTCATGTAGCAGCTCCCATCACAAGGAACCCATTGTTGCAACCTATTAATGTTAATGCTGGTATTTCTTGGGTTGCCTCCATTTTTCCCCTAGAACTTTTTCAATAAACCTCTTAGCGTGTCTCACACCAACTGGTGTCTCCCTGGCCATGAGACCATGTGAGATTATGTGTAAAAGATAGCATCACCTAACATACTTCACGTAGCCAATATCATCACTATTAAATCTTTAATGGCAAGTGTTAAATATTTTATTTAATGGAGAACTTCCCTTCACCCCTGCCCAAGAATGATATTTCTCCCTCCATGAAGAATGATTGCAAACATTTCTGACAATAATTAATTTTCCGTTAATTATTTTCTATTTCTATACAGTGTGTTCTTTTCATTCTAGCTCTCTAACAAATTTGGCGTTGAGACCCCTTCACCCTTTCCATCTCTTCAAGTACAAGGTTCCATTCTTCATTAGGGCTATTTTAAAATCTGCAAAGAACTGTTTTCCAGATGTGGATATGCACAGACAGTAATTGCACTTCATGATCACTTCCAGCTGCCCTAAATGCCTGCCAACAAATTCCCATAAGGAGTGCATGTTTTGTGCTGCAAATCAGGGAGAACATTGTAAAATGATAATGTGTTGCACACTGCAGTACCTACAAGAGTTATGGACTTTATAACTGAACTAATTGGAATTAGGCTTTACTTTAAAGGTCAAGAAAGTGACAAAGAAATGCAATCTTTGTAAATTAATCTGTTGGGTTGTTTCTGAGTAGTATTGAGTACCTGTTCGTTGGATAATGTTCGTTTTTGTAAATTATGTATTTGAATATTCTGTGGATGCATTGCAAATGTATATCGTGGATATGGCAATCCCATTTATTGTATTTGGACACATAGTCAGGCACCACGTACTCTTATACCAAGTAAAACATTTGCCTCCTGAAACTCTTCAGGTGTGACCAGAACTTATAGTTATGGATCACATGTTCTGCTGGTGTTAATGGCCTCAATTTCATTGATATCAGCAGAGATATGTACACACTGCTAGACCTGAATTTGGTCCTGTATTTTTGTTATTTTAACAATGTAATTTTTAAATAGGTGTTTATATAGTTCCAGTGCAGTTTTCTTCCTTTTTACTCACACATCCTTATGATTCTTGGCTGAGATACAGTTTTGTGCAAGACCAGCAGAAGACATCACTTACAGCCTCAAAGTGAATAATAACATCTTAACTAGTAGAGCAAGTGCTTTAGCAGTCTTCAAAAAAGAAAAATAATAATAAAAAAAGAAAAAATCTGACATTAGCAGAACAAAGTTTAAAAATCTATTGTGTTACATCTTGCTACAATACTCAGAAGCCAATAAACAACCCCTAGCAGCTCTCTGTATAGACTATACTACTCCCTGTGGCAAAGCTTGACCATAGCCCATATGCCAGGAGATTAAAAATTTGGAGTTGGACACTTCCAGCCACACTTATCACCTTAGAGCTGTGCCCCAAAGCTCAGCTTTCCTTTTGGCACTTGGGTTCAGAATTTGGCTTTCCTCCGGAGCAGCGTAAAATGTGGAGAAATGGGATACTGCCAAGATGTGGAGCAGAAGAGCCCCAGACAATAAACTATAGACAGGTGAGTCTGTATTTTTTATAAAAAGGTATGTATTTTATTTTCTATGCTGAAAGAAGGGTTGTACAGCTGACCTTCTTTGGGGGATCTGCTAGGCAATATGGTAGACTTGAACTAAATTCCTCCTGAGGTGCATGTCTGCTGGTACAGCATCAGATGGGAGGAATGCTCCTGTGTATGTCCACCAAGCTACGGTGGGTCTAGTTCACTGTTACCACACTGATGTATGTGCATGTACTCCTATGAGCATGGCATGAAACTTATTTGCACTTCCTAAGGGCACAAGGTAGGTGTTTCCATGACTTTTTGAGGGAGAACTTCTTATGCTCGAGGAAAGCAAACAGTTCACAAGCTATTTCACAAGCTACTTTCTACAAATACCTGAAAGCCTTACTATAGGTATATTTAAGCTGCAACCTTGTTCCAGAAAGTAACTCTCTGACAGTGTTCTGTGGTCAAGCGCTGTCACCTGTCATTAATGAGGAACATCACAGTGAGCAGAACAGCCCGGCAAAGCCTCACCCATGCCTTTCCCAGCTGCTGCAGCGCTGTGTAGGGACTACTTGTTAGGCACCAGCTGTAGAAAGAAGCCACATGTTGTTAACAGGAAGACCTGAGACAACACAAGGTGCTGTCCAGGTCACATAGATATAATGTTTGTGTAGGCTGCCCCCCTGATCGCTCCTGATGAATTTACAGCTGGATACTTTGCTAGCTGAATGAAATGTCTACGCAATACAGTTTGATTACATGGCTTAAGGACCAGAACTACAATAAGGAAAAATGGATTTTAAAGTCAGGTTCCTAAATCCCAACTAACTCTCTCAACAAAAGCTGACGAGCTTTTTAAAACTAGTGAGTGTACAGCAATCCCTGTCCATGCAGCAATTAGTGGGTACAGGACACATTGGAAAAACTTTGTTCAAGTAGGAGCCTCTATCTAAAACATCCTGTTTTGAAGCCTTGACTTATTTGTGCATTGGAAGAGTGTTCTTGTGCCAAAAGAGAAGTGCCTTTCATTCTGATATTAAGGTCTCACAGTTGGTAAAGGAAAAATTAGCCTCTTGCTAGCATATAATAAATGGATGATAATTCAAAGCTTTAGGAAAATAAGGGGATGATGTGAGATGGTTTTGAAACCAAGATCATACTGTATGAGGGGAGGATGTTGCTTGCAGCAGGGGAACCGAGGCAGAGAGAGACTTGTAGCTGACAGCTGAATAGTATCTAACCCTCCTACCTTCGTCTTGCTCGGAATCAACTCCTCTCCTTGCTGTGTTGTGTTGCATTAACCCACATTAACCCCTCTGCCTGTATTTTGTGGACTGATCTTTCTCTCTATTTGGTCTGCAGGCTTTGATTAGCTTTACAGAGAGATATGTGTGTCATTTCTCAGGCTACTTTAGGTATCACACTGAAGGAACCTAAGGAAATTTGTATTGCCTAACCTGGACGTTTGGAAGGTGGATGTCTCTGTCTGAGCTGTTCATCTGTGGTTCATATTGGTTCATAGTCAATGGAGAAAGAGCAGTTTTGAATAATCTGATTTAAGATTAGAGGAACTATGCCTTGGAGTGCTTCCAGTGAGTAGGGTGAGCAGCCAGGATGAGTACCTTCACCCCAAGCTAAGTTTTGCAGAGAGCAGAGTGGTAGATTCCCCCCAGGAAGGTTCAAAACTCCAAGGATTGGTGCCTAGGACTAGGCAGCATGGGCACCTCCTGTTTGATGATCCTGATGTTAAAGTAGCTCCTCTAGCTTTTAAATCACTGCCTAGTGCAGCATCTCTGACAACTTCAGCAAGTACTGATCATGACTGGATGCTTGATTTGGAGCGCAGTACAATGGAGCCTTTCTTTTGACTTTCTGTGGGATTTTACAGCGAGCCCTGTTACATAAATAATAGCCTGTCTGCACGTGACATTATCAGCCTGATAGTGCAGCAGTCTTTTCTCATGGTAGGTGTAAGTCACTGGTTGGAGCAGCCCTGTAGGCAGACTTGCCACTTGCTAGACAAAAGCAAGTGCTTTCTTACCATGGCATTTGTCTTGGTAGGTGGGAAAGCATTTGTAGCTGGGCATGGGAAAAGGAATAACAATCTTTTGTTATAAAGTTTTGTTATAACTGAGCCTGTATGTTCTCCGTGGTAAAAAATCATCAGCAACATTAATTTATTGTGCCTTCATGAACAAACCTTCATTCAGAGCCCTCCCACACCCCGACATTCACACATGACCATGGTTCATAGCTGAAGATACTCGCTGACGCACAATTCATCAACGGCTCTTTTCAGCAGTGAGTCTTTCCCATGATGGATTTTTTACCCTGCTCTCCAGCTGACCCAGTGCCTGTGCTATCTGGGTGTCTAGCCCAGAACCTCTTTGCTTTCTACTCTCCCTTCTGTTTAAACATATCTTTTTCTTCAAGTTAGGGCTTATTGAAATTTCAGGAGGAAAGAGTTTCTGCCAAAAAATACAGTTTTGTCAAACCTAATTTTTGGCAAGAAAATGTCAGCTATACGTAAATGCATACACAAAACTTTGCCTGCAAGAAATTCAAAAGGAAAAATTGTTTTGAATGATCATTTCAAAACAAGATGAAATATTGTGTTACAGCACAACCTAAACTGTCATTTTTTCTTTTCAGCAAAAATCTTCTGTATTTTAAAAGAAAACAACATTTTGTTTTGAAACATCAACCTGAGATCATTTTGTTTCTGGAATTTCTTGGAAACAGCTCAAGCAAGTGATTTTTTTTTAAAAGCCTACACCCAGTATTTTTCTTCTTCAGATTCCATCTTTTTTGAGATTAAAAGGTTTTTCAACTTTCTCTACTTTAATTTTTAGACCTGGTCTCAGGATCTGCAATGCTGTACTTGTTTAGAGCTGCTAATGGCTAAAAGGGGGCTATTTTATTTTACGCCCAGCTAAAAAGAGAAAATTAAATGTTTCAGTTCCAGTTATGCAGAAGACTGACATGGAAAAAACAAGCCCCAAGAGCTCTTCATTTACGCACAAATCTTTGTGCCACTTAGATGGCCAGAGAGATGAAGATTCAAAACTTGCTTGAGCACTCCTCGTTTCTGCAAAGGTCAGGGGACCTGTTTGAGTGGAAGGGCCATTTTTAAGATCTGGTCTTTACAACGCCGGTCTTCAAAGCGTGCCACACTGTGCTGTAGCTCCTCTGCTCCCTTTCCACCTCCCTCGCCTGCATTTCTGATCGCATCCCAGTGCTGCAGACTGCAACTGTTTTGCAGGCCCCGCCAACCTGACCGGCCTTGCCAGGCTTGCGGCCTCCATCCTCTTCAGCTTGCACGCTGTTTTAGAAAACAACATTTACTCTTAATAGTCAGCCTGAAAACTCTGCAAATCTATTGTCTGTAAAGGGGAATTCAGATGATGATAGTTGTGTGCTTTTTCATGATAAACCACACCTCCAGTCATAGGTAAGAAAACAGCAAGGCTCTTGTATTCTCCTGACCTTTCTCCCAAAATATTACCTGCAGCCCGTCAAGCCTATTAAACTCTATGCTGGTTTGAAAGGCTGCTTCATATACTTGGCCCCCTTTTCCTAGCTGGAAAACCCAAAACTGGAGAGACCTAGGGAACCTCTTGCTAAATTCCTTCAAGACAGTGTATTATATCGCTGAGGCTTCCACAGCAATGTGCGTGAGGCTGATGCACAAAGTAATAGCTCTCCAACCATGATGTGAATCATAAAGAAAGCACTTACCACTCGTAAGCCAAAATCAATAGTAAATTTTTTTTTCCTTAGCTCAAAAGGACAAAACTATTTGTTTCGCCATCACACCAGCAGGCCATTCCCCGAGATGAGCTGCTTCCATCAAAGGCAGCGGCGCCTGCAGAAACAGAATTAGCTTAACTTCACTAGCCTCTAATCTTAGAAGGATTAGGTAACTCTATCTGTTCAAAGTGGATAAACAGTTTCAATTGCCTACCCTGGTAAGCGGGATCTGTTTTAAATTTAGAAACCTTTCATAGCCTTGGGTAGTGTCTTTCCTGTGACCTTGACACTGGCAAAGTCTGGCTTGAGGCCTTGCCCAAGTTTTGATTCTTTCCTACAGGATGATACTGTTATTGCTGAGAAGCTGGACAATTTTGCCAAGTGCTAGGTCTCTACTTGTAAAGTAAAAAATGATCTATAAAGTCAGCTGGACTGCAAATTTGCCCATTACCCCTTCTGAATCATGGCCTTCCCATGCACACAGATGCTTTCCATGTTACTGCCAGGGTTTTCTCCAGGACTTTATTCCTTCCTTCCAGCTGTGAGTGTTGCAAGTCCTGTGCTTGTGGCTGAGTCAGAATCAGCATCTTAAGCTCCAGCACAAATCTGCACAATGGTTTTTGTGGGTGGGATGGAGATAGAAAGGAAAAGGTGGTGGAGCAAGGAGACACGTTAGAAATGAGGTGGGGAGCAGCATGAAGACACGGCTGGAGGCTGGTTTTGATGAACTGAAGCCTTAATTGGCTACAATGTCCCAGCAAAGGCAGGGTATTTTATTTTATTTTATTTTATTTTATTTTATTTTATTTTATTTTATTTTATTTTATTTTATTTTATTTTATTTTATTTTATTTTATTTTATTTTATTTTATTTTATTTTATTTTTGCAAGTATAAAGGAACACAACAGAGTCTGTTACCTGTACCTTTAACAAGTGCTGTTCAACCCCCCCAGTGCTGTGTTTAACCAGGTCGTCTGTACATTTGTTTTCTCTGACTCCATAAACACCGTTCTTTCTTCCTGAACACTGATCTCACCTCACGCTGCTTTGATCTCTTGGCTGTTCCCAAAATCCCTGTTCCCATCTTCAACAAGAATCTCTCCCTGCACAGCTCATGTCAACAGAATAGTTTTCACATCTCCTCAAATCCCTTTCCCTTTAATTATTCTGAATATACCGCTGATACTACACATCCCAGTATTTTGGGTGTTGCGCAAACGCATCTAAGAAACAGCCTTTGCTGAGGACTTTACAATGCAGACAAATAAGATAAATAAAGGATAAGGGAAAGCACTGTTATTACATTCCTGGTTGAGATAAGGAGCTAAGATACTTCCTGATTCAGGAAACAGCTTATATCTCAGGAAATGGGTGAATACTTGTTTAAGTTTTGTTAGAGTCTGTGGACTGCAAGGATATATGTAAAACTTACTTAACTGCTTCCTTGACCACCAGCTAGGTAACGTATCTCAGGTAACTTACACAAAAGGGATGCGGCTGAGCTGGGGACTTTGTCTACAGTTCCAGTGACCTCGTCAAGTTTCTCCAAGACTGTGTTTGGTTTAGCTTTTCTATTCTCCTTGCTTGTGTTTGAACAAACTCAGTAAACGATTCCCTCTAGGTGTAAAGACACCCTTAAACACTCTGTGTTATTCTTGCTGTTTTCATTTTTTTTTTAAATACAGCATTTTGAGATTAAAAAGGAAGGAAAAAGTGAAGTCAAGAATAACATCTGCAATTGTGAAAACTGCACAGATTTCCATAGTCAAAAAATTTATTACTCAGACAATGGGTTTCATTTTAAAAATTTAAATTATAATCCCACCAGGGATCGGTTTTACAGTGCAAAACTACTCTTTGACACTGGCATGGGTTTTTATTAAGGAGTTTATAAAAGAAAATCTTAAATAAATACAGCTGGTGTGAGCTACAAGTAGGACTGGATTATAGATGACAAAATTACTCAGATAGATAGATAGTCTCAAAGGTCCCTTCTAGACAGTTTGTAGTCATAGTAATAGGGGTATGGTACACAAGAGTGACAAAAAGAAACTGTGACAAGGGCCAAGAAAAAGGCTGTGGGACATAGTTTAATGTTTTCAGGGGCCAGTAAAACATCACACAAGAAGATTTACTGATAGCTGGTACGAAGGATGTATCCTGTTATGCAGCGTATATTGCAAATAGGGTTCAAACGTATACTCAAGCATATTTCTAACCATTTTTGTTGTCAAGGATTATTGGCTTCCTGATGCTTGCTTTCTGCAGAAAAAAACAAAAACAAAAACAAACAAACAAAAAAAAACCACAAAGCAAACTCTTCCTAATGTATGTAGAACCACAGACATGCTGAGACTAGAACAAACTTTAATGAAGGTATAAAGAAGACTTTTGGTTCTATTTTTTCATGTTCTCGTTTTCTTCTAGCATTTAATATTTCACACTGCAGCTTGGCCAGAGATTCCCTCGATGCAGGTTTCACCATGAAGGGAGTGAGGAAGAAGACGGAAGATCTGTTCAAACCAAATACCTTGGCCTTTATAAGAGAATGGGAACAGGGCAAAACAAAACTCTCTGATGGTCATAGCTTGTGAATTTTTTGGTTAGTTTTCCTGAGAAATCCGTATTTTTTACAAAACAAGTACAAGAGACTGTTTCTCCTTGAGCATCCCTGTCTGAATTAACCCCGTGCCTCAAATATTTTTCTTCTCAGACACTATCTCTGTCAAGAATGGCTATTTTGCAGTCACCTGTTCTACCCTACTAGCTACATTATTATTCATTGCCTCTTGCAAGTGGAACATTCATGAGTGCCTTTTGTCTTTATTTCATCATTGTTTTAATACCCGCCCTTCCCCCCCCCTTTTTTTTTTTTCCAATCAGCAAATGGAAATTGGAAAATAATAGAAAACATTACAAGCAATGAAAGAAAATTCTGGATCCCTTATTCAGGTTCTCATACCTCATTTCCAAACCCATGCTCACAGACAGACAGAAACAATAGCTTGGGAAAAGCTGCGTGTCAAGATAAAAATGTCCAAGTTTGCATTTCAGACACCAAATTGTTGAAGCGAGCTTCTCAAGAACACATAAAGACTTCCACATGCAGAAAATACTTAGGAAACAAATGAGAGGACATCAAAAGTCAGGAATTAAACTGTTTATCCTCTGCCCTAAACATATGAAAAAGGCAAAACTCGCATAATGATTTCCAGTGGTGTGCTTTCTCACCGTTATTCTCATGTCAAAACTTTGTCCTTCTCTAGGGCCCTTAATGGAAAGATATGAAAGCATTTTCCTAACAATCATCCCCAAAATCATCCTGAGCTAGGTAAGGCTTTTTTTTTTTTTCCCATCCAACATCTACAGATCAGCTGTGTTTGGTGGCAGCGTTAATACTCCATCTCTGAAGATCCCCCATTGTGTGAAATCTTCCCCAACTTCAGCAATTTGAAAATTTAGCATTCCTCTTTTCCCAGGCCCCATAACCGGAGGGATACAAGTCAGTAAAAGAGTCAGTTCTCCACTATCTTGCATGACCCTATGCCACATGCATGTTTCCCCGCCTGACATACTGCCAGCATCGTCCCATTTGAGGTCCCTGTGATACAGCTCTGTATCTCCCTGAGATATAGGTGCAGGTGGAGTCCGCGTGCTACAGGAATAATCACCCATTAGCATCCACATTGAGCCACAGCGCAGCGAGCCTCCCACCCCAGTGAAGCAGCGGGAAGTCCTTGCCTGAAGGTTTGACATTCATACTCTGTAGATAAATTATTTATTACCACCCTCCTATCCCCCACCCCGCACCTTCGGCATTGTATTGTATTTCATACCATGCTCGCCACAAACCTTACGAGGCTTTCGGAGTGTGTGTGTGTCAAGGCTTAGAGAGGAGCGCTGAATTTTCTAATACTAAAGGGCCCATTTCATGTTATTTATGGCCTCACTAGTGTCGAAACAGAGACCTATAAATCGTAAACATAGGCGCACTAATTCTAGCAACAGCAAGTTTTAGTCACATGTAATTAAAACATCCCAAAGTCTTTCAGCTGTAATGTATTTCCAAATGACACCACTGGGACAGGGGGAAATGGGAAATGGAGGAATCAGCAGTATTTCAAAGCCGTGGCCATTGTTAGCTTTTGGGGCTTTCTGCAGCGCTGGCAACGCTGCCAAATCTGCAGGTTTCTCGATGTTATTTTCTATTATATATTTTAACATTAGTGTCACTGATTTCCAGAAACAGTAGAGATGTTTGCTGGGCTAGGATGTCACCAAGAACTTTAGGAGGTAAGGCTGATGACCACACTAAAAAAATAATGCAGGCAAATTCTGTGATGGCATTTCTGCTGTGGATTAGATACAGTAGAGGGGAGTGATCTACAACTGCATTAAAACTGGTACTTGAGACTCTGGTAAGGTTTGAGAAACTCTGGGGGCTTTTGCTTTCCCTGTTATTTCACGTAGGAGCTTGGGATAAGCTGTTTCCTTAGAGGAACTGGGGAAATACCAACGGGAAGACAACATGTTTTTGAATGCGTGTAAGGGTTTTGTTTTGCCTGGCACATGATGAAGCTGTGATTAAGCTGGTGTTGTTGCCAGCTGGTTGGAAAGTCCTACTAAAGCCTATAGCCAACACCAGCGTGTGGCCCCTGGTCACCAGAAATTAGAAGACACCGAAGCCAAGAGTGACAGCAGCGCGTGGTGGTGCACAGAGCGTTATTGCTCAGCAGCGCTGACTGTCGGACAGCAGGTTTTATGTTTACCTGGACGGAGGGAACTTCTGCTGCTGGACTGAAGGGAGCATTCTCAATTTGGACACAAACCCCATGGGTTCAAAGGTACTGTGCAGCTCAGACCAGCCTGGGTGAGGACCTGGGGTGTTTTTTTCTCTTAGGGAGGATGTTGGGCTTCAGAACTGCAGGGTACAAGCCAGCCCACAGCTACCTGTGATTGGGAAACCTCCCCATGGGCAGGCAACAGCCCAGTGTGGTTCTTTTGAAGCATCTGCTAACAAGTGTTTTCGAGTGCTGGCTCGACGGACCATCGATTGATCCAGTGTGACAACTCCTACGCTCTTTTCCAGCCTGGTTCCTCAGGCTAGTGCTGGCATTGGCTGTAGATCACAGGAGCGAGCGCAGAGCCAAGCCACACTGCTCCCTTCAGAAGCTAGGAGCGAGCCCTGTCCTGGGAGCAGCATGGGCTTGTTTGCAGCTGGGGACTCATGCTGGGACCTGCCGTGGGTGCTGGCCAGGTCATTTTCTGAGGGACATGTTGCTCAGCATGCACCAGACTTTCTGCTGTTGCCTAATTTTAGTGAGTAGTAGAGGGAATGGTTTAAGGAAACAAAATGTAAGTAGTGACAAGGAGGATGAAGGGAAAACACTGTTTTTTGTGGCCAAAGTCCCAGCCATGCAGACTTCCATGTGACTTGTTTCCTGGTCTCCTTTTTCATTAGGGTGTACTTTTCCTCAAGCAGACCCGCTCTTTCTTATCAGCAGGTAACGAGCAGTGGCAGACACATGCTCTAGGAAATTATCTCTTTAAGGAGGGTAAAGTAAACGGAGAGCTAATCACTGTGTGGTTAGACTGAGTTCGTTATCTGAATTCAGCTTTGGTGGTGGAAAGGCAGAGCATATCTATGACAGGTGCTGTCTTGTTCTATAAAGACTATCTGAAAACAAAGTCCCTGGATCAGACCAATGGTCCATCCAAGGCTTTGGAGCCCAGACAGGACCTTCTGCAGCATGAGATGCTGCTGGGAATAACAGGGGCAAGCTGGTCTTCTGGGTGGAGCATCCCATAGCATGAGTCGAGGTTTCTGCTGTGGGGCACGGGGTGTGTGAATGGAAGAGTGTGACGGGTCAGGTCTGAGGGGCATAATGTAGGAGCAGGATCCTAGTGACACTGATGAGGGAGGCAAAGAGACAGTGCAGAGAGCACCCTGGACATTCTTGTGTTCTACCGAGACAGATTTGGGCATTTTGGTCCAAGTTCTGATATTTGAGGAGAAAGAAAGCCTTATTATCATCTACAGCAGTGAGAAGAAGAACCACTTGAGTTGGTCTTAAGGAGCCTGGCTAGAGGTAGCAGAAGTGGAAAGGGATTTTTATACAGTAATGCTTTTATATTCTTGAAATTAATGTGGCTACGTAGGGGTCCCTGCCTCTAAATCCTCTCAGGGGATTTTGCAGGGATTGGATTTTGTTGAATGAAAATGCATAGGACAAGAGCAGAGGTGAAGAAGATGTTCAAAGTTCCTGAACTCAGTGGCTGTGGCTGGAATGGAGGGAAATGTTCAGGGAAGCCCTGTGGGGATAAAGCATCTTCCTAAATTGCTGCATAACTGAAAATTTCCTGAAGTCTGCCTGGTGTAGGGATGACATCCCCTTTGGCTGGGCAGAAAGATTACATCAGTGTGTTTCAACTGTGTTGTTTTTCCATTCAGTACAATGTCCTCAGCTCCACCCTCTACCTGTAGTTAGGCAATGGTGCTTCGTTCTCTGTATGGGGTGTCTGAGTTTGTTACCCATCAGACATTTACCTGAAAATTTTGGGGTCACCCTGTCTTAGATCATTACTGTCAGGAAACAAATCACAGCTCCTTTTAGATTGCAATTTCCTCTGCTGCTCCATGTACTCAAGTCTCTGTTTACAGAGATGTTGCCAAGGTCTTCTTAGTAGTCAGCATTTTGTGTTTTGGTGTTGATACTGGTGAAGCATCACAGTTACATTTCTCACTTCAAAACCCATTGAAATACAGTGCCAGCTTACAAAAACTGCTAAGAGCAATTTGAGATCCAAAGAGTAGGATTTTTCTGGCCCCAGTTTAGTCACATACAATGTAGATGTTTTAATGCTTTCTGTGTATTTTTACTCCCTTTATAGGTAATGGAGAAGCACCTCCTGCTTCATTGTATTACTCATGTTGGACAACTGTTCCACATGCTCTGCTTGGTTTTCTGGACAGTCGTTCTCTGACAATAAGAAGACGAAATGGTTTAGATTAGTCATCAGCTTTATTTATTTATTTATTTATTTATTTATTTATTTATTTATTTATTTATCTACCTATTTTACATGGTGAAATCCAGGCTGGCACTAAATATTTCTGGATGCAGGAAGAATTTCTATTCTGTTTTCAAGGTACAATGGACAATCAGATCAGACAAACACATCTATGTTGCTACTGTATGGTGAGAATATTTTTTAGGCTGCTGAACTTTCAAGATACTTTAAAAATATTTTTCATTGCAAAGTTATTGAATTTTTGTAGTGAAGGAAATTAGAAGCTTACTTATTTTTAGATTACTGACTTCACAAGAAATTAAGAATTTTGTTTCATGAGAAATGTTGAGTTTAGGAAATTTTTAACAATCCTATATCAGAAAGAAGTGGACAGATTCCCAAATTTGTCATACTAACAGCAATGGCTGCAAGAAGAGCCTGAGTAGCTAACAGATTGCTTGCAAGGACACTTAGCCCTGAAGTTTGGGAGAACTCCAAGTCCACATGCTAATTCAGGTAGACTTTTTTCTAATGAGTAACATCGAAGCTGGTGCATTTTCCACATAACAAAACATAACACTGCTGGAAAAAAAAAAAAAAGGAAAAAGGTCACAAACTCCATTTTGTGACTCCTCAGCCAGTTTTCAGGATAAATTTGGAACCTGGTTTTTCTTTTAGTGTAGAGGTGAATTGAGAACATGGTTCCCAGGGCTGTTTGCACACAAAATTTGCTACTAAACAGGAGTTAGAACAGGAGTAAGAAGGAACAGAAACAGGATCCAGTCTTTCACCCTGAATGCACCTTTATCACTTATGGCTTATATTTTTATGGTTCTGTAGCCTTGGATCTAGCTGCCTACTGTTTGTATGCTGAATTAATGTCTGTGTTAAGCAAAGCTTTATTCACACATCTATGGTCAGTTGGTTATTGCAATTTTCGCTTGTTTGACTGCTGAAAAAATGCCTGTCCCACTCCAGGTTGCATTGCTCCTGGAGATGTGCTGATGGGGATGAGTCTGCTCCATTTCTCAGTGTCCTTGCTGTAAGGCCTGGAAATCAGGGTGGCAGATGTCTGCTGCTGAGTGCTTGGCTTTTAATTTTTTTTTTTCCTCTCCTTGTGCTTCATCACTTGATATTTTTAGTTGCTAAATGTTGCAGAGACAGCTTTTTCAATTAGAGAAGTGACAAACTCTGCAAAACGAATTCCAGCACTCGGAGAACATCAGCATCAATCTCCAGTGCTTGCTCACTGACTTTGCAGGATGGGCTTGTTTTTCCGAAACTGAATGCTCTGAACTATTTGTCTCCAAAATAAATAAACAAAACAAAACACCAGTGAAGAACATTCCCATCTAATGACATTTAGGAAAAGGCATGTGTCCAAATCCATTCCCATGTCCTAAGCAGACCAGCATCAGTGGACTTGAAGCTCAGTTGGGGTGTGGTGGCATAACAGTAAAGAGACTCTGCTATGGATACAGAAATTTTATTGCAGGCTGCCAATGCATTTATAATCCTGTGTGTGGTTAGGGAGTCAAAGGTGTCCAGTTTTGACGCATGTCTTTCGCTTTCTACAAAACCCTGTGTGCCTTGAGCATGCTTATTTAAACGTCTAGGCATCAGACAGACCGTCAGTTTTGGCCCTTCTCTGACATTAAGCGAAATCGCTAGTATTGGCCTTAATTCAAGGAATCAGACCTAGCAGTGCCTAAAGGATAGACCTGATAAATGATACCTGTGACGCAAATAAATGGCCTAATTTCCAGGTACTTATTTAAATGCTAATGAAAAGTGTTCTGAGAATTTAGGTCGTTTAGTTTTCTACCTGTTATGGACTTTTCCTCTATTTTGTTGTTCTCTTTAGACTGCGCATGAGGTTATAGACTGTCAGGCAAGTCAAAGCAGTGGCAAATCAAAATTATTGTGCTTGGATTATTATTTATTATTTGTATTGTGTTGGGATCCAGCTGCTTAGCTAGGAAATGTTTATGCCACAGCAGCCTGTGCTGGAGGAGTTTCCGAGTAGTTTAAGAGTCAATTTGTTTCACTCTGTAAGTGACAAGTTCAGAAGCTGAAATTAAACAAAATTAGGTTAGGAAGTAGAAATGGACAGATTTTTACCCGTGAAGACTGGAACACCCTATGTGAGGCTACAATGGCTTCTCCATCCCTAAAAATGCAGAAGTTGAGTTGCTGTTGTTACAGAGGAAGTCAAACTAGAGAATAATGCAGAATAATGCTCCATTCTAAGTCCAGGCTCTACGTCAGTCACCTTTTACTGACAAAGGGAGTGATAGATTCTAGCTCGTTTGTTGACTTTTGTTGAGTTTCTGAAAGTTAGAAACTTCCACGCTTCAGAGGGTCCTGGATTTCAGACTGGGCCATCATAGCTAGATGCTCCAAGAGTGGCTGGGATTTGGCGCTAGGCAAAGAGGGAAACAAGGCAACACAACTTCACCCAGACACCCCATGAAACAAAACCACTGAGCTCCATGCATTCCCAGATGAGTTGCTCCGACACAGGTAATAGGTGCTGATGTGGCTGTTGTAGCTGGAAGCCAGTGCCTTTGGAAATCTAACTGCACAAAATTGTTTTTAAAAAGGGAATGGGTGGCCTGGAAAACAGTTCATACTTCTTATGACTTATCATGAAGGAATTCAAAGCTACTTTCCTCAGGCCAATCCCCAGCACTGCCAGGTTTTCAAAATAAGTCCTTATGCAACAAGAAATTTGTGATGTGAGACAGAAAGTGCTGTCAGCAGGAAGCATGCAAACATGGACAAGCTTCCAGCTTGGTGGACTCTCTTGGAAAGGAAAAGTTTATTGTCTATACTTAGCATGAACCCCTGATGCTACCAGGGCATTTGTAGCTATTTTGTGTGCAAGATGTTGTGTGTGGGCAAGCTTTGGGAGTTGAACTTCTGCTCTCAGAAATGAAAGCTTTGGTCCATCGTCTCTTCGGTGTGCTCTCACCAGTGTTCCTGTGCTAGGATCATCTGAGCTAGCTGCAGGAACCCAAGGAAACTGCTCCCCCTCTGCAATCTAAAGTGGAGTTGGAGTGCCTTTAGGATAGAGAATAGGACAGAATTAGTTTTAATGAGTATTAAGAGGACTCATTACTGAGATAAATGTACCTCGACAGATCACACCAGTCCCTCCATTTCTTTCCCAGACAAAGAGGGATGGGCTCAGCTGCCAAAGTCCTGGCTTTAACTGAGCAGTCAGGAGAGGGATCAGACCACAAAAGGGTCTTCTTGCATAGCAGTGTCTTTCAGGCACTCATGTCCGTTTTGCCTTCTGTGGAGTGTTTCTGTTCCAAAATACTGCTGAAACAGATATGTGTAATTATTGGGTAACATTCAGCTGGTCAGCTAAATCCTACATATTATCTAATATGCATTTTGTGACTCCTGCCTTAGGGGTCCTTGCATGGGAGCAGCGTGGTACTCAGCAGTGTCACTGCCACAGACAGCTCCTGCCTGGCCAGCACGGACCTGGCTCTGTGATGAGGGGGTGACAGACAGAAATCTGACCTCCTCAAATCAATAGACGAGCAATGAGTTACATTGAGAAAAATCTCCCCTGTCTACTGCTTGGGGTAGCACCTAACACAGATCCGCCAGATTCAGAATTTTATTTGAATAAGGTGATCTTGTTTTGCAGCAGTGAAGCTGTCTGGCTCCCTCTCATTCCAGCTGAGATAATGGCAATGCCTGGACTAGGTTCAGGGAGCTGTTCATAGCGATAGGTTATTATTATTATTTCTTTAAATCTCAGTTTCAAAATGTTTTTTCTTCAGTGAGGGAATTCCTGATTTCCATTGCCTTACTCACTCAACAATTTCTGCAACTCAGGCATGACTTTGCCTGAAGACGTCCGCTCTCATAACCTGGCATAGCCTCACAGAAGCTCTGCTACAGATCTGGGACGAAAAATAAAATGGTTCTCTAGGGGTCATAAATTTGGCTAAAGTTTAAATACCTCCAAAAAATATACCAAGTAACACAAATACAGGTAGACTTCTATTGCACCCTTCATCAGAGCAGCCCAATTTTCAGCAGAAAGGAGGTGAATATCTTCTGAAAATCAAACAACATTTAACTGGTTCGGGCTGAGCACTCAAGAAAGGAAACCACCAACCATCATTAAAAGGCTTGGACTCCTCTACTCTGAGAGCATGGCTTATGCAACAGTGAAGGAGCAAAAAGAGCTATGCCTTTCTTTCTCATAAGACTCCATTTAATTAGAGGATCAGATTTATTTATTTATTTATTTATTTGCATTCTGGAAACAACAGTATTAAGGTCCCCCAAGGGAAATAATCTCAAACAATTAGAAAGTATCAATACAGACAATCCTTAATGAACTCAAAGTTTGCTCTACAAAAGAGTTACTAGATTTTGTTCTTGCATCCCAATAAATGTGAGGTATAACTCTTGGAAATAGGACGATCCTTAAGTTAAACCTGAATGAGCCCAAGTTACTCTTTGATAACATGGGACAAAATTTGCTGACATCGCTATGAGAATAACTAGACCTACCAAACTGGCGATAAAGGTGAGAATGTGGTCCAGTTGCTGTTTGGAACAAAGCACTTTTCAGCAGTTAGAAGGGCACCCTTCCACGGCTTTGAAGCCATACAAACAGTTAGGAGTGGATACATATCTCCAGATACTGTCTGTCTGAAAGTTAGACACCTATGGTGAGTTTCAACTTGTACAACAAACCACCAAATCTGAGGAATCCCCCTGAGTGTGTCTTGGCTCCCTTCGTGGTCGGTGGCTGTCTGGGTAAAACACCGAGAGCAGAGGTGACAGCGAGCAGTTCTGCTCTTCCAAGAGCAGACACTTACACTTGGTCAGCTGTATCCCTCCTTAGGCTTCTTTGACTAACTGAGGTCTCTGTTGGCTGGGTGTGCAGACATCCAGTTCTCACGTGGGCACCTACACATGCACCCCTGAATGTCAGCCTCTTCGCCTTGTACCCAAGGGACCTGTCCAGCTTTCCTATGTGGAGAGAGAAATGTTACTCCCTCAGAGGACATCTCAAGGCTGCCTGCAAGAAACCCAGAGCTTCGTATCTCCCTCTTGTGTGTATTTAAAAGTAGCCCAGATGCCTAATGTAGATTAGACATCTAATTTCTAGAAGTGTAAAGACAGGTGAGTCTGCCAAAATAAATCACTGCGGCTCTGACCTGCACAGTCTGTCTCCATTTATATATGATTCAACTGCAGCTGGGAAACTGCATTTGATTAATAGCTCTGTATTGCCAGCAAGTTGTTGAGGAGCAGAATTACTTCATTTTAGTTGCTCTCCTCTGATCTGAAGGCTGGAGGCATGGGTTTATAGGGAGAATTAAAAGAATCATATCTATATGCATACAGTGGAAGAGGCAATTAAAGGGAGTTACGGAAAGCCAAACTTCAAGAGATTGTTAACACTGAAGGAGAACAGCAATTATTTGGCGTGATACCCAGGGTAAAGCTAGCAGCAAGAGGATTCAATTAAGACAGAGAAAATGTGAAATTTGGGCAGACCTTACAGCAAAGTTTTCTGAGAAAGAGACCTATGGGGGTATGGAATAATTTAAAATCCCTGAAAAGGAAGATTTTAAGCCAGGCAAAACAGAACATCAGCAAATATTCTGGAGATAACTCTCACAAGAGCAAGAAAATTGCCTGGATGGTCTAACAGGGTTCTTCTCTTTATAAATTCTGTAATTTTGTATTCAGCTTCCTGATGCATGATGGCTTCCACGGTGTAAGTCCCTTTAATAATGACTAGGATATTGTGGTTCATTTATCTTTGGTGGACCCGTTATTACTTCTCCACACTAAATGGCAGTGTTTTGTGGCAAACACACAGAAATCAGCTGTACCCACAAGTACGCCTGCCTTCGCTGTCACTGTGCAGTTGCAATAACAGCCCACCTAGACTCAGCGTGACCTCCAGACCAGGTTGAGCTGAGGTTCAGGGTACAGCGGTGCCCTGAATATATGCAGGTGGGGCACTGCATGAGACACTCTCTTTGCTTGTTTATTTATTTATTTTTTCTAGTATCTGATCCTAAGGGAGCAAAAGCTGTTGACATGCTGTCCACTTGCTGACGGTTTGGCTCCTAAAAAGCCATTCATGTGTCTATTGTGCTAGTAGGCATTTGGGATGCCTGAAAGTGGCTGTGTCAGCAAAGCCTCTCTGATGGGAAACTGGTAAAGATATTCTCAGGGAATAAGAAAATCAAGCCACGGAGATTCAGGTGAAATGCAGGTCTTAACAATGACAATTTTCTGCGCAGCAGCTGCAATATAAATGGGGACTTTCTGGAATCCCCCTTTTAACATTAAAGTAAGGAGATGGAGGCCTGGGGGAAATCCCAAACAGTTTGTGAATCTAGGTCCATTTCAGTAAATTATTTTCTCCAAAAAAGGTACAATTTTTGAAGGCATTACACACTGAAATGCTTTTCCACATGAAATGTTTCAGATCAGGAAATGCCAAAGCAATTCATGTCAGTAATTTTTTAAGAAATATTTTGACTTTTGTTTCAAAACACTTTTCATTTTAAAATTGATTATAGTGAAAAGGAAAAATGGGTTAAGTAAATAATAAAAAGAAAACTACATTCTCTTAGGACATAGTAAGATGCTTATTTTGGAGCAAACGAGCAAACAAATTCCTTCAAGTTGACTCCAAATGAATTTGATTATTATGCTTTTTTTTTTTTTGTTTTCTGTAGCTGAAAATCCTGAACTTTTTTTTTTTTTTTTTCCAAGGATTTTGCTGATCAGGATTTTCTCCTGGGTTGATTTTAGGCCACTGAACAGAAAATAAATAAGTAAAACAGTTTCCATCTCCACTGCAGAATGCCTTGCAGGGATCAGTATTGCCCTAGTTGGAGAAGATGACACTGCATCTCTCTCTTATCTCTGTGACTAACTTTCAGACATCCAAATTGCCTCCTAACATATGGAAGATGTACGGACAGGATTTTTTTGTGCAAGCCAGACTGCAGCAGATGGGTGACAAATACAGCACTCTTACTTTGATTTAGCAAAAATAATCTACTTCACATTCCTGCAGACTGCATGGTTTTTCCATGAAGCTTCTATGCAGGCTTCCTTCTCTGAGGGCTCTGGTTAGGTTTCAAATATTTTGTAACTCAGTTATGCCAATTTTTGTTCAGTCAGGGAAAATCTTGTGGATTAGATGCCTGTTTCTTCTCCCTTGGCCAGCTCTATGGCATTTCATGCATTTGCAGAGCAGCAGTAGAGACTTAAAGCCAGAGAAAAGCCACAGCTCAGCAGGTTGCTGCTGAAGGGCACAGTCCCTGGGTGAGCAACCACCAAGGCAGCCTGGAGAAGAGCCCAGGCTGGTTGATAGAGGGCTTCATCCCTCACACGGAGCGGGGAATCTGTGTGTTGGACCTCCTGCGATGGGACAGTCAGCTGTTGGTCCCAAGGATGGGCCCTGCTGAGCTCCAGCTCTCAAGATGATGCCATAATTCAGTCCCTTATCCAAAAATCACACAGCCCACGCAGGGCTGTGCCCTTCCTATGGCTTTATGTTCACATAAAAATATGTGAGTTACGCGACAGACATACACTGATATGCTGCTGTCACCCAGGACATCACGGTTTCACATACGTAGGCTTTAGAGGCACTGAGAGGTCTGTAAACCACAGCTGTCCGACGAGCTGTATGGCCCTGACCCCTGCAATTCAGTTACAAATGTCTGTAAGATGTGTTTAAGCCAAGGGCAAAGAAACCCTTTCAAGCTCAGGTTACATGCCATCATTCCAAATCCTAATTTCATGGCACAATTTGTTCTCTCTTTGCTCAGGCTGTTCTCACACCCAAGTGGCCAGACAAAACACTTTTCAAGATGGGCGGGAAAAAAAAAAAAAAAAGAGGGTGTGGGAAAAATAAAAGAACATGATACTCAAAGTTCCCCACCAGTGCTGGGCATGTCCCTGTGTGTCAAACGAGATGTCCCCAGGACTCAAATGAGGATGAGTGGGACACAAGGAAGAGCAAGGCTGATCCCATCCCTACTCACCCTTGCCCTGCTCCCCCAGGCCAGCCAGTGCTGGCAGCGCTGCAGAGCCAAGCCGTTGTGGAAAACGAGCCTTTTCTAGACTGATGCCCTGTCTGCTTTCTAGGTCTGTTCCTCTTACACCAATGAACTTTTGCTATTAAACCTTATCGGTGTAATCACAAACATTCCTCTGCAGAGCAAGGCCAGTAAGCCTCAACTCTGCCTTTGAGGAGGCAAACTTGGCTATTCCTAAACATGATTATTATTCTTATTTATTTATTTTTTTATTTGTTTGCTTAACAGCCTCTGACGTGCTGTGCTGTAGGCAGAGTGGACTCTGCAGAGAGGCAGCTCGGCTCTGTACACCAGGTGGCCTCAGTGGTATGTACTTCAGCAGCGATGATCTCAGGGTGCAGTCGTCACTCCTGCTGATACCATTTTCGTTTGCCGTGAGCTGAGCATGCTTACAGTGCGGTGAAACAGAGCCAAGAATCATCCAACAGGAGAAAAAATAGAAGATAAAACACATGTATGGATGGGATTGATATTGCAAGGCATCTGTTAAGCACACACAATCAATTGCCCATCTATATGAAACAGCTCTGCAGACAGTGCACGCTGCTGCGTGCAGCTACCTGGAGGAACAGAGTCCTCTTGTCTGAGAGTAAAGTCCTTAAAAATGAGAAACTCTGCTACAGTCAAGCGTTTTGCATGATGCCACGTGAGAATTTATTCATTAAAAAGGAAATGCAGAAACTGACCGATGACAGAAACTGGCTGCATGGGAAACTGCATCACGTCTCAGCGAGAGAGTGGTTGTTGGCATGGAGGGAAGTTACTGGTAGAGTTCCTCATCTCACTGAACTGATGTAATGTGTACATAACGAGGGAGCGCAGTGGTGAAATCTGCTGGTGACATGGAGTCAGAGGACACTAACAATGTGATGGAAAATTGCGAGTCAGAAATTTGGCAAGGTTCAGTAGTAGAAAATGAAGGTTGTCCAATGACGGTGGCAATCATCTGACTAAATGTAAATTTCCATGGACAAATTACTCCACGAACTCTATTAGTAGCAGCAAAAAAAGGCACTTTAAACATACTATCCATGTCTGCTTAAAATAGATATCTCAGATAGAGCTGAGGGACCGTACACTAAGAGCTGCCATTCCCTCATGATTGTGAGGACACCAAACGAGCCTGGGTCAGCTGCAGCTGCATGAACTGTACTCATCTAGGTGTTGCAACATGAATGACATCTGGTTTTAGGGGAAAATACCAAATATTCTGTAATCTGGTGGCATCGATAAGGAAGGATGAAGGAAGGGTAGTTTGTGCTCTTCAGGCACAGAGACCTCTGATCTGTCACCTTGTGGGGAAAAAAACAAGAAACGAAAAGCTTTAGCTTGGTTTTCCCCTTTTTTTTTTTTTTTTTTCCCTCTTTCCTCTTTATTCTTCCATAAATAGATGAGGAGCTTGAATGATGAGCAGAGAGCCATTGGGGCTGCAGCTGCCTGCCAGGATGGAGGGATAGATGACTGGAGAGACAGAAAAATCACAGAAAGGTTTTAGAGAATGAGGAACGAGGATGAGTGAGGAATTCAAAAGATCAACACACCTCGAATTAAACCAACAGTCAACAGAGATTAATTGCAGGTAGTAAGCAAGGCAGGGCTATGCCATACCTGCCATATTCTATTACAGCAGGGGGAAAATTCTGCTTTTAGGAACTGGTTAGTGGCCAAGTAAATTAGATAAAACAGGTGAAAATTTTGAAACACTGTGCGTCTAGCTTTTGTAAAGGAAAAACACATCACTTCACTCAACTGGAGTCCTTTGCACGTTGCCCAAGGGGCGATGTGATAGAGAGACAGACCACCCCAGGGCATCCGTCCCTCAACCCTCAGCTGTCATTGGAGCCACATGAACTACTGAAGAGCAAGTGGTTGGCTTCTAATGGGACAAGATTCAAGAAGGGTTTGGCTAAAGATGGATTAATTGGGTGAACCTAGTATGAAAGCAGTGGACTGTTGGGTGGGAAAGAGGCATGGTTTGAAGATGTACAAGTTACTTAGGGTTGACCATGAAGCACCCAGCTGGGTTTAAGCACAGCCATGCAGTTGAAGAGTTAGAGCAGAGGCTGTGACACAGGCCTGATAAGTACCTGGTGAGTCAGATGGAGGTCAGTGGGGAGAAAGCAGAATTAGAAACATTTTTCATGATTGCAAACAAAGACATTCTTTCCTCCCGGAATGCTTAATTGATCTCTGGAACTCACTGCTATAAAGTATTACTGGGCATGCAATTTAGCGGGAGGAAGATGTAGTTGGGAATACTCTGAGTTATCTCACAGAGGATAGATGTGTAATGGAAATACACTGTAATGTAAAATCTTATACTTTAGGGCATACAATCATTAACTGCTGACAGGCTTATATGGCAAAATTAGTCCGTAGTTCCTCAAAGGAGATTCTTGTGTCTTCCTCAGAGGAGCTCTTGGAGAAAGGATACTGAATTAAAAGCACTGCTAATCAAACACAGCTACAGCATTCCTCTATCTTAGTAAATCTTTTGATTTCTGACTCATAGGGTATGGAAAACAATTCACGTCTCCTGTAGGTTCTATGAATTTCAATAAGAAAAGAAGTTTAATTTCTATGAATGACATTCTTGGGAAAAAGAAGAAGATCCAAACAAAGGCAGAAAGCTGTAAGGGCCAGGCTGTTTTGCAGGCTGCCCTACCTGCAGGCAGCTAGCAAGAGCGCAGCGGCTGAAACTTGATGAACATCTCCCACAAAGCACTGCCTTCGTTAGAGGGCCCCCTGAGAGCTCCTCCATGGAGACCGATTTGAATCTGTAGCATATGTCTAGGTTTACTGGAAACAGAATTGCTTTTCCTCCTTTTTTTTAATTTAAAAACATCTATCATTGAAGACTGCGAATCCCAGCATACAAGGCAATACTTAGGGAACTGAACTTGAGGTTCACACGTCTCAAGATTTGTAGGGCATCCAACTTCCCTGGGAGTGTTAGGTGCCCACTAGGTGCTGCTAAGTTGCTCCCTGCTATCTGCGGATTTCAGGTGCCTCAGATGCTACACATGCACAGCAAAGATGAAGAAAACTGCATTTGATTAACCTTTGGGCTTCCTATGGCTTAAGGAAAGAAAGTAGGCTCCTGAGACCTCAGCTGGTATCTTTGACGAGAGCTCCTGAATTCTGAGCTGTGCCAATAAATAGTGATAGTAAAACGTCTGAAGAGGAGAAGAATAATTATTCTTTGGGATGGTAGGAACATATGATGGAATTCCCCGTCCTCTGATAAACGCATCTACAAACAAGTGATCAAATTGAAATACTTTTAGTTCATAAGCAGCTAATCTGCAAAGAAATCTCTCCCCTGTTCCTTCCATTGCCTTCACAACATTATTTTCATTTCTATCTATATTTGTTTGCTTGTTAGTCTGTGGCCTCCCCCTAAGGATATAACTGCAGATGGATGAATTATTTTATTTTATTAAATATTATTCTTGGCTTTTTGGAGATGTTTTTTTGTTTTACTTTAATGATTATTCCTCCTGGTGGTATTTCAGTTTTCAATTACAACTTGTGTGTGTATGTGTCTGGTACACTACCATTTTGTAAATGGATGTATGCACTTATTGTTAATTGATTCCCCAAATAAACCCAAATGCTTGTATGAAATCATGTATTATATTTCTTGCATGCCACTGAGCTGGATGCCTTCCAGTTTGGCATCCATTGCTGCTCTGGAGGTGGGCATCTTTTTCTCCCTCACATTACTCCTGGAGCGAGTGGAGGTGCACACGTCAATTTTATCTGCAGACCTCATCATGCTGACCGATGTCTGTGAATGAAGGTGTCCAAAGTTGCACTTCCAAGACTGTATTTAGTCATATATATTTTTTAAAGCGTCAGTGTCATCATCTCCCACAGGCTTCAGTGAGAGTATTTGCCCCTAAAGCTGGGCCATTATGAAGGGTATTTTTCCAAAGCAACCCTTGTTGGCCTATCTCTGCTCCCACTGAAACCAGTGTCTACTTGAGAGCTATTTTTCGGAAAAGAGCAGTAAGCCACAACTGGTCCTTTATCTGCTTTTTGCAGTCCCATATTTTTTAGGCTTTAGCTAGAAAACACAGCTGAAGTCCCTGATGGTGGGACTGTACTTCGGCAGGTTTCAGCAGGTCATCTAGTTCCCCTTTATGCCAAAGAAGAAAGATAATCCCTTTTCAACTGTGATTCATCCCACATATTACAGAGATCTATCTTAGGAGAAGATGAATCATTTCCTGGAGGTGCTTCTCTCTCTCTGCATCTCTCTCCATTTAGGAAACTTAGAAAAAAGCTTAAGCAAGACTATAAATTGTAGATAACTAAAATGGGGGAGATGAATCCCACTGTACAGTGAGAATCGCTGACTGCTGATTCATTGCATTCCAGCTTCCAGATGCCGTCAGCAATTCTGTTTTGACAGCAATACACTTTTTGTTTGGGATTTTCTACCTGCAACTAATTACTGCCATTTTTAACGCAGACCTGAAGAAACCCTGAAACTGGCCCACTGTGCTGGTAGCTGTATGGACATCTGTGATGGGATTTGGTTGCTCAGTCACATGCACCTCAGTGTTGTGTTAGACACTGGGGAGTTTCATGCCTGCTCTCCAGATGCTGAAATGAGTCAGGTCCCCCATAAGGCTGGCGTCATGTCTGCTGGCCCCACGAGGATAACTCAAGCACAAGCCCTTAGCTGGATCAAACCCCTGGTACATTGCCTTCAAAGAGAAGGAAGCAGAGGGCAGGTAGGTGGCATGTCCTGCCCTGGGCTGCACACCCCTCAGCCTCGTTGCTGCTTCGTGCTGCTGCTCTCCACCCTGGTCACCGTCTCTCATCTCTCTGATGGCCAACTGGTAAAACAAGGTTGTGCTTTCTGCTCACAGATTCAAAAGCAAAGTTGCTGTTAGAAAAACGCTCAGAGAAGAGCGGTGTTAAATAGAGCAAAGTGCCCAAGGAGGATGTGTTTGGGTCTCACCTGTGCTGAAGAAACCTGAGCTAGCTCCCACAGTGAGGTATGTCTCATCTACCCAGCTCCTGCCCTGCATAGCAGCAGCTGAGGTCCTAGAAGCAGAGTTGTGGGGTGGCCTGGGCCAAGCAGCCTGCTAATTAGTCTGGACTTTCAGGGGGATTAATTAGCACTCAGCCAATACAGCACAAATGCTTTTGGCTGCAGTATTAGCTTGGTTGGGGTCCTCTGTGTGGTGCTGTATTATATGTTGCAGTCAGCAAGGAAAACATTTTGTTGGAGATTACATGATTGTGTGTGCTGATGACAGTGGCTGAAGAGCTGAAGTGAGTATGAAAAGCACATATAGCAGCTTCTTGAAGATAAACTACTCACCTCTGTGAAACTCTTTTTGACTAAGCAACCATGGTTTTACTCTGTGGAGAACAAATGTTGTCCCCATGGCTGAGCATAGAAATGTTTTAGAATTGGAGACACATAAACACTAAAAAATACAGGAACCCATGAAAAGTTGACAAAGGAGGTAATTTATCCCACCCCAACGGTGTTCTTCAGGCACGAAATAGTGTTCTTCAGGCACAAAATGCAGTAAGGATGTTCTAAGCACTCTGATGTTGCTCAGTTATCTGATGACCAGCTGGGGCGAAGCTGTGCCCTTCCAAATCATACTGTTTTACAGATGGGACAGCAGAGTAACAATGGATGCATCAGAAAAGCCCACCTGTAAATTTTCTCTCTGATCCTCCCTTCAAAAGAAGGTTAGAAGAAATCATTGCTGAAAGCTGCAGCTAGGAGTTTAACAACTCCCAGCTGGGGAGATATCCTCCTAGTCCCCACATCCATGTGTTAGTGACACAGGTTGGTTGTATCACGTGGAGAGAGGAACCTAATTTGGATCGTGTTTTTCCCTAGACCTCTTTCTTATTTAGTGCCTGAGTTATACACTGACACATAATAGCAATACAAAAACTGGACACAACGAAAAACCCTCCCTGGGGCTACTTTTGCAGGAAGGGTACCTATGTGACCATTACAGTCCTGCAGAGGGTGCCTCCAGCAGATAGCTTTACAGTGACTCTGGGGCTTTCCAGCTGTGTCCACACACACAGGCTTGGGCAGTCATTGTGGTAGTCTGTCCTTGGCTGTCGTGAACCAGGGCCAACATATCAAAATAGCCCCTGCTTTAAATCTCATGGGACTCTTGTCCCACGGATGTTGATGGGATGCGGTATAACTGCCCATAGAGGCACTCAGCTGATCTTCAGGGGGGACTTCAGGAAATCCCCCAGGATTTATTCTAATGGCCGCATCTTACACCAGAATAAGGTAGCCTGGCTCAAAAGCACAGTGATGTAAAGCTCTGTTTTTTTTTGGTTGGTAGACATAGCATTCACTATGTGCCAATTTCAGAAGCATTTTTGTAGTCAGACTTTGTGTACCCTTTTCCTTTTGAATACTAGTAAAGGTCACATTGGTCTTGGCTACTCATTTATTTCCTTTCTCTCATTGAATTTTTAACAATAACAGGCGTTCATCCAAAGCTCTGGGCTACTCTACATTACATTAAAATTCTCAATGTCATTTGCTTTCAGTAAATATATTCAAATGGGTTGCCTTCAAAACCATAAATGACTCACCATCCAATCAATCATAATTGCAGGACCCTGAATTTCTCCTCTACATGTTGTCCTTTAATGCCCAGAAGGAACAAACAATGTAAGTCTTATCACAGACTGGTTGCAGAAAAGAAAATATGTGCGATCATTTTAATTCTCTAAGGAAAACTTGGTAGGTTAAATTTACAGGGCCATTTTTTTGGCTGAAAAGTGAGACAGATACATGTAAATTTTATGTTACTACTCAGTGCTCCGAGAGTTACTGCACTTAAGAAAACTTATCTCCCTAATCAATTATTAAGTTTCCAAATGGAACATGTACTTCTTTCTTACTAATTTCCCATAAACCTCCCCCACAATATTAAACATGCATATTCACATGCTAAAAGTCTGCTCATTAAAACACTACACGGTCAAAGTTTCCAATCAGATAGAAATGATCAAGGCATCCTCTTATAGGGTATAAGGAGTTATAGCAAGGAAACAAAGTAAGAGAAATGGCTAACTAGAAATTCTCCAAGAGATTTTGAAATGTAATCTCATTTTCATCACAACAATGGGCAATTAAAAAAAAAAGGGGGGTGGGGGGGAGGATCTGATTAATCCCAAGAAATAACAGTGAAACTATTCTGTTTTCTGTCTGTCCATCCGTCCCCCACTTCCTCTCCCACCCCCCGTAAGGTCAGGCACAGGTTTATCACTAAATCAATCACCTACATAAGAAGTAGAGAAGGTCTATCAGGAAATCCTGGCTTCTCTTCCTAAGTGTAGGCTTATGCCCTCCAACATGCTTTCTGAGGCTCTGTCCGGTCAAGCATTTAATGCCTGAAAACAGCAAGGCTCCAGTCACTTCCCTTGAGAGCCGATTTTGTTACCTAATAGATCTCAGTGTGAGGGACTGAGTTCCAAACTAAATTTTACTTTTCATGTCTCTAGAGAGCTACTCTTTCTCAGGAATAGCTGCCTTAAACCCCTTGCCCTTTATCCTGTGATAAATCTGTCCTGTGTTCATACACCTTTGAACCGAGTGTTCAGCTCCCGGTTTACTGCTTTGCTACTCGAATCCGTACACTCATCCTCAAGGCTGATTTAAATTACTACCCACTTTGCTTAACTTACTGGTGCTTGATGGTTATGTTCAAAGGAATGGTTAAATTCCCAGTAGTCAACACTGTTCTTCTACAACAAAGCTTACCAGAAATCAGCAACTAATATCTTTAGAAATGAAGAAATATGGGGAGATTCTATCTGTAGATCCCAGCTGCAGATATTTCTAAGGGTAAGATAAACAAGTGCAATGCCTATCAACTTTCCTCTCTGCCTTTTTCATACATTACTTGTCTTCTTTGGGTCTAATCCAAAGACCTCTGAACTAAACGGAAAACTTTCACTGACTTCAATAAGCTTCAGGTCAATCCCTCCAGGGCAGCAATTGTATCTTCCCCATGTGTGTGCCCTGGTTCAGTGAGAGACTTAACACACAACTGCCTTTTGGTTTTGGAGCCATCTCAGGGCCCTTGGTGAGATTATTCATATGCTAAAGAAGAATGTGCTGTACCACCCTTCTGATTCTTCATGCTTAATGCAGAGAGGGTCTGATGGAATGGCAAAAATCATATTTTCAATGAGAAGGATTTTATCTGTATCAGACACGTTGATGCTAAATTTTATGTGAAAATAATATGAAACGCAGAGCCAATTACTCTGCTGGTATGTGCTCATGTATTTACACTGCTCAGAAATCTGTCCCTTGACTTTAAATCAGCTTGCTAATGCAAGTTTCTTTCACTAACCTGTCTCAGAATATCATAGGCAAGCAAAATCAAATAGAAGTGTAAACCTCACAACTTATGATATATGTGGAGTAAGGCCAGTCAAAACACTTCTGAAAGAACAATTTTATGGATAAAAGGGAGGCTTATTGAAACTGGAACATTTTGTAGGAACATGAGTGTTTCAATGACATTTTCAATGGGAAAAATGTCTCAGCAAATTATTTTGATTTTCTTTTCATATTTGTGCCACTAATGTAGAAATGATTTGTTTTGACAAAAAAAAAATGCACTTTTTAAGCTTACCATATTGTTTCATTTTGACTTATAGCAACTACTGATTTTATCAGGTAGTTTAATATAGCATATTACATTCAATATTTCTTTACAATATTTTTCAATATTATAACAATGCGACATTTCTACTTTTCCAAAATAGTACATCCATATTTCTCAATGAGGATTTTCAACATTTCTGTTCTCTGAAAGTTTCTCTTTGAAATCTTCAAATTTTTGCTCCAACTCACCCTGAAAACATGATTTCAGCATGTTGACAGCACTCATAAGAGTTGAATTTCTGGAAATTTGTAGTACCATCTCAGTTACATGTATTTGCTGGTTGAAATTGGCACCAATAAAACCAACTACAGATGAATTTGTGTACACCAGGTCCAGTTTCTCAGTGATGGGAAAACATAAGTGGAACTACGTCCAGATGTAATCTACCCCAATGCCTTCCTTTGCCATGCATACATACATGACTGGATCTGAATCTGCAGTTTCAATCGCGAGTTAAACTTTTACGAAAACTTGATGAATTTTAGAAAAGATGCTAAGTCAGCAAGAAGACATTCTATACATAAATATGAATAATCATGGTAAGCTACAGCTGAAGGCAAATCCAGCTACCTGGAGCTCCTGGCTGGACACCAGCTGTTCCCCATCCCATACTGCTCGCCCACCCCAAAACCTGATGGTTGAAGCAGTGGAGTCATTAGAAATCCTGCTCCGGGATTCCACATTGTAGTGCATGGTAGTGAGCCACACATGGCCACGTTTTGTTTATGACAGATGGCTCTTCCCAAAAATATGATGTGTGAGATTGTGCTGACTTGGACAGTTCTGCATAAACTGTGGGGGATTGACAGGGTGTAATATACTTTTTGTGTTTACTTAAAGTCTAGGAGAGAATGGGCCAAACCCAGAGAAGAACAGCCTGTTTCAAAGATATTATGGCTGGAAAATGCTGTTTCTCACAGAGATCATCTCTCTGTAATAAGATTCATGGTGATCCTCTATGGTGGGGGAAAAACTATGCAGATTGGGAAAAGAGTCAATCACATGATTTTCATTTGTGTGTCATCATGGAAATGTCTGTGAGAGAAAAGGGAACTTCTGCTCATCTCCACATCTCGGTGCAGAGCCAGCCTAGCTGGAAACAAGCTACCTCGTGGCCTAGAAACTGCTCGTGGGAGCCATGTGAAATTCAGATGAAGAAGAAGGATCCATCAGTGAAGAACAGGCACCCTCAGATAGGTTGACTTGGTGGACAATCTGAAAAGTCAGCTGGGAATTGGACCAAACAAAACACACATGCAACCTTTCTTGAATGACAGCTTGTAAGGGTCATGCTGAATTTCCCTGCAAGCTGGGAAGCTGTAGATCACACATGGGATTTGCTTTACCTTCTTTTTTTTTTTCCCCTAAACTTTGTTGAATGTTTGCTAAATGAAGAATGCAATATGTAATATGGGGTTACCTGAAACTCTCTTGCTAATGCCTGAGCATTATAATTCATCATGAGATATTGGGGATATGCTTATGGCCCTCAATCAGGATGGATTAGTATGGGTCTGACGAGGTTAATGCAGCTGAAATGATTTGTGCCAGCCCAATATCAAGTTTTTTTTTTTTTTAATGTTTTACTGAAAAAGAAGAAATTAATTGTTTTGCCGGAGATTTTTCCAGGTGCTTTGGACTGGAACCTGCTACTGCAATGGGATCTCTCATTCCCTTTGGCTTTTCAGATTACATAGCAGACAGACAGACAGAGCACAGAGGGCATTACAGTTGTGGTTTCTATTTTTGTCACTTCCTCTGAACTGTGTAAACCTCCCATGACTAAAAGGTCTTTTTACGGCACAAGGGAATCATGTCTATTGGGATGATATAACTAGAGTTGCGTGGGAAGCATTTTTTTCTTGACTAAGAAGCTGATATTAAGAAAAATATCATTACATTCCAAATTGAGATCTTTGGAAAAGTTCATGGGAAACAGGAGAGACCTACTCTCGTAACAACCAGTTACCTCACCCTTAGGTTATAATGTGGGGCTTGATGATATTTCAAAGTCCAGGCTTTTAGGTGCATTTAGGGAGGGGTCTTCTCTTCAGTAGCTGTCACATTGATTGGAAACTCCTTTTGAGAAAAAAATGTAAAACATACATGCTTCTCTGAATAATTTTGTTTCTATCAAACTAGCATTTGTTGATGACAAAACATTTTGTTCCAAAACTTCCACTGATGATAAGAATTCACTAAGTCAAGTTTGCCTAGCCTTCTTGGAGCCCTGGACTGAAAAGCCATAATTTGAAAGCAGCTGAAAGCTGCCTGCTTAAAGAGCACAAAGCCTCTCCTTCTGCCATTAGGACAGCTGAATTCTGTGTGGAAAAGCACTTCCAAATTTCCTTGCTGATCTCACCAGTTTTTTCTTTCAGACTGTGTAATCCCATGATTACATGGTGATGTTGATGCAATGTGACATGATATGTCAGTGGAGTTTCTAACAACTTATTTTGTAGCAGTAAAGGAAAAAAAAAACAGCAGCTTGCCTGCTTACACCAAAGCAGAATTAAGTAAAAAAAAAAAAGGAAATCTGATAATCACTATTGAAACCTGCTCACAGGTAACTGGCAGCCTTTCCTGGAAGTTTCAGCTAGTGCCATTGTGCACAAAATGCTTGGCAGTCTGCCAGTCTGTTCGGTAGATACCTGCATTTAGAATTATTTTGGGAGAAGGTTTGAGTGGCTAACAAAAGGTCCTCCAGTATCAACCTTGTGTATGAGCACAGAGATCAAATCCTTAAGCTGGTTGTGTTATACCCTTGGACATTACCTCAGCTGGGGCTCAGTACTGTTGGCATTTTCATGCACAGCTCAGAAGAGATTGCCTCTTGATCATAAATGGTAGGAATATGTATGGTGGTGTTGCAGACACTATTTAGGTTCTTCTGCTGCAGTCTCAAGGGGATTGTGACACCTTGCTCCAAATTTCAAATCTTTGCTAAAGATCTTACCATTCATTCAACAAAGTACGTATTTCTCTCTTTCATTGTACAGAAATTAAATTTAAATGGAATCCTGTTAGGAGAATAAAAAAGAAAAAAAATAAAGCACTTCAGCTTGCACAAGAATAGCCCCATCCCTGGCCTTTCTATGGGAAAGGTTAAATCAGTATGAGGTGCAACAAAAGATCAGGGAAGATTTTGAATATTGTACAACATTGTCGAACTGTAAATGAACATCTCTGAACACTAGCTGATCGCAGAGGGAGTGCTGAATCCAGAGTGTGAAGAATTGCTTTTGTGAAATGTCAGCTGGTAATAATGCAGTATGGCGTATCAGAGAGCACTGGAAAAAAGAGGCAAAAAACTACTGAGCTGCAGTAGCAGATTTAGCTGTGCAAAATTTATCTATAATAAATACCTAAAACCCTTACCAGGCTTGATGTTTAACACCTGTGCAAATGCTACAAAGCAGGGCTACTCAAACTATAAAGTGTTGATCCAGATATTGAGTACCTTTTGGGAAGTAGACTTGCTGTTTCTGAAGAAGCAGCTGTGATGAGGTACCATGGAGGCCTATGGAAGGGTTTGCATGAACTGATATGCTTTTGCACCTCCCAGAAGTGAGTTGCTTCCTGCTGAGTAGACCCTTGAGTCAATACTTTGTTAATTGAAGCCCTGTCATTGGAAAAGCCATGTGAGCAACTTCAACCATGGAGCTGTAATGGTATTTTTTGCCTGTTTCTTAAAAGTACCCCACTGCACACTGATGGAGGAAGACAATATCTAAGAGTTGGTCTTTAGCCTTCAGATGTGTGAGCTATCTTAAATGTGTTCACCCAATCTTATTTTTCTAAGGCCATCCAAATAAGTGGCAACAAAATCTTATCTTGAAATTTATCTAAACATCTCTAAAAATTTCAGAAAGAACTAATCTATGAGGAAATGACATCCTGATTTAGAACATCCAAAATGAGATGTAGCAGTCTGAGCTGTGATTTTTAGAAGTGTTAAATGTGTATGATTTTCAGATGAAATTAGGAGGAACAGGAGGGCGTTGTTTAGCCACAGTTTCACACCTTCATCTCTGGTGAATGCTCACTTTGCTGGTCTAGTCTACACTGGTCTCGGAAGACAAATTCTGCTTTCTGACAGCTTCTTGGGGTAGAAAGGAATGTGTATTGTAGTCTTCACCTGCACTGGCTGGGGAACCAAGCTCACCTTCAAGTTGTAAGGGCCTGTGGGCTCACTGCATGTGTGCTGCAGTGAATACCTGGGTGAACGTTGCTTTGCTCAGACTTAAAATGTCTCTTTGCATATGGCACAGGCTCAGTGTGCACCCATAGGTGACTTGCTCTGCCTCAGGTCAGGCAAAGGTGTTCATCTACTGCAGGCACTTACAATGCACCCTTGTGCTGACGGGAGAAGTATCTGCAGCTCTCAATTCCTTTCAAGGGCAGTATATATAGACAGTTGTACAGCAGAATTCAGCTGGTCTGCTTTAAATGCCTACTGCAGATAACATGAATCATGTCTCAGAAATGCTATTTCTCCCTAACACCCCGAGAACTAGCTCATATGTAGGCATCTATATTGTTGGTCTAAAGTTAGGCAGGATTACTCCATCCTAATGGCATTTAAGATATGACATTCTGAATCTGAACCCATGCTGCCCTTGTTTACATGATTATTAGATAAAAATAATAGGATACAAATTCAGTGGTCACAAGCAATGCACGCAAATAGGCTCAGTTCAGCTATTAACATAGCCATGCAACCTGGGGGACCTGCTGGCTAAAAATGCAGCCAGGAACCCTGAAGGTTTCATTATCCAATTAGTGAAAGCTTTGACACCTCAAGATGCTCCTGAGAAGAGCTGTCTTTGTTGGCCACCAGACTGGTAATCCACAAAATCTGGTCGATAACCAGCTTGACATACTATTAGTATGTTTTAATAACTCGTCATGAATCATTGTGAATTTAACAATAACAATTAGAAATGGGTAAACTTGCCATAGTCAAAGTTGGAATTTGTCCTGCAGCTTCTGCAATGCCCACGGAAGTACTGCCTTAAGAAGTCTCTTCAGAGAGCAGTCTCTCTGTTTTTGTTAGAAGTGTATGATTTCTTTTTCAAGAAGATTAGGGGGATTCACCTTGGGTTAACTCACAAAGAAGGAGAACAATGATTAGCGTGCAAGTCACATTAATTCTCACATGAATAGTGACCAATTGTGTATTGTGGAGGCAGTCCCAGCAGCACAGGCAAATCCACTAAGAAAGATGCATCAAGGCAGAGGAGACAACCAGTTGTCAAGATGGCATTTTTGAATGAAGAACCACAGATGTAGAAGAGCTCTAGGTCTGTTACAAGCTTGCTTTTTCCCTGAGCAGGCATGTGATATGGATTCTTCCTTATCTTCATTTTCCTACTAATGTCTTTTTGTCTCTTCGGGTATGAATTGTTTTTTTTTCTGTTGCAATCAGATGTTACCACCTCCATATGCATCTCTGAAGATGATATTTTGTTCATAATAAAAGAGAATGATAGAAGGAAAAAGAGGAGATTTTGAAAAATATTTAAAGAAGTTAGGGACATGTTTGTAGTCATGAAGCCAAAAGGGGAATTCAGCATCCACTGAGTAATGAGATGTTTCTCTGTTGCTGATATGCTTTTTCACCAGTGTAATAATTTCATCTGGTTTCAGTGAAGGCCTGAGGAGGTATATGCTCTAGTTATCCCAGCAGGTCTCTTTCTGGGGGCATTTTATAAGGACTGCAGTACATTTAACCTCAGTCTTGGCTTACCTTAATGCTCATCCCCCTGAATGCTGCATAGTTGGTGGTGAGGAGACAGTCCTGAAAGGGTGAAAGCTTTTCACTCAAATCTCTCCTCTCAATTAGACAAAATGGATCTGAAATAGGATGTCTCCAGGTGAATGCCTGAAGATCCCTGGGGAAAGATTGCTACACTTAGACCTCTCCTGAGCAAGCTGTCAGGGAGAAAGGGGACCTGGAACAGATGTTGATGCTCTTTTATGAATTTGGCTCTTTGTTCCCTGGGATTTTGGTAGAACTGTCTGAAAACAAAGTCTGGTTAAATCAGCATCTTTTGGGGTTTTGTCTGTTTTGCTGAGAAAAAGTGAATAGCTTTTTGTCTGTAGCTCTGCTACTTTTATTTTTTCATTGTTTTCTACTTTGCCATCCAAATTGGAGAATTAATTCTTTGTCCAGCCCAGCTGATATCAACAGGATGGAATAAAGGAGGATAAACAAAACGGAGAATAAAAGAAACAGAATCATACTCCTAGGGGATAAACTTTCATAGAGAATCTCACAATGTGTTTATTCTGATGGACACAGACTGAAGCTCCCTCTCGTGAGCAGCCTCAGACCTGAAACATGTTTTAGTTCAGAGATATGTTGGCTTGGATCTGGGGGTTATTTACTCATATTAGCCGAGCCATTAAACCTAGTTTAAATGCATCTGCAATTCCAGCTACAGTGAGGAGACTTCCTTAGGACCTTAATTGGGGTCTTGGCTCTCCCAGCTCAGATGCTTGTAAGGGTCTATTTTTTTTCGTGTGTTTTTTGTGTATTTTGTGTGTTTGTGTATATATATATATATATATATATTTCATTTCTTTGGGTTCTGGTTGCAGATGATTCAACTGAAATCATCATGAAGTGACAATCCCATCATCTGACACAATCCCTATCCCTGAAATCTGTGGAGGTGAATGTAGGGGAAACTTAAAAGTTGTGTCAGTGAGGAACAGTAGTGTTTTCTGCATCTTGAGGATCAGCTTCAGAGAAAAACAGATCCCAGGTAAATTTTAACCAAACCGCACTTGAGTGGTGCCTTTCTGAATACAATTCATAAATATAACAATCAAAATCATGGCCTTGACACTGGAGGCACTGTCTTCTTTTGACACTGACTTTGTTCAGTGGATGCTTGGCCTATTGGAGAGAACAGAGCTAACAGCCTTGTTAGGGGCTTGATTAACAGCCAGCTTTAATGCATGGCCAAGCTGCCATGTAGCATGCAATCATTCCGTGTCTGTACTTGCTACATGACCCCAGCAATAAAAACACTGCTAACTGCTGAGAGCAGCTTAAAAAAAAAAAAAAAAAAGGAAACCTTGAAATGGGGGAGCTGAGACAGTGGCATGGGCTTTTATCACCATTTTGCTAATGAACCTCAACCAAAGCAGTTGACATCAGGTGTTTGGCTAGTTTGACAGCCTCTGACTCAGAAACCAAACAGGGTCAAGGCTTACAATGCATATAGGGCTGGAAAATTGTCCTGAACACCATTTTAAAGGACTCCTAAAGGTTCAAGTTACCTTAGTTCCCTCAGAACCCATGACTCTTCCACAGTGCAAATAAGTTAATCTGCTCCCAGGAGTCTGGTTTGAAGCAAACCAAGAATAAATATGCAGGAGGAGCAGAGGACGATGTGTGCAATGGACTGCACTTTACTGTCGTACGTGCAGTGTATAATGGAGCCAGGACTCACTCCTGATAACAGGAACACGTCTTACTAATTAAGCTAATATCTTTTTTTCTAGCTCTGCACTACACACTTTTGGAAAACGATCAGAACTTAGTTCTTTGTTCTGGCTTCAGTGCTCTGTCCCATACTGGGAGCTATCATAATCCTGTTAACTCCTGATCAAGTTCAAAGAAAACACAGTGACCCAAGCTGTATTTTGCACAGACACCTATAAACTCCTTCAACAATTGAAAAAAGCATGGGAAACTTCTACTGACTCTGAGAACTTAGTAGTCTGGGCTTTCTGCTCTTCTGAGATGGCCCCTCCAGCAGCATGTGCTTGGGCACTGGTTCAATCCTAACTCAGGTGGAAGAAATCCAGAAAGTGAATCACCAGCATCTGCCATCTACCTCCTCACGAGGTATCCAGGTTTACCCATGGAGGTCTGATGGGTACCTGCCCTTAGCGTGGCACAGCAGCCAGAGGGCTCCTGGAGCTCATCCCGTCACCCCAGGAAAATAATCTTTCAAGGCTAAAATACTGCAGTAATGTCTGAAATCCTTGATAAATTGCAGAAACAGTAGTTCCTTTTTGGTTCTTATGCACTGTTGAGAATGAAGGTCTTCAAGCTTTTGTTTGTTTGTTAAACACAGAATGGACTATAATATTCTTCTCTGGAGACATTTCTGCTTGGAGTTACAGATTGTGGAGAGATACCGTACTACAAACCAACTGTGAAAGCTTATTGTCCCTATCTCCCAGCAATAAATGAATTCCATAAATTGCAATTAATGATGCAATCGGGGAGTCTAGTTAAATGAGTGGCAGTCTTCCAAGCGCATTGGCTTTTACTTTAAGAAAGGGCAGAGGTGTTCTATATTTTGGCAGTGCTTGCATGTCTCCTTGTGCCAAGAAAGGCCCATTTAAGCTGGAGAGACTTTGCCTACAACAAAGCAGTAATGCCTTAGCATAGCAAGTTACTGTGTGTTTTGTAAGAGCTCTACTCAGCATCCATTAAGTCAGGCCCATGAGATGGGGTAGTGGTAGTCACCAACAGCTAGCATAGTCCTGAATTGTGCCGGCACTGGGTGCAAGATTAAATTTGGAGTTGTTCTGCTAACTTACTCTACACTGCTTTCTGTTGCAGGGTGCAAAGTTGGGCTGGTGTAAGAAATAAAGGTAATTCCCTGTCTCACAGTTCAGAAAGTTTACTGTAGGGAAGGGAGGCTAAGGACAGGCTGCCTTCTACTCCTCTTGAGGTAGCCTGATGCAGTTCACTGGTTATGTCGTTCCTGGTTATGTCGTGGTGAAAGTCCACCTAGCTGCCCAGACCCTTAGTAAATCTGCAGTGTCTCAGTCCTGGTCCAGAAAAAAAATCAGAACATAAAACATGTAATGAGTTCAACCTTGTCTGCCTGAGTTTGTTGGGAGTCTTAAATGGCAGCTCTGCATTGCACTCTCAGGTGTTCTTTTCAATAAATGCCATCAGGTTGGCACTGAAAAGCCAGAATTTTCTGCAGACAGGAGAGATATGTTGCACCAGAATATCTAAAAGCTCCTCAGAGCTTGCTTGTTTTTCTTGGTGGTATCAAGTGATGGCAGTTTCAGAGTCCACACAGAAGAATTCAGCTATAAAAGTCTAGGAAATCTCTTGTAAAGATTTCTTTTCTTTTTCCCATGAAAAGCCAAATGGTTGTCCCAGCTAAGCTATTTCTGAAGGATAAAAGAAGACACAGATGGTGTAAGAAAGGAGGAACTGGTTAAAAAAAGTGAAATCCACTAACACACACGTGTTAGTGTGTGCACTAACACGTTATTAGCACTGAAAAAAACCTTCTTAAGCCCAAGATTCTAAATCCACATAAAAAGCCCAAGCAAATCCTCATGTATCCAAGTCAAATCACTGTTTCCACCGCAGAAATGTTTTTAAACAATATTTTTATGGAAATGTGAATTCTGGACCCCTACCCCACCATTATCCCTCACTCCACCAAACTCAAAACCACTTCAGAGCTGTGCCCAGCACAAAGGCAGGGAGATGGTTACACGCAGGGGCTGCCTAACCCCTGCAGCCACGCTCTGATATGGATGCTTTCCAGTAGCAGAATGCTTTTTCAGCTCATTTTTTTGAGCTGTTTGACTGCTGCTCAACTAGGCAGAAATGTTGGCCTGGATTTTGAAAATACCTCACCTGCTCAAGCTTGTAATCCTGTGTATGTCATGTACCGGGGTTGTAACTGCCTTGGCTCCTGGGGGATATGGGATGCGTCGCACTGCTGCATGCTTGCTGCAGGTGAGGACCTGGCTCCTTTGAGCAGCTGCTGTTGCTGTGTGCTCAAATAACACGGCAGCATTAAGGTGCTTTGTTCGCACATTTTTGGTATTAAACTATAAAAGCCCCACCTCAGCTGTGTTTGTCTTTTGTTTCTTCTTTTAATGTTTCCTTTCCTCCAATATTCTCCTTGCTCTATTTGCCACCTCTTTTTACACTTTTTTCACCCTTTTTTATTTCCCCTCTTTTATTCTCCTGCTGATTTTTCCACCCTTTCCTCCTCTCCCTCCTCACCACCCTGTAAGCACCACACCACTGATATAAAGGATGCTCCCTGGCAGGAGGTACAGAGGACTACGTGGAGCAGAAATGAGTTTGGGGGAAAGTCGCTGGCAGATACCCAACAGCCAGGTGAACTTGTGAACTTGCTGTAAAAACTATGATACCCTTGCAGGAGGTTGCTGGTTGGGTTGTAGCATGGGTGTGTGTTGTATGGGGCAGCAGGGAAAGCATGTGAGTGGTCCCACATGTGGGTACATGTGGCCAGGCCAAGGCTTGAGTCGTTGGCCCTAGGTGACACGCAGAGTACTGGGGAGCCAACCATGAATGTGGATACAGTGCAGTGCTCCACGGTCAGGCTTTAGTTTAGGGTAAAAGAAAAGCGAAAGCATCATGTGCAATGGGAGGATGGTGAGCTTGATTTTGCAATAAATCTGGCTACAGTTAAATGAGACATGCAGGAAGAGTGCACTTCAGATGCAGACCATGTAAGGGCTGAGCTTGAGAGCTGGGCTCGCTTTTATTTTGTGTATGTGTGTTCACAGCCTGAATCCCATGGAGAACCAGCCCATGGAGAATATCCGGCTCAGGGTGAGACTAGATTAAACCTTCCTTTCACAGTCTGCTTCCATCAATTTGTCCAGAATTAAAGCATTTTCCAAATGAGAGATGGTTTAAGGGCCCCCAGGTGCCTGCAGAACGTGGGCTAGGGGAGGAAGTTGGGGGCATAAGGTGGTTTCTTTTGGTGTTTTCCTCACAGTACTTCTCAAGTGGCTGCACTTCAACACATTGTCTCCTTGGTCTGCTGGCGACTGCTCGCAGTAGATGGATGGAGGTGGACAGGCTTTTTTTGAGCTAACCAGGGATGACAAGTCCCATGACACAGGATTTATGGAATAATGCAGTGCATTCAGAGGAGACAAAGATCTTTTCATTGAGAAGGCACAAGGATGGGACTGGGATCCTTGATGCCTGATATAAAAGGCATAGGAATGGCTACCTGTGCTTTCTGATTCTGCTTTCAGCATTCTATATAGGCTGAAGCTCTAATGTACTGAAGCTTTAGAAACATGCAGGTTTCCATTTGTGTGTTGTTTGTCTTTTCTAAGTCACAAATGCCTTGCATAGGCAAGTGAAATATCAGCTATATGTAGGAGACCATTCAGAAGGGTCAGCAAACATCTTCTCTAGTTGACGGTAGGAAAATGGCTGCTTCCTCATACTTAAGGGTTTTGTGATGATTACATACAAGTAATATTAAAAAAATAATAATAAAGGGAGCCCTCAAAGTTCAAAAGATAAATCCACACTGTGGTCAAAATTAGTATGGTAACCTGTGTGGGAATAATGGGATTAGCTTGATGTTGAAAAAATTGCTGTAACCATAATTTGGGTGACTCTCAATGGATCAACTGTTTAGGTGTTCACCCAGCATTTTGGGCGAAGGCTGAGCTCGCTATCTGCTCTGCTATCAATACTCAAATGAGCTGATTTGAAGGGAGTGAGGATACATTTACATGAGCTGCAATTACACCTTATTTACAGTGCAGACATACAAAGAGTTACGCACGTTGTTCGGGGCTGCATCCTCTCTGATGAGCTGGTTGCAGTGGTGTGAAGCAGACATAAACTCACAGGGGTGTGCCAGCTTTAGGCATCACCCAAATAGCACACCAGTGAGTATGAACAGACAGCTTCAAAGCCTTCGTGTTGCCCAATGTCAAGTCCCTTTACTGAGTTGTGAGAACAAGGACTCTTTAAGAACAAAATTTCAACATAGAGACAGGAAAATGTTTTAGGACAAGACTCAAGAACTATTGGAGAACTGATGTATTTACAGTGTAGGAAGAGGAAAGCACATGACTGAGAGTACCTTGAAAAATTAACTGTCCAAAGAGTGGATCAAATTTTAAGGTACACTAGTATTTCCAAAATTTCAGTATAAGACTTTTAAAGGAAAGCTGGCATAAAAGAAGCAATACTAATACTGCATTTGGGCCTGAATTTGCACATGCAATAGCCTCCAGCATGACAAAGGACACGAAAATGTGAAAATAAAATAAAGTCTAGATGAGAAATTTATGGCTCAGGTGATTAATGAGTGGTGACAAAACCTTCTTTCTTTTTAAAGACTTATCAAGTTGACAGCAACCAAATCTTATTATCTGAGATAACTAGGACAAGGGGTAGAGCTGGGAGAGAGCTCTCTCTGCAGTGCTGAGTGGCTGAGCAGAGATTTTCAATAGCCAACACTGTCACCCTGACATCTTTCCCATGCAGTAAATATAGCACAGCTTCACAGCCCTGATTTGTTGAGCTAGGTGGGTGAAATGTATGGTCTGCACTGCACAGGAGGTTGGACTGGGTGATCTTGTTGGTCTCTTCTGACCTTAAAACCCATGAATCATAGCACAGCGATGAATGCTTCCTGAATAAAAACCAGAGTCTAGAACCAGGGGAGAGGCTGCTATGGGACAGAATGAGGATCTGGGAAGTTCTGTGGGATCTCAGATTGTCTCAGTTCAGACTCCCCTTTGCACAAGGAAGGCAGTGTGCAGCAAGCCCAGGAGCAGGAGGATTTGTGGCCCAGGAACTCCTCTGTGCTGCCTTGGTGCAGGTGTGTGGAGCACGACAAATGGACTGCAGCAACCTCTGCTGTCACAGCATGGAAAGGCCAGAGCCTGGAAAAAGGTGGAGGTGCTTCAAGTATGATTTTTAGGTGCCTAAATCCAAAATTGTGATGCTGATTCAGCTGTTATGTAGCCCCACAGGCAGTGAGATTTCAAGGGCACCTCAGGTTTTTATGCTTAGATTTTCCAGTTGCCTAAAGTATTTTCTCACTCCCAATAAATTTCCAGAAATCAACAATGACTTCAGTTTTCTCCCTTGAGAACTGTGAGCCAATGGATTTTCTCAGATTACCTCTGAGGCTGGTGGTTTTGACTTCACATTGTTTAAAACACCAGAAGGGAAACCCTTTTTTCATAAAACAACACTCATGCACGGAGGGGATATCCACACCCAAACCTTACCCTCTATGAGGGTGTCAAGTCCCTGTTTCTGGCCTCTCAGGAAACAGCTTTAGCCACCAGTCTGTAAAGTGGTGTAGGAAAGAATTCAAGATTCATGGTGAGAAGGAGCAAGGTAGGCTCAGCTCACTTCCAAGAGCATCTGCGAGGAGGTGGGTCTGCTGTCAAGAACAGAAGAAATGTGAATTTTACAAGGAAACCACTAAGAATGGCCCAGCAGAAGTGGACGATTTAGGCTGATTCTGTGTTACTGGACATACAAACAATATAGTTGATCTTGGAAGGCAATAGGTTAGTGTTGGATCTCATCTCTATTCAAAACACAGTAAGTGGTCTTTTGTCTTCTAAGGCTGATTTTCTTTTAAAAAATCATAGCAAAATACAGAAAGCTACCAGATCAAAGACCCTATTTAAAATAAGGATCATTAAAATGCTATATTTGTTATTTAAATTTGGCTGTGACAATCTACTCCATCTTCTGCAAATATAGTATTTTCTTTCCTGTTGAAGTCCAAAGACAACCTTCTTTTTCAAATAACCTTCTGTTTGTACAAGAAACCAAATCAAAATGTGAGCACTGAGCATCTCTCAGACCTCTTGTTTATGAAAGATTGCTGTTTTCCTAAACCTTTCCCCAGGCCTACTCATATCCTAGAAGTTCACCCAGAATTCAATGGAAATTTTTCCTTTAATAGTCACAGGACTGGAATAAAATGCCTTAGAAAAAAAAGTCATTGCTGGGTGAGCTGAAGAATTAATAACTGTACATTTTTTTCTGGATTTTTTTACTGTTTTTATTTCATGTCATTGTGATGACCTCAGCTTTCAGAGCTGTTTCTATCCCCCAGGTACTACCTAGGGGATTCGGTTCCCATGTACATTTCTGTCCCAATTTCTGTCCTCTTGGGCACTCTCTGAGCCTTTGTCTAAGTCCAGATTAGCAAGAAGCACCACTTGTGGTTCGTAGAAATGCATATGCTGATTACTGACCAGTAGTCTCATGCTTAAAGACCAGCTGGCAGCTAAAACTGAACTGAAAAGCTACTGATTTTCATGAAAAGTACTGGAATTTAATATCTTTGAGACCTCTACCCTTCTGTCAAAGTTGATCAGTGGGCTTACATGTTATTGAAAAAGACTGACAGATAGCTGGACAGGCACAAAGCGTGATCACATAAGCTCTGTTTTCTCAGGCTAAAAACCATGATTAACTTTTGGAAAACAAAATCCAATGTACCTGGATTAATCTTATCTCTAGCAGTGATTAATTGCAACTTAGGGCATAACATGCAGCATGAGTTATGTACTGGTGATGCACATCTAGAAACTTTTCCAGCATTACAAACTTCTAAATTTCTGTTTTTGATAGCATCCTCCTCCACACCAGCAGCAAACTCAAGTGAGCTAAAGAGATAAGCAGCTTATCTATTTTTAAGTTGCTTTTCTTTCCTCTTTCCTGCAGCTACTTCATCAGTGAGAAAGCTCATGGAAAAAGGGCATTCCTAGGAGAGATTCACGATGCAAGAGAAGGAAAGAGCAAAATGCAAACACAGCTGATCCTCAGTGAATTGAAACTTCTCCCAAATACTGCCACAAATAGATAGATGTACTTCTAGCTTTGCTTCATGGGATTCTTCTTTCTTATGCATCATATGCTAATTGCCTCACTAGTCAGGCTGCGATATTTGATTTGGCAGTTTTCCTGCTTCTTTCTTGTAAATTTACATCAGAGAAGAAATAGGGTGAAATTATTAATGAAAATGTATCCACAGGTGTCTTTCCAAAGGAGGAGAGCAGAACTACTGTATGAAAGAGGTCCCATTTTCAGGTTGCCTATTAATACATTTGCATTTAACTCTGATCCCCAGTAATTTGCATAGGCAAGAGGATAAAAGCAGTAACAAACATCTCAGTTGGTACTGAATTTCCCCTACAGACAGAATTATATATATGCTGCTCTTTTTTGTGTGTGTGTTTCCTCTTCACTTGCTGCTCTTCATTCCTTTTAATGGTATCCCAGGATGTGCATGGCAAAAAGGGGATTGATGAGCTTAGACACAGTGTTTGGGATTTCTCTGAGCAAATGCAAGTGTCTGGAGCTGAGCTGCTGCTTTTGGGTCCTCTCCAGCCAGTGCAGAGGGACAAGGACTTCATCAGAAATAAAGGCCTAAAATATGTGAGATGAATCAAGGCCTATCCGGAGCTGTTTTGCTCAGCTGATGTCAAAGGAAGCTGAAGGCAGTTTGCTCTGATGAGTCCCTTATTGTGACCACCAGGCACTGGAGCAGTGAGGAGGAACCATGGAGGAGGTATCAGCAGTGACAGCACAAGCAGTCAAGAGGGAACAAAGGAGGAAGAATGATTTTTTCCCCTCTTTGTGGTGTGTTTGTGTCTGTATTATCCTGCAGCTAGAGCAAATTAGTCTTAGCTGCTCAGCAAATAGGGACATCACATAGCAGTAAATCTGGAAGATGAATGTGAACAGAGGAGGATAGGCAAGAAGATCAGCTTAAAGATGATGTGCTGTTTGAGAAAAAAAGTTCATTTTTTTCATAGTCAGTTAGGAGGCACCTTTTCAGTGGGCAGTGACAGCATATAGGACAACAGCTACACTGCTTTGCACATCTGACCTCAGTAAATATAGCAGTAAGGATGCGTAGCTGCTGATGCTCACTGCTCTTCAGGTGACAAAATGGGGGCTTTACCCCAAATGTCCATAGGGCCCTGTTTTTGAAAGCTCAGTGTATACATGTTTGTAGCAGAAAGGAGTCATTTTTTGGTTTGTCACAGAGTTATCCCTTAATCCACATTGTATAAAGAAAAGTTCATAGTCCAGTGCTCTTATTAAGCATGCTTTCTCCCATTTCCTCTTTGGAGGGTTATAATTTACTTTCTGACCAAAAATTAAGAAATTTCTATTAAAACAATGTTCTTGAAGAAATAAATGCAGTGAACTGCCCCTCAAGAAACAAACAAAATCATGCAGGTGAAAAGAAAACCACCTTTGATTGAGAAACTGAAAATGTCAAATGCACATTCAGCTGCTTTTAATTCTTTAGCATTCTTACTAGAGGCCACTTTTTAGCATATCTTTTTTATTTTCAGCTGTAGAACAATGAAAAAGACTTGGCTTTAGGTTTTTCTACTCTAAAGAAATCTGACTAACTCTTGCAATCAGCTTATGGCTTCAAAACAACCCAATTCTAATGTAATTTGCATGAGTCCTATATCACCCAAATGCTCCTGACAATTCATTGAACTTTGTCCTGCATTTTACCAGATTACTTATGAACCATATTGGGCACAGCAGAGCTGTTAGTGAAACTGGAACAGTATAATTACAACATGCTCATCCTTGAAGATGCAGGCAGATGTGGGAAAGTGTACTCCATTTGTCTCACTGAAATACCATTGCAAATTACCTCTGCACTAACTACATTTAAATAGGAAATAAAGGGAAAAAAATCTTCCTCTATAATGACAAGACAAGAATATCCATAAAAAGGAAATAGAGATGACATACTTCTTTGCCTGTGACATACATTTTTTACATGGCTTAGGGGCTTTGCTTCCTGAGAGTTTACATCGTCGACTGTCAGGGCCCTTCCATGCATGATTTATGTATGCATAATAAAGACATTGTGGTTGAGGAACTGATCTGTGATTTCCAACAGCTTTGAAACTAACAGTAATAAAATATACAGCATATGAATAATATAGGGTTTAGTTAAAAAACATTGAGTTATGAAAAATGGGAGGCATATTTATTTTCCGTTGCTTCATTTGCTCTTTTTTTTTTTTTTTTTCCAGGCGAATTGAATGACAGCTGTTAAGGGAGGCAGGCCAAAATTTTCAAATCCAGGGCCCAGGCTATGCACAGTATTGCATGTGCCCCCTTGCTCCCCTTGCAGATTCCAGGCACTCAGCAAGAGAGCAATTGGTAGCACAAACCTGGCACAAGTCATCTCATATTAAATTTAGAAGAGGACAGACTGTGAAGCTCTTGGAGAATGCATTTAAATGCTCTTCCTAAAATTTCATGAGACTTCCCCTACTTTTACAGCATGGCTCATGTACTAGTAGCACTGACTACCAGTATTTTGCAACAATATCTAGCACTGGGATCACAGCGGGTGTGATGACACCATGCAATGAGGAGCTGTGCCACGATGGCTCTCAAGCCAGTGAGTCTTGCTGAAATACATCTCATCCAGCTCGTTAGTCCACATGCATTCCTGCCTTGCACAGTCAAACGGGCCAGGTTATAGAGCTGGGTTTCTTGGTGTTGGTGTCAGGTGTTTGCAGCAAAGGACAAATGCATTGGACGAGGCCACATCTCTTCTGAAAATTTCACTATTCAGAGATTGGATGAAAGTGGGCTTTTTTTGTTTTACATGAGAAAATCAAGATACAGAGACTTGGTGATTTAGATAAGTTCATGCAGGAAAACTGCTAACCAGACTCTATTTCTTGTCCATCTCCATGAAATTGTCCATTTTCTATTGATAGAGCTTTGTTGGGTGTCTAGGGAAATTTTACTAGTGCTCTGTTGGAGTCATATTTGACAATTTGCCCCGTTCAGGTTAATGAAATGAAATGGAGGATTAGATTGTGCTTAATGACAACAAGAACATGGCAAAGGTGCAAAACCCTTCAGGAGTTTTCTCCAAATCTACATTAAAGTTCTCATTTGGCTCCGTAAGTAGGGAAAACGGACAGAGGTCTTACATAGCCTCAGAACCTATTTTAATTATCGCCTCCCTGGATAATTATTAACGGGGGAGGAGAAAACTGCATGGAAGTGCAAATGCTAATGGGTTCCCCCGAGAGCAGGAGCCCAGAACATCAAGAAATGTGCGACAGGCTGCTGGCATAGAGGGGGGACGTGGCAGTCAAGATGCCGATGACATTCCTCAATGACTTCAAGACTAAATTGCAAATCTTTATAAAAGCAAAGTGGTCCATGCACAGAAGTATTCAAGTGGAAAGGAAATTGTGTGGCTAAAACATGGGCTTTTGACGTAGACAAATGCTGTCAGAGGGAATAAGGAAGGGGAAGTAGAGAGGGCATCTGAACGAGGTGGGAGCTGTGCCCCACTGGGCACTGCTCTTTAATGACAGTTCTCCAAGTGGTTTCTAGAGTGGAAGGAGGCTTTATGATTAAATGAAGAAGGGAAAACTTTGCATACTTGCACCATGACAAAGGGATGACAAAGCTTGTTAAAAAAATAAAAGCACAGGCACGTGTGGGATTCAACATTCATCAGTACCTTGAAAAAATCCTGAGGTGTTACCTCAGGTTTAGCACATCAGGTCTTTGTTAGACTATTAACTAAGGATATTATTCAAAACCATCCACCTCCCTGATCAGTGTTCCAGGTGCCAGATGAAAAGCACATATGAATAGAATGTTGGTGAGTGGGCACTGACTGAGTTAAAAATAATTTTTTTCTCCAGGGCCCTGAAACCTGTTCTGCTGTGCTTGGAGGGGATTTAGCACACAAGTGCTCGTTCACAAGATGGAGGCAGAGGAAGTGATTCTTCCGTTTTCTCAGGTGTTTTCCCCTGAGGTCCTCCCTCCAACAAAAAACAGTCTGTGGAAAAACCTTTGCATGAAGGTAGGGTCAGAATAAAATAACTTTATTTCTTCAGTAGCCAGTTTGCCCTGAAAGTAACCAAAAAAGGGATTTTATGTTTGTTTCTCCTCCCAAATATTATATGCTGATTTCACAAGGCTGATTTTTTCAGCCTCTCCCAGCTTATCCCTGAATCTGAGAGCTGGCTGGAGGGAGTTCATCCCAGCTCAAACCCAGCCCATGAGCCTCCTACCAAGTGCTGGGGCTGGTCCCACCCTTGCCACACAGCCTGAATGATTCAGATTCCACCCCCCACAAACAAGCCTTTGGAGGTATCCAGAAAACACCATTATTTGTACATTAAGACTAGAGAGAAGACTTCCGCGGGTTGCCTAGAAGAAGACTAATAAAGGCCTTTTGCTCTTAGAGGCTTTATGAGCATGACAAAAACTGGCGTGCTGTTTTCTAGGACCTGCCTGCATATGGGTCATTTGAAGGCTGGCACAGGGAGTAATCAAGCTAACCACAGAACTGTCAGCTGAATCTTGGTTAATTAGTGGCCCAGAGTAAATTGGTCTGCACATATCACCATATTGCCTTGACCACATTGCTTTCAGGGCCCAAAGTTAATGTCTCAGCATGATGGAGACAAAACCCTGTCTTGCTCTGAAAGATGGATGGGGAAAAAATGGACTATAATTTCCATTTCTGCTGGAAGGCAGCAGGTGAGAACCTGTGGCTGAGAAGAGGGAGATGGTGCTGGTGCTCAGGACTCATGGTCAGAATTGGACCACACCATCATTGTCCCTCTCCCCAGATCACACAAGGCTAATTTAGGTAACACTGCCTCTCCTGTGCTGCTGTTCCACGTAACAAAGACATAATGCTACGGCTTTCTTCCCCTCTGTCTTTTGCAGCAGTCACCACCTGATGCCAATATTCCAACATTAGAAGTGTATTGAGCTAAAAAGCTCTGCTTGGATGATCATGCTTATCTCAGCTCAAAGGCTTTCAAAGCCCACCTTAGCCAAAATATGATACACACCATGAGCCCAATCATCCCCCTTACAGCCATCTACGAAGAGCTGTATTTTAAACCAAGCTTTTCCATTATCATTTTCTTCCATCCTTGTTTCAGCTCACTAAACATTAACCACTATGACCCACTGCATAAACCCAAACCATACTAAACAGATTAGGTTGATAGCCAAATCCTAACACCCTATTTGGGGAATGGCTATAATGCCTGGCTGTTTCTGTAGTTCAGTAGGTTGGGTATTTTTTGGGCAATGTTAAATCTTTTTACTTGACTGAAACATTAAACACCACAGTGCTAAGACAAAACAAATAGCCAGGAAAAATCCTTTGATTTAAGAACAGTACTAAAAAATAAGACAAACATAAACCCCAAACCCATCTGCATTGTATATCCAAAACTTGTAAAAGCGATCGACAAGATTTTATGAACTAGCTTATATATATGTGTGTGTGTTTACATTTTAGTCTCATGGATTGTATTTATGTTGGAACATAGGAAATGGCCTCTACCTTTAAATTTATATTGTGGCTCTACATAATCACATGCTTTCTCGCGGATAAAAACCCACTGCTGCTAGCAGAGCTGCCAGCAAGCTGTTGTAGAAAAGAACATTGCTGAATATCATGGTTTTATTTTTCAAAGGAAAAGGCAAGAGAAGGAAAAAAAAGCCACATAGTATGATATCAGTTGACAAAAGAGTAAATGTCAGGTCAGGAAATTCAGATAAATCATCATTAACTAGGGGCATTCTGAGCAGTGACTCCAAAGAATCAGACCTGTGCTTGGGGCTACTGGAAGTTTTCATCAGTAATCCAGAATTAGATATAAAGTCACCACTGATAGAATTTGCAGCTGATGAAGATTTGTAGAGGTATAAATAACTGCAGGGACAGTGTAATCTAGATCACTGGTGAAGCTTGGCTTGTTCAGGCAAAACGTGTTTTACTACAGCCAACTGTGGTGCTTTCCATGTAGGAACACAGAATGCACATTTTTTTTCTTATCCTACAGTTATGAAACTTTATCTGTAGTGAAGGGGCAGCCTTCTGCAGGTAAGGAACATGAGGAGTGTGTGTGCAGGAGGTCATGATGGGTGAGTAACCCAGCCTGAGCTTCATGCCGTGCTGAGACACACTGTTCCTGGTTGTTCCAGGACCTCTGAATGGAAAGAGGTGACAGATGTGAGTGGCAAGAGTGGCCTTGGTCTGAGGGGTAGGTTTTAGCCCCCCACCATCAGGAGTATCCAGAGAGCCTTGCTGTGTCTTGTGAAGGCTGTTGTCCCCCAGACAGAGCTGGGAAACAAGAAGGCAGGAGCTCATGCCACAGAAGCTATGCTTTTGTAGTAATACATATGAAAGTATTTTAATTAAAGTCTTGACTAAATGATACAGTCAGTGAAAAAGCAATGTGATATAAGTGTGACGTGATGAATTCCTAAATGGAGGACTATGAATGACATTGCTTACAAGGTACAGATGACACAATTTACAAAGTTGAAGTTCATGCTGTAGGTAATAGTAAGGAGCCTGGTCTGATCAGGATTGAGTTTTATCCAAGTGCCTGTGATACAGAGACCAATTTTTCAGCAAATATCTTGGAGCAGACAGGAACTTCTGTATGGCCATGAGTTCAGGGCAGGAGGTCTCCACTAAGAGCTGAACATTCATTTACATCTACCCTTGTCTAGACAAGGCAAGCTAACTTCTTATTAGTGGTCATGCTTATTTTACTCTTCCCACTTATGCAAGACCCTTATTCATCTGTTGCTTCTGACACATCCTGCTTCTGACTTCTTTCCTTCTGTTCTTCAGTAGCCAGCTAAAACTATCCCAGGACATAATCTGCACCACTACAAAATAGTTACCTCTATGGCTGATAGCCCACAGATCAAAGGCACGTCTACACCTACATGTATTTCTCTATATGTGTATGTGCTCTATGTGCATGTGCTCCATATACTACACATCAAGACCTTTCATGTTGAAACTCATAAACCTTTCCTATATGCATATTCCCATTTCAATAGGATCTGATTGCAGCCCTGCACCTGTGTACAAAATCAGGGTGAGTGAAATCGTAGTGCTGCATCCCTGCTTGCTTGCTTTCAAGAACATAAAAAAACAAAACAAAACAAAACAAAACATAGAGAAATTGTAGCAAATAGCCAGACAAGACTAGGGGAAATTCCTGAGAATGACTTTTCAAGCTCATCCTGCTTATTTGGGCAAGGAGAAGATGGAGAGGTAATTTGACTACTGCAGAAATATTTGTGCAGGGAGAACCTAGTTGGAAAAGGGCTCTTTAATCAGACAGAGGAAGGCATGAGAGGAACCAGTGTGATTTAGAATAAGATTAACTTTCTGCTGAGGAGGATTACAAGCCAGAACAAACTGCTAAAGAAAGCCATGGGTTCTCTGCTTCTCAGTTCCTGTAAATCACGGCTGGGTGTCTCTCTGGAAGACAATTTTCTCTGAATGTCAATTGCCAGGATCAATCCTGGGGATGACTGGGTGAAACTTAACAACCTGTGACATAGATGATCTAAGTGAAATGATTCTCTGGCCTTAAAATCACTGAATCATAGGGATGGTGAAGAGTAGAGCTTTATATAGCAATGGAAATATAAGTGGAGTAGATGCTGGAAGAGTGGAGGAATTAGACCCAGGCACCGAGAACAAGGAGTTCCATATCATTCGTTTTTCACACCTAAAGGACAGCTGGATGTTAAATAGATGTTCTGGGCCAGAAGTGTGGAGTAAAGTCTTTGTGCACAGCATAGAGGCAAATAAGCCTTATTGCTTTACTCTGCTCTTTTTATGGTGTCTCCTTTCCATGCCTTGAGCTCTTGGGGAGGAATATAGTCTGCCCAAAGTGGAATTACATTAAGCAGGGACAAGGTGCGGTGGTTCAAGAAGCTTCTGCAGGTGCCTTGAATTACTGGTGAGCTCAGCTTGCGTCTTTCAGTGTTTTTGTCATGAGGATATGGTATTTCATGTTTGGAAGAAGCTACTTTACCATGACACCTCTCAATTAATGGTTTATTGCAAATATTGATGTTTTACAACATAGATCATAGAATCATTAATGTGAGAAAAGACCTCCAAGATCAGATGTTTTATTGCTGATTTTTCTGCTTGGCTGTTACTCATTTTCAGCAATGAATTCCAGCCTGATTATTTATGTGTTTACTTATTTTAAAGAGAGCTAACAAGTTTCACCAGAATTATGTGTCACAGGGAGGTATCATAGCTAATCCAAAGAAGTTAATTGCAAGAGCAGGAAACCTCAGCATGTGAATTGAGTTTTATAAAAAGAGATGCACAAACTGCAATATGTGCTCATCATGACAGAGGTTTCTACACAGGTAAAGAACCACTGCAACCAGCAGTGTGCACAGGCAATGTTTTGCAAGGCTGTTTCCATCCCATGGAGACTGCAGAAAATGAACTCAATGGGCTGATAGTTGGAGCTATAAGATGTTAATAAGTAGCCTTTGTTGGTAAACAACAAAAATGCTTTTGAGGAAGCACAGACAAACAATTCTGTTTTAGGAAACTGAGGCACAAAACAAGGTGATTTGCTATTCCTGAGGTTTCTTAGTAGACTAGTATAAAAGTCACAAGAAAACAGAAAGGTTTATCAAGGCAAACTTTTCATAGAACAAATTAAGTCCCCATGCAATGCCTGTAAGAAAAGGTCTTTTTTGTCCCAAAGCCTTCCCAAAGCAGGGGAAATACAACCTTCTCTGCAGCTGTCTGGGTGGAACACATGCCCTTGAAATGGATGGTGCAGTCACTAAACACAAAATGCTTCACACTCACATCTCCTCCTCTTTAACATATATGATAAGGTCTTTTTGATCCCAGATTTTGTTCTGGAAACTTAATTTTGAGATGTGATCCATCTACATTATCAGGAAACAGGAAGGATAGATCTCTTGCCAATCTACTATGTAACTTTTTCAGGGAATGTATCTTTTGTTAGGTTGAATATTGACGAATCTTATTCTTTTGGTGTTAGATTTCTGATCTGAGAGCTAGTGCTTCTTTATTGCTCATGCTTATTTCTCACCAGGACAATTTTCCTACCTCCTTGGTTATGTGAGGGTTAATGTGTAAGTGCATGGTGGAGGTGCTGCCCAACTGAAGTCCTATCCTCAATGCTAAAGTACCTCCCTCACTTGGAACTACTCTGTACATCAGGGCTAGGAAGGGAGAAGAGAAAACAGAAGAGATCTCTAGTTTCCTAAATTTTCTGTTACAAAGTACAGAAAGAATTTCTCAAGTACAAAAATTTCCAGTGAGATAAAATACTGGTGACTTTTTTTTTTTTTTTTTTTTTTTTTTGAGAATATTTGATCTTTCTCCTTGCAAGATGAAAGTCAAATGAAGTGCAGGGCAGAATTTCCTTGCCCATGCATCATCAGATGTTCAGTTCCCAGGAACATCTCTGCCTCCAGAACCTGCTGCTCAGAGCCTAAATGTGGAGGCCAAACCCTGCTACAACTCCAGCACATCTTCCAGCTCTTCCTGGACATGGAGTATCGTGTAACCCAAAACTTACATCCTTGCAGCATGATTCCCCTGTCAGCACTCTCTCACACACTAAAAAGCCCTGGAATGACTAGCTATGACAGCACCACCTCCTAAAGCATGTCGTGGGATCATGTTTCTTGACTCCACGCTGCATGTTCCCCACTCCTACAAGTGAGCGTTCATACAGGCTTGCCAAAGCAGCAGCAGAAGTCTCCAGTACTGCACTTCTGACATTGGCCAACGCTAGATATCCTCCAGATGGTAAAAAACAATCTTTACAGACCTTGGAGGCACTGATGTGGTACCGTACTAGCTGACAGCAGCTGTTGATTACCTAAATCTTGTAATTTTTATTTTTGTTAATGCACACCAGCTGCAGAGCTTACTGTCACATGACAAACCCAATTGTCTAATCTCTGCGTTTTCCCCTGAATCAGGAACTTTTCTCAATACCCATCTATGGTGCTACAAATTAATTATATCTGGCATTAGGATATTTGCTTTGTTCTATTAAGATACATGCACAGAAGCTCCCAGAGGACTACATAAGGTGTAGATGAACAACTTCATCTAGAAATATCATTCTGGTATATGTATTTGTGAGAAGTCATTTATTTATTCAGTTAAATCAAGAAATATAATCATCTGTCTTAATTTTTACCTTTGGAAGCAGTATAATATATGCCAAATCAAACAAGTAACTCATCCATCTTTAATAGCTTTCTTTGTGCCATGTAACTGCACAACAGCTGCTTTGTCAAATGACCAAGAAATTAGTTTGGCAAAACAGTGGTTTTCATCAGCATATGACCTTAACATAACATTTACATTTCAGGAAATGCTGTTCCAGTCAGAACAGAACTGCAGGGCAAACTCACATCTCTAGATACTCATGGAGGCATCCGACAAAGAAGCTGATAAATGCACCAGATTAGTACAGTATTATTTTCCATAAATCTGGGACATGCTCAGCAATGTCAAACTTGTTCCTGTGTCTTTAAATGAATAAATAAACCCAGGCTTGCTCTGAAGCTCAGAAGTGAGGTGGAATTCATTTAACTCATTACCATTTAAATGATAGATGGACAAAGTAAACTCTTCTTTTCAGGCAGGGAATGGACCATGTAGAGACTCGTACACTGGTATAACATAGACGCGGTCTCTCAGCTTTAGATGATTGGATTCAGATGTTTCCAAGAAAATTATTTGCTCCAAAAGGACTCTTTGGTTACTAACAGGTATAGCAATCATATTTGAAATGTTTTTACTCACAGTCAGGTTCCTACAGCTTCAGTCACATAGGATTTACTGGAGGGTTTATCCTTGGGCTGCTCTGTTGAGTGCAGAGAATTCAGGTGGGTGTTTTCAGATGGTTAGGCTGCCAAGACATACAAAGTAAAAAACAACATGTTTAGAGGAGAAATATTTTGCTTTTGCCATTTTGGCTATAATTTATTTCCGGCATTTGCAGAAAATCATTATTTGCCTCTCCTAAATCCCAGAGAAATTTAAACAGGAGAACGGGAGTAAGTGGGTTTTGGTTTGTTTGTTTATTTTGTGAGAAGAGGAGGTACATCCATAGCTGAGAACAAGAAGGTAAGATCTTCACACCTAACCCAGGCTGAGTGAGAAAATAGCATTTTGGTATTCTGTAAGTTAATTTAAGGAATTAATAAATTCTTAATTTAATTCTTGATTCTGTTTTAATAACTATATGAGAGTGGGGGGATGACCCCAAAACACAAGAGAGATTTAACATAGTTGACATTTATGCTGCATAACCACAAATGACTTGCTTGATTTCTGGTTTTCTTGTAACCTTGAAGCTTGATCTAAGCTCACCAAAAGTTTCCTGTGCACCCACAGGTCTCTTCTCAGCAGTTTCCAGGGAGCTAACAGGGATTTACTGCTTTGAGTCAGAGAGATGGACAACCTCTTTGTGTATGTGGCTGTGACAGTATTTTGATCCCCATGTCAGACACAAATGGTGGCACAGGGAGCAGGATGGGGGTAGATTTGAGAATAGGTCACACGTCTCATAACGTTTCTTTATAATAACCTTTCTTTGTAACAGAAGAACTCTTTAAGACACTGTCTCATAGGAGTGTATTCTCAATCCAGCCAGAGTCTGTGACAAACTGCATCACCCTAAGACTCTGCCAGACCCTAGGACAAAATCTTCCTCTTCTTCACCTCTGACCCCCGATGTGCCTGGTCCTGGCTCTTTCTGCAGACCTCCTTGCTGGGTTTTGCATACATCCCTGCAGCTGCTTTTGCAAACCATGAATTACATTTCTCCACTGTCAACAATTGCAGTCGTTCCCATGGAAGCCTCCTTGCTCTGGGCTTGAACCTCATCCACGGTGCTGTTGCCTGGGTGCCCACCTCTTGCCTGCTGTTGAGCTGCTTTCCATCCCCCTGCCTCCCCAGAGTCAGGCAGGCATGCTGCACCTCACCTGCTGCAAGCCGTTTTATTTTTGTTGGCTTGGGAAAAGTTGTTGGTTGGTCTTGGCTTATTTTTCAATATTTCACATGAAAGAGAGGAAAAGAAGCTGAGTTGCAGAGCCTAACTTCTTCAGGTCAACAGCTACCAACATTGTGCCTTCCAGCACCTGGTGCTGGAGGGTGATTTGGTAAAGTCCTCCCTCACCTGCCTCCCTGTAGGTTATCCTCCTAGTTTCAGTGAGACTATTCAAAGCATTTACATCCCTCAGCTGTAAGTGGGGGTGGCAGATAGAAACCAAATGAAATAGAGAGGTCTTTTCTTTTTGTCATGTCACCTGCAGAAGTGAATTTTTGTTGATGTTGACAGTTCTTCCAGACACAATATATACTTTCTTTACATATATTAATTCAAAATAAAACAAACAAACAAAAAAAACATAAAACAAACAAACAAAAAACCACAACCAAACCAAACCAAAACAAAAAAAACCACCACCAAGAAAAAACCTGTTCAGATTCTGAGGAATAAACAAATGGTTTTCCAGAGAGCTGAAATTTCAGGTTTATTCCCTCATACTTACCAGAGACCACACTGAGGCTAGGATTACTCCAAGCAGCATGCAGAAAGAGTAATTGAATAGCATATTACAAGCTGAGGTCTGGCAATGCTTTTCAAATTAATTTGAGTGGACAGCACCAGTTTTTGTGGCCAACAGACCAGCATTTCATCACCATTTCTATCCCCGGAACACACCCACAAGTAGACCAAATGGAGGCAGCCTCCAGAAAAAAAATCAAAACTTACATCCTGGGCCCGAAATAAAAGGCCTAAACTGCTTTTCTGCCTTGTGTTCTCTGTGTAAACCCATAGTTAAACTCCAAATATGGGTTTGGAGCTTAATAATTGGAAAGACCTTCCTAGAGCAGTGCAGTTTTGAGGGCAGCCATCAATTCCCAGCCATAGCAGATGGTGTGCTGGTGGGTGAACATCATTTGGGCAGCCCTAAATTTTGAGAGCCTCTGGCTCTCAACAAGGTCCCTGTTCCGGGAGTGGCAAACTGATTCACCAGCCTAGGGGACTTATGAGTAAAATTCTGGCTGGACAGAGGCAAACAGAGCAGGGACCCCAGGGCAATGCAGTTATTCTACAGAGGGTACCATACACGTGCTCAGCCTCATGCCAGTCCCAGAGCAGGTTATCTCATGCTTTCCTCTATCGGCTATGTACAGAGTTACCACAGAGAGGGTGGTATGACAGAAGTGTGCACTGTTGCTTAGTTCATGGCGATGTGTTCATCTGCCCTTGTCTACTGTAACTTTGGGGTTTGATGAAGGTAGATAAACTTACAGGGAATTTGCCTCATTTATTGTAAAAAATGCCTTCTAATTTATGGCTCTAGAAACTCTTCTGATGCACATCTTCTTTCATATGGGTGATGAAGATGCTATATCCCAGATCGCTTGGATTTTCTTCTGGTGGTCCAGGGAAGCACCCCTTGGCTTCCTCATTCTGGTGGGACAAGGGTGGAAAGGTCTTGTGAAAGAATCAGAGCTGCTCTGGAAATGCCTGAGACCTGATAAACACGGAGTCTTGCAAAGCCATTTTTAGACCTCTGCTTTTTAAATATAGCCCTTGCCACCAGCACCTGCTCTACCAATAACGTGTCATCTGCGAGATGTCACTCGCTGACATTGAGTGTCACGTACAGAAGCAGGCCAAGCATTTGCCAAGCAGAGCCTGTTCTCCAGAGGGAGGAATGTAGCTGCAGATTATATGACCTGGATAACATTTGACAGCATTATGCCTCCATACATGTCTGCTCAGCACCTTATGCATTGAAGCTCCCGCAGTCTGGAGCCACAGGATGTTACTGTAACCCAAGTATTATTTATGTTGGCAACTGAGATATAGATGATGGGTGAAGAAAGAGAAAAAAGCAGCATTGCTGATGAATGAATTTGTGTATTACGGTTTTTATAGCATCAAACAGCTTAATATCAATAGACTGTACTGACCTAAACACACGACAGAGAGATTTTGTCTCAGGACCTCTAATTTTTTCCTTTCCATAGAGATTTTTGACTGTCGGAGCTCATACTTATTTTTATGCATTTTTGTAGCTCACCTTTTCTCTGTTTTGCACGAGAACTGCACCTCAGTGAGTGGTGGAAGGAGCGAAGAAGGGGCAGAATCACAGTGCCCGTACCTTGCAGGACACACAATGGGGCTGGAGTGACAACTGCCTATGTCGTCAACCCACTACTTCTTTCATTTTACTAGCAGAGTCAGAACGGGACCTGGACCTCACCATTTGGGATTGCCTAGGGCAGGCTTGAAATTTTGGCCGGGTTTTGACCATCACCTGCCCCAGCTCTGCTGAGACATGCCAGGCATGCTGCTCAGGCTTGGCGTGGGAATCCCAGCATGTGTCCAGAAATTCCTGCGCTGAGCTCGTGGGCTCCTGTGCTGTGGTCATAGTGGGTGCTCACTGACATTAAACCCTGTGCATAGCACTGAGGTGTGGGGAGTGCAATGCATCTGAAGTCTCAGTTGCTGAAAGCACTGCCTGGCCGTAACACCACCGCTTGCCCCAGTCAGGTACTTGCTGGACATCGGGATATTAAGGGCACAGCTTTCCGCAGCCTGCTTTCAGAAGGTGCAGCTGGGGTTCGCACTGGTTTTCAAAACACCTCAGCTCAGCTACTGAGCTGTGGCCATGCAGTCTCCTTTCTCTTTTTTGCTCTCCCCCATCTCCTTTCCAAGCACCTGCAGTGGCTTTCAGCAAGCATTCACACTCGCTCTCTCTCTCCTTCTCTCTCTCTCTCTCTCTCGCCGCATATATGTTAAAATTGTTATTTCCCAGCAGATGTATCACATGAAGGTATTAAATTCCCACCCTTCCCACCTCGCTCTCAGAACATTGACTCTGCTTTCACAGAAACACCAGTTTTATTATAACAGAGCTGAGCATTTAAGCTTCATTCTAAGATTCATCTGTCTTAAAACAGAAGATGTTAAAAATATTGGTGATGGGAAGCAGTGAGTGTAACCTCCAAATCTCCCCTGTTCGGATCAGATGTAGCTTTCCTGCTGTAATCATTCCTCTCTTCCCCCTTCTCCCCTCCCCTCTCTCTCTTTTTGGAGATGTGTTTCTCTCTGACTGTGATTCTGCAGTGGCAGAAAGGGGTCAATCTATCTGTAAAAGATGGACTCAGCCAAGCTTTTCTAGCTCTTTCCTGCTGATGGCAATTATCCGGAGGTTGGCAGCGGTCCCAGAAACCTGCAGTTCCTGCAGTCCTGCTGCTGTGGGCCTGCTCCACAAAGCCAGCATCCTAAGAGGATCACTTGGTGTGATGCACAGGAAATGACAAACAGAAAAGGTCACACGTACTCCAAAAAGATATACTGCTCGGCAAATTTAATTGACATTGTGCAGCTTTTCAAAATGTCCCTGCAGACATTCCAGCATTTAACAGATGCAAGCAAAGAACAGCAAAATAACAGGGCTTTATAAAAAGGGCAGAAAAAATACGTTCTGTCCCCCCAAAAGAATTTTTTCATACCCTGGTAATATCCTTTCACATGGTCTATTGGATCAGGATAATTTTTTTGTTACCCCTGGTCTGGCAAGTGAAACCTGCTGGCCCATCCCCCAGCCTCCCTCCCTTCCCTCGCACACACACTGCTGCTTTTTAAATCATTGAGCTTTCATTACACAGGGTAGCTGTCCTTGTTGTTTTCCTTGCATGTTTGTCTGTTAAAATATTGTACGACAAACCAGCTCCCCGTCAAGCCCAGTGCTCTCCAGAGGCTTTGGCATTGTGTCCTGTGTTATCTAGCCAGAGGGAAAAATGCTGCCTGCATCAATGGGTGCTTTCTTTAAAGAAAAGAAATAAGAAATCTGTGGAAATTTAAGAAGGTGTCTGATATCTAGCACTGTTAGCAAGAGGTGATGGGAAAGCAGTGAGTGGCCACAGTGAATCTAGAAAGAAGGCAGGTGGTCCCATTTCAGCAGGGAATGTACTCTGCAAGGGCTCAGCTCCTCAGCTGTTTCACTCAGCATCCTTCTGCTAAGAACAAATTCAAAATCAATTTGTTTTTGTGGTTTTGCCTTTAGTTTCTTCCAATTAAATAAAAAAAAATGGTGGCAAAACAGTATAGAATGAATACTGAAGATACTGAAGTACTGAGCAGGCATTGACATGAGATCTGAATACCTGGCCCATGTACATACATGCAATTTGTGATGAAAGCCACCACCTTCCCTATGCAGCTGGGACCATGCATTCGCCTTGATTTAGATGGCTGGGAGAGCAAAGAAGCAAGGTTTGAGTCTATGGGGAGCTTTGAATCTTCATGTCATGAGTCCCAGTGTGTCAGCTGGACTGCTATAGGGAGAAGTGATTAATGTTCCGGAAGCTTTCATGGGCTGCTGTCTACAGAAACTGTCCACTTGGATAGATGGTATAAAAAGTTCAGTGCATCAGATTAAATACTTCAGGACTCTATAAACAAACAAAAAGGTCCATGCTGGGGGCTTCGTTGGTTACTCTGTTTTAGAAGAAATAAGTACCCTAACCAGAGCGTGAGCACATACATGGATAGCATCTGTAAAAACTGGTTACTTATTTGCCTGATTATAGCCGGAGGTTAGTCAAGAAATTCTGTGATTACAATTTCAGCAAAGAGTTGGTGGAACAAATTGTTTTGGCTGAAGGATGGCACAACCAGGGAGTTTACAGGGCACAACAGCAACCTTGTAGAAAACAATGATAATGGAACCGAAAGTCACTTTGCCTCAAAATGCTGCATTTGAAACAAGAGGGCGTGAATAATACAACCTACAACTGGAGGTTCAAAGTACTCTGAACAACACCTAGCCCTACCAGCCATAAAAGTTGGGGAAACATGATTTTACTTTCTTTTTTTTTTTTTTTTTAGAAGGCAATGCATTGTTATGGTAATTGTTGGGATCATAATCCAAGACTGTCTGTCCACCTCTGTACCTAAAGTACAAGCTGTACACAAATAGGAGGGACTGGGTAGTGCGAGGTACATTTCAAGGCAATTTTCTCAATTTCAGTAATTGCTACAAAGAAAGATCCTTTTGAAAGGGCAACATGACATTGGACTTCAGCAAGGAGGCATCCACTTTCTGAATGAAAACTGAACCTCATTTTTTAAAGACAGGTGGTACCCTTTAGCTGAAACACAGACAAAGGGCAAAGTTTCAGGAGTTGGTTCTGCCTGTTTCTGAATGAGTTTTGTCCATCCTTTATCCTGCTTTGTGTCAGGGCAAAAGTTCAAAGGCAACAGTGATAAAACCCACGTCAGTGCTGACACCACCAAGTGTGGGAGAAGCATCAGTCCTTTTGAAATGTCCTTCAGAACTAGTTCAGCATCATAATAGGTTTCACTGCTATGATGAAACTCAGCTCTGGCAAAGTTTCACTTGGTTCAAAATGTTCTGATTGTCAAGCAATGTGTGAACAAACACACTTTAATTTACATGCTGTTATAAAATGATTTTGACTTCCTCACGGACAAGACAACTCTAGTTTAAGAGCCTGCTGTCAGAAATAGTTAACTTTCCAACAGAAACATTTCCAAGAAAAGGTTTTTGCTCTTGACAAAGTCACTGTGTAGTAAGTGACTCATAACTGTGTAATATTAATGGCTGGTTTCATAACTCACTCTGCTGTTACACTGGACTTCACAGAAGCAACACGATAAAACTCAGAAGTTGATCTTCTCTGTACTGCGGACTTCTGTCAACACAATTACATTGGTCAGGAGAGGCAAGAGGTGAGATCTCTGGCTGAGGAACAGCATCAGGAAAAACCTGATTGTAGAAAAAGTCAAAGAAGCCAGAACTGAACTTTCACCATATCACTGCTTTCGTTTCAGGATGGAGGGGGCAGAGGAAAAAGGTTACATTTTTTCCCCAAATATCCTAACCTTTGGGTTTTGTTTTCTGGGGGGAAAATCTCTAAAGCATCTTAAGATTTTAAACACAAAATGTTTTCTGAATTAAGGCTTGATTTAGTTCTTCTGCCTCCAAAAGCAAAAGCTCCAGTCCTTTAGACCACAGGAAACTTTCCAGCTGTGGAAATATTAAAGCTTTTACTGTATGCAATTGAGCTGTTCTGATTCCATCTGCTAAAATGGTAAATTTTCACATATGCTTGTTTTGACTGATACCCAATCCTGAGTACTTTGTAAGGCAGTTGCACATGCAGGCCTGGTAAAAAATATTCAGCTTTTGCCAGCTCAGGAAAATGATTGGTTTGTTAGCAGAAAGTGACAGGTTGGGCCTTCGTGACTTAAGTGGAGAAGAAAAACATTCATAAACCACTCTTGTTTTGTCGGCAAAAATATTTTTAAAAACAAAGAGATACTATGACTTTTCTGGCCATTATGGGAAACTAGTTGAAAAAGCTAAAAGAAAGAATATACATCCTGATGAAATTCTTTTAATTTAAGGATTGCCAATATTGTACAAATCAGTGCTGGGTTGATTTTATTAATCTTGTTGTTAGGTCTTCCTATTTTCATCTCATGTTTCTAATAAGTGCTTGGACATTTTAGCAGATGAAAACTTCAGAAAACACAGAAATTCTTCCTTTGGGGCCACTCCTTTCTTCTCATGGAACATGTAGAACTAGAACAACAAAAATTTCTAAGAATAAATCCCTGTGGTGTATTAGTGTGAAATATTGTCAGTGGCAACTCAAAGATTGCGTAGTCTCGGGAGAAAGGAGAGAACACAATTTAAAGTTTCTTATTTTAATTGCAAAATTGTATCATTCTTTAGTTCAATCTTTGGCTAGGAAAAAAGAAAAAACATAAACTGAATTATAGCCAAGTATGATGGATGCTTCTTACTATCACACAACTGCTTAGGAGGGAACCATGGAATCTTGCAGTAATTTCTGCTGGAAGGGACCTCTGGAGGTCACCAAGTCCAACCCTGCCCTCAGACCAGAAAGTACTGAATAATCCTATTTCCAATCAAAACTGTGGGGAAATAAGGGCAGGCAGAAGGTCAGGATTTGATTTCCAGACAGCCTGCCCACCCATGAATTTTATTCTCCCAGTTTTCAAGGCACACTGAACAGCTTCCAGGGAGAACCAGCAACATCAGCAAAGTCCTTAGCAGATTTCACAGGACTCCAGATTTTCTATGTTTTTGACATAACAGTTTTGTAAGGGGTTAGGGTGTTTTTTCTCTATTTTGTTTTACTTTATATTGAAATATTTTTGAAAGATCTGGTCAGTATCCTCTTTTCATGTTTCTGAGAGCAGAGAAATAAGTCCAGGTGCTAGCATTGTATACAAAATGATGAGAGTAGCTTTTTAGGTGACAGGTTTATATTGCATCCCTAGAAAAGGGAAAACTTGGATCTACCTGTTCCTTTTAATGTATAACTTGCTGCCCTTGATCAAGAAGTGATTTGTCCTCAGTCATCACATGCTCAGCTCACCTATTTAAAATATGGTTGCTGTCTCATTAAAGACAAGAAAGGTCAGGATTTGGGTTTTATGTTTTGCTTGAAAGACTTGGACATTCCAGCCTGCACAGAGCGTTCTAAAATAATTCTGGGATTTCTGTCAGTTTTGATTTATAACAACATATGTCAGATTTAATTACACCATCACCCCACCCATTCATCACCCATGTTGCTCTCCACGACGCTCTTCACCAAATCTCCAGCGGATGTAATGACCTGAACTTGTTTCAGCAGTGCCAACAGGATTACATATCCCCATACCATTATGCATTGCAGATTAGTGACTCTGCTAGGACTGGGAGGTATGGTCAGACAGCAGAAAGGTGCATAAAGCAGAGAAGCAGAGATGCTGGGGTTGCCCTTGCCCAAGCTTGCTCCATAACACACACCACTGTTAACAACCTCTGCTGAGGGGACCTGAAGCAGATCTGTACTGAGGATGCATACTTTATAGGTAAATCTAACTCATCCTTAGCACTTTTGAGTGGTGCTGTGTGGGTGAAGAAAGCTCACTGAGTACTGGCTCTAAGATCCTTGAACCATGAAGCATTATGGTGTAAACAATTTCTGGACTCCTAAACTTGTTTTTGTGCAAACAAAACAAAACAATATAACAAAACAAAACAACTCAAACCCTGAACTCTTTCTGTTTCTGTCTCTTAATTATCAGGAAGTGTGTTTTAATCAATGCCAAGGCACAGCTCTCTGATCAAAGGTGGAGGAGACACAGGTGTAATTATAGAATTACTCTGTTGCACCAGATCAGTGCTTGCTGGATAAGTCAGACTTCAAATCTGAGCTCTTTCATCTGATGCTTTAAATTCACAGTCAAAATACAATGTTGACGTTTATTTTTTGTTTTACTTAGTTTGGTTTGATCTCTCCTCAGCTTTAAATTTCCTTACAGTAATAAATCCAAATAACTGTCAGGCTATCATGGCAGCAGGTTCATCACTGAACAGAGACTGAAGATCAAATACAGAATTTAATTAGCATTGGACAATGTTTGTGGGAGGGCAAAATCTTCCTAAAATCAATCTTTATTTTACCTCTGAAACATTTAATTCTCTTGAAAGGAAGTTTGATTTTGAAGCTAAAGACTTGAATTTGGGCTCTAAAGAGGTTAATCCTAAGTAACATTTTGGACCTTGGGCAAATTTTAGGTAGCTTAATCCTAGATAGGAATTATGCTGCATCGCAAAATTGGAATAGCTAAGGTTGGAAGGGGATGTCTGAGGGGCACCTGGTCTAAGCCACTGCTCTGAGCAAGTCCAGCTTCAAAGTTAGGTCTAGTTGTTCAGAGCCTTGTTCAGCTGAATTCTGAAAATCTCTGAGGCTGGATATCTGTACAACCTGCTTCCATGTATAACCACTCTCTGAGTGAAAATTTGTCTTCATATCCACTGGAAATTTCCTTTGCATCTGTTGAGCCACTCTGAGAAGAGTCAAGGTTTGTCATCCCTATAAGCCCTCTTTGGTAGCTGGAGATAGCAATTAATTCCTACTTGAGTTTTTCCTTGGCTTAGCACTTCTGTTTGAATCTCTGCATGCAAACAAAATCCCCAGAAACAGGGGGAAGAAGTTAGGCACTTTAGGCATGCATTTTTGTTGTGTTGTTATTGTTGTTGTTTATTTGTTTGTTTATTTTTCTAGTGTTAAAATGCCATTGGGCAATACCTGGAAATAACCAAAGTTCCTCTTTCGAAACGACTGAATTCTTCATTCTTTTATGCGAATTGAAACAAGGACAGAGATCTCTGTACCTGTGTCCACCCTTAGAGCTATGATACCAAATAGGTAGCATAGGAAAATGTGAAATTCTTGTTTCTTGTACAGAGAGAGTTGAACTCATGTCTTTCTCTTCCTACTTGTCAGAAATAAATTAAATGTAGTTTGCAAGGGTAATCACCAATTACACACACAGATGTGTGACTCTATGACCTCACGACTTTGTAGCTGACCAGAAAGATTTAGTCCATCCCATCAAACCTTTCATTATTAAAGAGGTTCAGCATCTAGTTCTGAGGACCATATGAAGCTGAAAAGCAAGAATAAGTCATGAACTATGTACATTTATGTAAAACAAACAGAAAAAAAGAAAACCTGAATAAATGGGAAGGTAAGAAATGTAAAACCAAGAAAAGGCTGAAATTCTGGCACTGGGCTATAGAGCTCCTCACCACAAGATGTCATTGGGGCCAAGAAATTAGTAAGATTTGCACAAATAACAGGAATATCCAGAAGGATCACAGATAATGCTAACAAAACCTTTATGAAAGGGATGTAAGACTTCACATTTCAGCGTTTAAATCAATCTGTAACTGTTATGATTTAGGATGAAACATTCTCTGAGAACAGATTACCAAACATCTGCCTTCTGCAGGCTTAGCACACATTCCTCTGAGGCATCTGGCCTGGGCTGCTGTTGGAGACTGGATACATGCTAGTTAGCCCATGTGTCTGTTCTGATCTGGCACTTCCTACTTCGTTCTGGCTTTCTTTTCTTTCTTTCTTTCTTTCTTTCTTTCCTTCTTTCTTTCTTCCTTCCTTCCTTTCTTTCTTTCTTTCTTTCTTTCTTTCTTTCTTTCTTTCTTTCTTTCTTTCTTTCTTTCTTTCTTTCTTTCTTTCTTTCTTTCTTTCTTTCTTTCTTTCTTTCTTTCTTTCCTTCCTTCCTTCCTTCCTTCCTTCCTTCCTTCCTTCCTTCCTTCCTTCCTTCCTTCCTTTCTTTCTTTCTTCCTTTCTTTCTCTCTCTCTCTCACTCTCTCTTCCTTTCTTTCTTTCTTTCTTTCTTTCTTTCTTTCTTTCTTTCTTTCTTTCTTTCTTTCTTTCTTTCTTTCTTTCTTTCTTTCTTTCTTTCTTTCTTTCTTTCTTCCTTCCTTCCTTCCTTCCTTCCTTCCTTCCTTCCTTTCTTCCTCTCTTTCTTTCTTTCTTTCTTTCTTTCTTTCTTTCTTTCTTTCTTTCTTTCTTTCTTTCTTTCTTTCTTTCTTTCTTTCTTTCTTTCTTTCTTTCTTTCTTTCTTTCTTTCTTTCTTTCTCTCTCTTTCTTTCTTTCTTTTTCTTTCTTTCTTTCTCTTTCTTTCTTTCTTTCTTTCTTTCTTTCTTTCTTTCTTTCTTTCTTTCTTTCTTTCTTTCTTCCTTTCTTCCTTCCTTTCTTCCTTCCTTTCTTCCTTCCTTCCTTCCTTCCTTCCTTCCTTCCTTCCTTCCTTCCTTCCTTCCTTCCTTCCTTCCTTCCTTCCTTCCTTCCTTTCTTCCTTCCTTTCTTTCTTTCTTTCTTTCTTTCTTTCTTTCTTTCTTTCTTTCTTTCTTTCTTTCTTTCTTTCTTTCTTTCTTTCTTTTTCTTTTCCTTTTACTAGTGGTAAAATATTACCGGAGAAAAGAAAGGTGCTTTTCCTGCAGAGTTCTCCTTGTCCCTAAAGACCTGATATTTGTATGAAGTGGTAGAGATAAACAGAAAATAAAACTATCATGCTCAATGATGTCTTTGGAGTTAGAATCCTCCAGAACAAATGCCGATTGCCATTTTCCCCCCTCTGTATCATTCCTTCTTCTCACTGTGCAACCATGTATTCAAAAATTGTGCATTTACCATAATTCTCTGAATTCCCATGCAGTCTCTCACCATTTACTTGGCTAGCACTTCAATTGCCCTGACTACAGTAAATAGTTCATCTTGCAGGCTTCAAACTTCCCATTGCAGATATCCCCTTGGTGAGAAACAGATGAGCACCCACAACAACATCCCTTTTCACACTGCATGGCCCAACGCTCCCTCACTTTGTCTTTGTTTCTGGTAGGCTGCACAAAGCTCTGTGATAGACCACAGCTCCATCGTGTGTACACATCACTCTCACCCAACCTTTCGTACTATGTTAATTTTAGTTAATTCATTCCCTGCTGTGAATTTAAATCACTGGGAAAATTTCACTTGCCGTGTAACTGAGACAAAGCCTGCTAGAGAGTAGAATAGATTAATTGAGCATACTATTTTTATATCTTAAAGATCATTGTTCTTTTAAATATCACAAGTTCTAACTATGTAACAGAAGATGATTGATATGTCTATTTTCCATACAGTATAACACAACTTAATGGAGTCATAAGATTTCTGCCAACACATTATAGGATTTGGAATCTAAATAGCTCCTAGATTACTGGCATCCATGTGTTCTACCACAAGTGATCACATGCCGTAGTGGCAGCTGTGATATAAATCACAAGAGTATCTCTCTCTATCTGTCATTGCTGTAACTAGGTTCCAGGAAAAGGAAAAAGGAATATCTCTACAAGGAGGTGAAATCCACAGGACAATGCACAGTGATTTTGAGCCCAACAGCTTCATTGCAATGGAAGTATTACACCCCACAATAACTTGTCCAGACCTGAGAAAATGTTTATAAGTTTTGCTTTTGGAGACAGCCTGCAATAATAGCTCTGTCCACTTTCCGTGCGGGCTGGTAGAGTCTCACTCCATGCCAGAAATGCACCGCTGGGCCGACTCTTTGTCATCAGACAGTGATTATACTCAGCAGGATGCTGTATCCAAAGTTTGAGACTTTTAGGTAGACTAAGGTGTTAGACAACTTTATTCCTTCAGATATTTTCAGTGCTACCAGTAGCATGCTACTTCCACCAGTAGGAGGGTGCAGTTCAAGTCAAAAGATTTCTCAAAAGAGTGGTGTGCAATGTCCACTGATTCAGATGGGGTTTATTTAAGTATCATCAACTGCATGGCAGGTGGCTGTTGCTCATGGTTACTGCTAAATGTCTTCTTCCTGAACTGGTCACTGTTGTTCTCAAATGAGAGAACTGGTCTTATGCAGAAAAATACAGGACAAAACCTACAGGAAATTCCGTTAACATAAAGAGCAAAGGCATAACCTCTTATTTGTATCACTCTACAAATATTGACATATAATCAAAAGCTCAGCCTTTACTAATTTCAGTCCAAATTAAGGGCTCAAAGCTAGCAGCACTGATGAAATAGCTCTACTCCTCACCCCCTTGAAGGTTCACAGCATGAGAGACTCTCAGGTGCATGGAGGAGTAGAGATCAAACCTCCAAAGAAGAGCTTTCAGAACAGCTGTCTTTTTTTTTTTTTTTTTTTTTTTAACCCAACCACTGTGATATGTATTCTCTAAGGACAGACCCCCAACCCAGCCCACACCCCTGGGCACAAGGGTGCTACAGGGGGGACCCTTACCCAGAGTGCTTTAAACTCTCACCAGAGTACCACCAAACCTTCCAATAAATACAAAAGGTAATTGGAAGGGATGCGGGTGTTGGTTTTGGCAGAAGGAGAAGGGCTTGTTTCTGACTCACCCTAAATTGCAGACAGTAATTTTAAGAATGGGTTAGCTATACTGCGCACAATGTTCAGCTGGGAATGAAGCACCGTGCTCATTGTGATCTTGATGCCATCTTAGTCATTAGAAATGTCATGCATGAGCCAATTTCAGACCTCAAAATACAATTTCTTTCTGGATGAAAATACTGCATTTCTCCAGTAATTTCATATTTGGATTCAACAGCTGAAATGAATTATGAAACTTTCTACACTGTCACACATTAAGAAGGAACTGTAAAACGCTGATAAGATGCCAAAATGAAGGCAAGTAGATTTAAAGGTCACTCTGTCTGTCTTTCTTATCTGGTGAGGATTTTAGACTGAGCTCATTACCATAGTACCTGAGCACTTAATAGGCTGTGCTGAGTTTGAGCACAGAATCTCATCTATCAGGCCTCCAAACGTCCTTAGTGCAGGGACAGGTGAGAACAGGGCTGATGAATGCAGTCAACGTCGGACTGGAAGATCCAGATTTAATTTCTGACCATGTGAAATACCTGCTGAGAGTTTTTCCTCTTACTTGTCATCATCTCCATTTACACTGTGCATTCATGAGGAAAAAAGCAAGTCTAACTATGGGTACTGAGCACAGCCAATACAGATGCATCTCTGGGAAGTACTGTAATATAAAGCACAATTCATACTATGCTTCCTAGCATGAAGAAGTTGAGGATTACTGCAGAAAACACATGTAGCAGGCTTTGGACTTGATAAACAAGGGCTAAATTTCCCTGATTTGTCATGTCTCTATTTGTCCATCTTTCATTTTAGAAAATAGAGATGAACCCTTAGAATATGCTAGGTTTGTAATAATGAAAAATATTTTGAAAGAAACAACAGAAGGTGAAAATCAACTAATCAATTGAGAAACTATTTTTTTTCCTGTCCGGAGTTGTAACCATAGTGCAGTAATTGCAGCATGCTATTCACAAGCAGGCTGAATCTAACTTATAGAAATAGGTGCTCAGAATTTGTAAATGTAATATTTTGGTGCTATTCTTCATCAAAAAAGGATTATGAGTTTAGAAGCTGGCCAAAACCCCATAACATCGGTTTTATTTTAAAGTGTGGGATCAGTCAATCATGAAAGAAGGAGCCAGTGTTTCAGATACCTACCCTAAGCACAGGAACAGGACCAGCAGAAGCCAGTTGGATGGGTTGGGATGCCCACTGTGCATGATTTGAAGTATAGCCACCTCTGTTTCAGTCACTCACATCCTAGCTAAGGTACCCTGGGTATTTGCTGTGGTAAGATGAGGAAATAGTTCTCTGTTTCTCTTTCACCTGTTTTAACATGAGATGTATTCCTCATTTCACATCATTATACTGTTATGCTGCCTTTGTTTATTTTATTTATTTATTTTGTGTGTGTGTGTGTGTGTGTGTGTGTGTGAAACTTCCTGGTAGTTTCTCCAAAAAATTATTGAGGAATTGTCAACAGACCCCCAATTCCAAAACTCAGTCCTATTCACACCTATTTATTTATTCATGTGACTGGATATATAATTATAAGGCTGGATGAACTGCACTACAGAGGGCAAGGAGATGTTATTTAAAATCAGCAGAATCTTCATTTAATGTACAACAAGGCTTTTTCTCTTTCTTTGTTTCATTTTGTTTATTTATTTATTTATATTTCTTCTGTTCCCCTCTTGGTTTGTTATACTGACTCCACCAGCCATGCACAGCTATCTAAATTCTGAGATGGCATTTGTTGGGGCTAAGTGTCAAGTTAGCAAATGCGCCTGCATATATTCAAAACTCTTTATGGAAGAAAAAAATCGTAGCTTATAACATATAACTCGGTTTCATACTGTATCACCTTCAGTATTCTCAGGGTTGCTGCACACTGATTTATGTGTACCTCAGAATTTGATCCAAGTAATAGGTTTTTCTTATATTTTGAGATATATTGGCACAGATGCAAAGTTGATATTAAACTAATCCTCTTTGTTGCAATTACAATTTTCACAGCATAAAGCTTTAGACAAGAATATTAGACACCAAAAGGAAATATATAAGACTCAGCCAAGAACCTACTCCTCACAAGTGGCTTAGCCACACTCTTATTGACTTCAGGGCCATATAAAATCAGGGCCAGAGTGTATCTAATACATACAGACAGGGCTCGTGTTTTTTTTTTTAAGATTTCCTGTTCAAACGTATCTTTAAGAAGCAGGAGACTCATGTTTTTAGCAGTTTGTTCTTCTATGTGCACATTACCTAAAACCTTGGCAGTTGGGTAGGTTAAGGGCTATTTCAAATGAAATAGGGAAATCATTGCAAGTTATCATTTGCAGTAACTAAAAACAGTGATCAGATTTCACAGAATTTCACAGAATTGTAGGGGTTGGAAAGGACCTGAAGAGATCATCGGGTCTAACCCCCATGCCAAAGCAGGTTCCCTAGAACAGGTTGCCCAGGTAGGCGTCTATACAGGTCTTGAATGTCTCCAGAGAAGAAAACTCCACAACCTCCCTAGGCAGCCTCTTCCAGTGCTCCGTCACCCTCACCATGAAGAAGTTCTTTCGCATGTTGGTGCGGATTTTCCTGTGCTCCATTTTGTGGCCATTGCCCCTTGTCTTGTCCCCACAAACCACTGAAAAGAGATTGGCCAAATCCCACTGTCTCCCACACTTAAGATACTTGTAAACATTGATAAGATACCCTCTCAGTCTTCTCTTCTCCAGGCTGAACAGACCCAGGTCTCTCAGCCTTTCCTCATAGGGAAGATACTCCAGGCCCCATATCATCTTTGTGGCCCTCCGCTGGACTCTTTCCAGGAGATCCCTGTCTTTTTTGTACTGGGGAGCCCAGAACTGGACACAGTACTCCAGGCGAGGCCTGACCAGGGCAGCGTAGAGGGGGAGGATCACCTCCCTTGACCTGCTGGCCACGTTCCTTTTTATGCATGCCAGGATCTCATTGGCCTTCTTAGCCACCAGGGCACACTGCTGGCTCATGGTCAAGGATGAGGATCTTGATTATTTATATACCGACTCCTCTGACCTACAAACTGGACTTTGATTTCAATCATCTCTTAACCAGAATTATCCTTCCTTTGTTATCCTTTGTTATCCATAGTCTTAATAGCTATTATTATGATGATGATGATTGAGATAAAAAGCAACATATTTCTTTAGAAGGAAACCTTAAATTTTATGTATTCAACACATTCTGTGGAACTATTACAGAGCTTTGGATCACACATGGGTTATTTTCATTAAAAGTAATGGTGTTATTCCTGGCAACATGGCTTATACAATTTAGCTCACAAGTAGAGATACGTATAAATCAGCTCCCACAGTTTCAGAAGAACAGAAGAAGAGGATGCATGGCTCATCTTTAACTTCTAAGCAACACTGGCACTGTATTTTTGCACTCTCCACAGCAGAGATTGTTTTTTTAGATCTATTGAACTCAGGATTAAATTGAAGGAAGCAATTTCAAAACCTGGCCTTGGGGTCCTGCAAGGCAAGGTTGTGGGGAGAGCAGATTGTGAATTGGCTACGGGTTGAGCTCTGAAGGGAAATGCACACCTGCCATGGCAAAGCATGATTAGCTCAAAAAGCCTCATTCGCAACATGTCTGGGAGTCCCTTCTCACGTTCTTCTAGTCGGGGATTAACTTGTGGAGAGGTGAGAACTGCCTCTACTCAGTGCATCCCTCGTTTTTTTAATTTTTAATTTCAATAAACTCCAAAAACAAACTCTCCCTGCTGCCAAGACTGACAGAATGAGTCTTTATACAAAGAATGGAGCTCACCTGTTGTCTTCACCAGGGCCTGAAACAACCAACGGCTGGGAAGAAATTGTAGCATTTGGCTTTTTGCCCAGAAAATAAGGCTCTTCTAAAAGCTGCTTGCATGCACACATGTACATACTCACAGGCAGGTCTTGTGGGAAAAGGAGATGGAGAAAAAATATTTTTTGCAAGGTTAATTGACTAAAAGGTGAACTTCATCTGAGGACAGTCTCTGGTGCTGAATGTCTCTACTAGTGATTTGGTTGGAGGGGAATAGAATATGCACTCAAACTAGTCATGCAGCAGGAACGAGTGCAACACAAGAGACCTGATTTTTGTATTCTGGCCCTAACAAACAGCAGACAGGACTCAGTATCCACTGCAGCTTTCCTTTCCAGGCAGACTGGACATGTCATACCCTCTACTGATGTCAGCAAGGACTACTAAGTGCTGGGCACCTTTGAAATTGAGAGCCCATATGTAGGTGACTAACTACGGACTTGGGGTCTCTAATTCAAAACTCTCAGTCAAGATCATCCAAGGCATTCAGAAACCCAGCTCCCACTGATTTTTTGTGAAATTCTTGGTACCCTTGAAGATTCAATTCTTTCACTTTATGGGAGAAAATTTATAATGTCATGATTTTGTCACCATATTAAATCAGTCATGAACATCAGGTAGTTTTTAAGAGAGATGATTCACATATACATGCTAGATTAGAGTTTAAAGACAGTGGGAGGAAGTCTGAAAGCTTATATTTCCTGCCTTTCTGATGGTGTTTAGTACCCTTTTTTTTTGAAATGTGACACATCAGTGCACTGATTTTATTTAAACATTCACTTACTTTCCCAAAGTTCTTTTTTAAAAACTTTCTTTCCCTGAGTATTTTTTTTATTTTTTTTTTTAAGTTGGGCTGGAAACAGAGCTAGCCAATTTCTAGTCTGAAAAAGCAACAGAGAGAAATGGGAAGAGAAATGGATTGTTGTGTGCAGGAGGAGTGGCCCCTTGGTAGGCAAGACCTGCTCTATACACCCTCAAAAGTCACACACATCCTGAAGTTTTTGCTGTTCAGCTCTGGTCTTGATGTTTTTCTAAGCAGCTCATTGTTGGGGTGCCACATCTATGTGCTTTTACACCATGAGCAAAAGGAAGAATTACAAGTAAGAGTTCAATATGGCAAGGCAACCTCGCAGATTAAGAGGCGAGTTTGGGTCCAAAGCCTCATTGCGTCGCTAATGAAGAGCTGTTCCCAGGGCAATACACACTTCCTATGCAGGATCTTGGCCGAATGCTACTCTGACCCTGCCATGAGGTTTCCATATCAGAGCAGAGTCTTGCTCACAGTGACTGGGCAAAACAAGACTGGGTGCACATCCTTAGGGATGTGTGTGGAAGCTGTTGACAATGGTTCAATGTTGTTGGCAACGGGTAAATACTTGACTACATAACTCTTTTAACCATAGGGAAAATTAGCATCACAAAGATGTGCTGTTGCACAAAGCCAGGCTCTGAGAGGAAGCCCTAAAGATTTGCATTCTGCTTTAAAGAACAATGATTAATTGTTATTTGTAATACAGGAGTACCTGGAGTTCCCAGCTGGACTCAGGGCCTTGTTTTGCTGGCTCCTCTCCACTTTTCCTCTCCTGCTTCTTGCAAAATACACCTTCAGCTAGCATCAAAGCACGATTGAGAAACATTGTTTTGTGGCCAAAGCCTAATTCTTCAGAAAACCAATCCTGGTCCCTGTCTTATCATCACGTATAATTGTCCTTGACTTCAGGTTTCATCCTATCAGCAGACAGATTACCAAGTTGCAAGGTCTGGTAATTATAACCCAGAAAAAGTACAACAGACCTCTTTGCTTCTGAAAGGTGGGGGAAGAAGAAAAGAAATGGAAAAAACATCAGCTCAAAATATGTCCTCTAAGGACCACATTAAAATTTATGGGTTAAAAAAAATATATCATGTATCAAAATGAAGCCAAATCAGCAGTTTTGGCTTTGCTTCTCTAAGCAGAAAGGCTTTGCTGTCTGACTTCTCCTTGGCTGCCTTTCTAGGCCTGCAATTCACAGCTGCATTGAAGCAGAGCAGGTCCAATAATGCCATTTGTTTTCCACTTAAAAAAAAAAAAAAGAAAGAAAGAGGGACATATAAACGGATCACAGAAGAAGGGGGCCATTAACAGACATTTAGTCTGACCATGGCTAGAAGTGCAGATGGTTCAGAGGAACACAGCCAACTTGGCATTTATATAAGCTATCTCGTATCTCCCTTTTTTTTTCCTGTACTGGCACTCAGATTGATTAAGAGGTCAAATAAAGGCTGCTTCAGTGTGAGAGTGTGCATGATATATGACAATAAATTCTGTCTCACAGTTAAGGCTTTCTAAACAGCATAAAAGACAAATCAATGCATAAACTAATTCTCAGCCTGTTTAAGTCTTTTCTTCCTGCAAGCCGTATGTATCTCTCTCTCTCTCTCCCCCCTCTCTCAAATAACCTAATGACAAATATTTAGAGAAGAAAGTGAAGAAAACCAGGCAGAGCAGTGGAATGTGAACATTATGAGACGGAATAGGAAGGGAATTTTTAATAAAGCAGGTAAAAATACTATAAACATATTTGATTTATTTGATAGACACAATAAATATCCTTCTTAAACTCTACAAAAGAACATCGTGTTTTAGTAGATTGCTGTCTCCAAGAGACGGTGCTTTGTGGCTGTCTTACCAGTACCCTGACAAATGACTTTTCTGAAGTGTAAGGAAGAAAAACAAATGCTAAACAGTGAAGGTCTTGCTTCGTTTGTGGCAATCTACCCCGTGCATTGTCTAGGCTTTCGGCTCAGGTGTTTCTTGGGTGCTGGTTTTGCGGAGAAAAATTTTGACTCCATGGAAGACAATGGAAATTTGATGGATGTGATACCTCCTACAGTGATAAAAGTAATGATGTGTGCATGAATTTAGGCACCTCAGATTTGACCCACTGTGTTGTTTAGGCATCTGTCTTTCAGTTGATTCAGGGATCCAGGTGTCTATACATCCAAATGGTGCCTAAGTTGTACGCTTCTAACTAAGAAACTCTCTTAAGACTTATTTGAGGACCTGTTTACTTCTTTGAATATTTCTGGAGCTAGATCTTCTTCACTGAACTTCAGGCACCTTAAGGTGGTTCAGCATCTGAAAGTCAGATGAAGTTAGGGGCTTTATTAAAGGCAGAATCCCACCCCTGAGTACATCTAAACATTTGGGCCTGAACCAAACCCCAGGTTGCAATAGTCCAAGCAGGCCGATTCAAGTCTTGCCTGTACTTTTAATGCTGAATTATGCCAGGTGCCACAGGGATGGATACATAGAAAACAGATGGAGAGGTATTTCTGAGCATCTGAAGACAAGCGGATCAGTTAGATCAGGTTCTGTAGATCTTGTTTGAATAGTTAATCACAGGAACACAGAGATGAAAAGAACCACATGGGTCGCTGAGCCCAGGTCTCTGATATTTTCTCATTATGATTTACAACCTGGATAGTATCAGGAGCATGCCAGGTGCTTCATATAGTCAAAGAGTCTGACAAGCTGGTATTTATTTTTGAGCCATGGAGGCCTGCCTGTTTTATGAATCAGAGTTGTTGTTATTTTTTATTTTGAATTTGGGAGGTCGCTAATCATTCTGTTTACACTGTGATTTGTGGGGTGATATCTTTGCTCACCTCCATTACTGTTGACTGTGCATTATATCCTAGTGCTTTAATTTAAGAATCACAATTGTTAAAGCTTTCTTCATAAGTTTATCCTTGAATGTAACTTATGAGTTATCCTTGAATGTATTTTGCTTTGAGCTGTTTAGATACTGCTACCTGCACATACAGTCAGTGGAAATTGTCAATACATAAAGATGTGTGTCATATGTGCTTAGGCCCACCCATACATGCTCCCCAGATTTGTACATGATTTAAGTATATATAGGCATAAAATGTAAAACATTCTTAAAAATCCAACTGGTATCAAGAATTGTCCTGTTATCTGAAGTGGCTGTTTCTTTTCCAGGCACAAAATCAGCAGAAAATAAATACACCTTTTGCAGCTGGGATTATTGATGCAAGTGTAACCACACTGCATGTGCATAAAAGAATTAATGGCAGCCTGAAATTAAAATCAATAACCAAAATTCTTGCTTACTAAATGCACCGAACCACACTGTTATGTCTGCTTTAAGGAAAAGTCTTTCACAGAGTTTGACATATTGGAATGAGTTTCTCTATAAATATCCTGGAGCAAGTAAGCCTAGATGATTTTAGAGGTGTTTATTAGACTGTAGAAAGTAAGTATTATTCAATAGGTCATTTTTTTTGAAAAGTGCTCATATAAAACATCACTAAAAGATTCAGAAATGATTGGTAGATATTTTAAACTTGCTACTGACAAAAGTAGCATCTGAAACAAATGGGGATAAACACATCAGTAAAGTAGTTACAGATTATTCTACACTACACCATCCATTTAGTTACTTGAGTTGGTAACAATCAGATTATTAACTTTTAATAATCTTGTAGCCTACCTATGGTAAATTATTTATGAATGTGACCTTAATAAAACAAGTGTGACCATTAAAATTTTAGTTTATAGTTTTAACATCTGAAAAGTTTCCTCTGACACATAAATAGCCCAAAGTTTCTAGTAATGGAATATTTTTGAAATCTGCCTTAGAGTAACAAATTTAAATTAGTGAAACCCACTTTGCAGGCACCAAAATGAAAAGAACCCCCTGATTACTGAAAATGGGTGCAGGATGGAAAAAATGAGGCCTGGATGTTCCTTAAAGCAAGAGAGTTTTCAAGAGTACTTACAGATTCTCTGTGTAAGAGGAGGTAACAGGAAACATTTAAAGTTAATTTGACTAAAGTACTAAACTTTTCCACAACCGAATGTCACTAGAAAAGTCAAACATAAAATGCAAAGCCATTTGAAAAAACCCTTAAAAATAATCCTCAAACATACAGTTGAAAACACAAGTTCAGATACAAGCAGAAACGAGTTTGCTGGACAATAAATTAGAATAATGTGCCAAAGTATGACAGAAGATAGGCATAGCAGACAGCTGTAAGACATAAATATATGAGAGCACTGGACATGATCTATTCTGCCAAGACTTTCAATGCATGTGGACACTTTATTATAAGAAACAGAATCCAAAAGACATGCAGAAAGCTCAAAAAGTTCCTGTTAACCCTCACTCCAAGACTGGTAAAGATCTGTTATAGTGGGACAGGCTACTTAATGGATTATTAGCTTTTTAGCAATGCAGAAGTATTCAGCGCATTAAGCGATGATGTACTACTGGCTTGTAAGTGACAGATTGCTCATTACAGGACTTCAGAGAAGTTAATAATCATGATAATGGACCATGAGTCACAAGTGTCTCTTGTATATCAGTTTTTCACTTTTATAGACATATATAAACTTATCCCATCAAACACTTGTAATGCACAGTCAAGTGGGAGAATTAATTAAGCTGGTTGAAAGGCTTCTCGGTGAAAACTGAGGAGAAAGTTTACCCAGCACACTGCCCTGCCTTTGTCAGCAGTCCAGAGATCTGGGGGAAGAAGAGCAACATCTTCAGAGCCAACATCTAACAAGCTTTTTCAGGTAAAGGCAATTAACGTTGAAGCAGCTATGTAACCATTTCATGATAAAATATCTAATCTATTACAATAAAACAATAATAATAAAAAATACCATGGGAAAGCACTAGCAGAAAAAAGCTGAGCTCTTCAGTGAATTGAACCTAGCCAGCCTGAGGGTTAGTTATATAGGATAATAGACGACCTGTTTTATGACAGAGTGTTTGCATCCATTGCCACATGCTCATTCTCCTTTTTTCCCACCACAGTGGAGTGAAAACAAGTCTACATTTCTAATTATTCATAATTATTATAATTATCCCATAAGAATCATGGAAGGAAAGGAAAGGTATATCATGGACTGCAACACCAAAACCAACTACTAAGACTTTCAGCTGGTCTCCATGAGATGCCAGAAAAGTTCATCTGGGATGCAAAAGACATGATGACTAATATTAAGATGTCCAATCTTACTGCAAAAGCATCAAGGGTGAGCAACTCTGGCACCTTTTCAAGTTCAAGTAGTCACTTTCAGAATGCAACTTTAACTTCTAGGCGCTGGGGCTTGACATGTACACGTCCACAAGAATTAAGGCTTCCTGCAGCCATGTATCTTTTCAATGTTTAACCACCTAAATATCTGTAGTGCACCTTCTTGATGCACGCAGTCAAAAAAGGTGACTCCTCCACTGCACTTAGTGTTGGAGCAGCCTCACCTTGAATACTGTGTGCAGTTCTGAGCTCCGCAATACAAAAAGGATGTTAACATGCTTTGAAATGTCCAGAGGAGGGCAACAAAGCTGGTGAAAGGGCTGGAAGGCATGTTCTGTGAGGAGAGGCTGAGGATACCTGGGCTGCCTGGGCTGGAGAAGAAGAACCCAAGAGGTGACCTCATTGCTCTCTGCTGCTTCCTGGGAAGGGGAAGAAGAGATGGAGGTGCTGGTCTCTGCTCCCTGGGAACTGATGCCAGGATACGTGGGAATGGTGCAAAGCTGAGCCATGGGATGGTCACACTGGATATTAGGAAAAAATTCATTTGGGTAATGCCCTCAGGAACATGCTTTAACATTTGGTTAGCCCTGAGGTAGTCAGGCAGTGGGATTTCATGACCTTTGTAGGCCCCTTCCAACTGAAATATTCTCATAGTGATAGCTTATATTTACCAGGGACGGAGTATTTTAAATACGGGTGGCCAAGTTAAGACAGAAATGTTTTGTGAAGATAATTTCTAGGCATTCATTTTCCTTATTACAAAGTAATCCAGGAGTAATTCAGAATACTGCTAAAATTGTAGTATGATAGTACTGTATGCCAGCCTACATTTTACTTCTTACTTGTTAAAATAAAATAGTTTAAAAGATTATTAAACTTGTTATTTTAATTATTTTATTTTATTTTATTTTATTTTATTTTTTTTTTTTTTTTTTAGATTTGAAGGAAATAAAATTGTTTAAGCCTTAGAGGGACAGATACCTTTTTTCATTAAAGAAACATATTTCCAAATTTTTTTGCTGTGATATAAGTTTTTGATATGGGAAGAAAGCACGAATGTTTAATATTTTTGGAAAACTGTTTTTCCTTAGTGAATCTTGGAGTTTTTTTCCCAGAACTCCTGGGACATGGGCACAAAAACATCCCATATGATTTTAAGTATTTATGTGAGTTTCATAGTCCTTCACACTTTGGGTTTTATTTTGAGACTGGAGAGAACATGCTGAGTGTATCTAGAAAGCAACACAGCTAAGATCACCTTTTCACCTGTTTCTTGACTATGTGAAAACATGTGGTGGGATAGGCAGGTAGAATATATTCCACAGAACAGAGCACATGCTGTTGTCTTTCCTACATCAAATCCCGTCCTTTACAGGCATATCCAGGAGTCAATATTTTTGCACCATCACTAGCTCCTAGATGGAAACTGGAACTTTGGCCTTGGCTTCCACATCCTGATGGTATTGCTTAGAGACTCTTGGATCAACTTCAGGCTTGCTGCCTTTAAAACAATTAACCAGTCAAAATGTTTTAGATTGTTCTGGAAACATAAAAAGACAACTAGTATTGCTAATCTCATTGTTTATCTTTCTTCTGTTAAATTCATTATATTCTAATGAGTTCATTTGAAGCTGGAGTTAAGTAATCTCTGCTGTCGGTTTCAAGTCAATGTTACTCTCACTTGACAACTCCAATGTCTAACTTACTTGTTACCAGCGCCCTGACTTTATGTATGTGCTGAGATTGTCAAATGATGGAGAGACACACTTGCAACCTAAATTTTAGAGTGCAGAGTAAAAAATGGTCATACACAACTGGAGCTCAGACTGTCAGTGTAAGTAGCCTCTGATAACAACATTCCTATTCCTCTCTTCCTACATCCAAGGACAAGAAATAAATAGTAAGAAAAATCCACTCAGTAATGAAAGCAATTATACCTATTTTTCTGAAGATAATTAATCTGTTATAACAATACAGGAAGGCTTCCATCACTGCCTGTAAACACAGGCTGAGGTTATTTTATAAAACAGTAAAGCCACCCATTACTGTTGTCCATCATTTATTACTTGCCTAATAAATACTTCAATTACATTTAATAAATAATGTATTCAGACTCACTGAAGTGATAATTCTTTAAATTAATTATTAAATTCATGCAAAAGGTTTTATTGGAAGTACTACTAAAGGAAATTTCTATCTTTAATCTAAAGCAATTATTCATTATGTGCAGTAAAGCCTCCATTTGCATATTATTAGTGAAGTAACCTTTAGCCTTCCTGGCAACAGTAAAGATGCATCTTAATGTTGTTGTACATTAACGTTCTTGGTTAGCCTTCCAAAACTAAAGTGACGATAAACAATATGTAATAAAGTCCTTGTTTATAGCCTTCTACCAGCTGTTTTTTGATATCTCAAATATACTACAATGACAAAACGTCCAGTAAATGTATTACAGCAAGTTGTTAAAAGGTGTTGCCTGCAGATGGTTAGTTGATGGGAAACAGTAAAAGTGGAACCGATTAATGCCCTAGAGGTCTGAGTAGTAAATTCATCTCCGAAAGATTTTTTAAAAGCCCTCTCTCTAATGGTTTCCCATGCACTGAGCTGCCCTGTACTTGCTGCTTGCCTTGCCTGTTACACAACAGAGCCACTGGAGTTAGCTATGTTCTTCAGCAGTGATCAGCTCCCCTGATAGTGGATTTTTTTCTGTCTTGACCAACTCTTGGTGCTAAATAAAGCATTTCCAGCACCGTCTACATGAATCTGTCCTAACTTCCCCGGCAAGGTAGGGAGGAACTTGCTAGGGAGGAAAGTCCCACTGACTTTTAATGAGATAAACCAGAGCAGCCTCTCCCTCTCCCTCTCTCTGTCTGTCTTCTGCAGAGAAATCCTTAAAGCAGGTCTGATCCAGATTAGAGAGTCCAGAGGTTCAGTGCTGTGGAGATTACCTGCTCAGGAATGGGAAGAGATATCCCATGAATACACTTTTCTTCTGCTATGTTGTATTGTCCTGAAGCCAAGCTGGCAATCTGGTGCTAGCTGAGCAATAATTACAAGCAATTCACAATGCTGCCTAAAATCAATTCTGAAATGTCAAGCCTAAGTGCCTTGTAGGAGTACTTCTGGCCAGGAGACAACTCCTCTGGCTGGATTTTCCCAATCTCAAGCCACCAGCCCTTCCTTCTTGGAGCCTTCTAAGGCCTGATTACCTGAACAATGGATGTGTGTGTACTCCAGGAACGATTCATTTTGCAGGAAAACTGTGGCATGATCCCCTAGTTTTCCCTACAGAGATGCCATTTCATAGTCTACTGCTGTGACGAACGCTTTGATCCCAGCCAGAGATGTACCCAATGCAGGTAATGTCACCCAAAGACATGGTGTCACAATCCATCCTCTGGCCAAACAGACGCACTGGGCAACCCTGACAACACCTGAAGCTAGAATGCTGCAGTAGGTGTTCCACAGCACTGGATGATGGAAATCTAGGCTAGATGTAGGAACTCAAAAAGCTTTAACGTGAGTCTTGGTAAAACCAATGATGGAAATAAAAAGAAAAATTAAAAATTATTAAAATTAAAATTAAAAATTATGATTATGTTTCCTACAACAGTCTCAAGCATGGTGGAGATGTTCTCAACACAGTAATTTGTCTTAGCACTGCACTCTTAATCTTTTTCAAAAGATAAACTACAGGACTGAAATGAAAAATTAAACTGATCACAGGCTCCTTTTACTAGAATGTCAGGGGAAAATCTATTTTCTTGAGACTGTGTCCTTTGCCTTCTTTTCTTGTTTTTTTCTTTTCAGCTGCCAGTACAGGTTCTCTCTCCTGCTGGGAGCTTGGAAGTAGGATTTCTGAAAAATGAAGTTATCAAATGTATCCTAATTGGAAGCACATTTTAAAGATGCCATTACATATTTGGTAAATATGCAGTAGAAGAACAAGTAGTGTTTCACATAGGCTAACTAAGAGGTGAGGTGAGATTTTTCTAACCAGATGTAAAATGAACAGTATAAGTTTTGTTGCCTGATATGGGCAACAAAGAAATGTGCCTTCAAGTGGCAATGCCATGTGTCCTAAGGAATGCAGCTGGGACAAACAGGATAGTCCTCCCATTGCAGTGGTGAGATTGGAGAGAGACCCCTGAGCTTTGCACTGGAGTAACTGAGACCACTGAACTTAACCAAGGTGAGTCCTGCCCACTGCAAAATCCAGGCAAGAAGAATACAATTGGTAGATTACAGTGCTTCAGCAGGTAAATCGTGGGAAAGCCTCAGGATGTTTTTTAACTTCTTAATGACAAGAAAAACAGCTTGACCTTCATTAGCATTTCAGTTAGCATGAGTCAGCCAAGACACAGCTCCCCTTCCCTTTTCTTGAAGCAAGACCATTTTTATTTTTTAACTAGATTTTTGTCACAGATTTTGAGGCTACAAGAAGAAGCTATTGGACTGTGTTATCCCCTTTCCCAGATCTGATTCCAAATTGAAGTAATCTTTGTTGACAGGAAGTCACTCACTAATTCATATAAAAATGTAATCTATATGAAATCGCTATAGACCCTGCATTGTGTTAAGAATGAATTCAGCATTTTATAGAGGCAGGCTCCCTTCCCCCATCCTGCTCACATTCACATCTCTAACACGGAGACCTCTGGTTCACCTTTGAATCACTTATGTTCTCTTCACTGTAGCAATCAGCTCAGTCCTACATAAAGTGTAAAGTGCTGACATTTTCAAGCAGCCTAATGTTTCTTGCAGTCATCTAGCAGCCTTTCAAATGCAGAATCCTGGATGCCCTTGCTTTCCTTAATCAGCTAGCAGTGAAAAAGAAAAATGGAATAAAAAGACCCCATATATCCTCTTGTCCCATGTCCCCCCTGTAATTTGCTGTCCATCCACACTAATCCCCCTACATCCCTCCCATTATACAGATGTGGTGAGATCTCTGAACACAAATATTGTAAACCTCAACATCACTCCTCTGATTCACACTGAGGAAAATAAATTTAATTCACTCAGCTTCTCATCATTTTACAGCTCCTTTAGGGCTAATCATCTGTGTTAACTTTCTCTGGAGTCTTTCTAATGCCTAAGTGCTGCCGACTATTTTGTAGCCGAAATACGTGTGGCAAGAGAACAAATCTCCCCACAGTGGATTTCTTTTCTACAACAGTGGTTTTACTATTAAGGAGAAAAGAATCAGGTTTAGAGTGGTGTTGGTTTAAGACTTGGATGGCAGATTATGTGGCTGATTATAACAGCTTCATACTGCAATTTGTAGTCAATTTTTCTTTCTTGAAAAAACTGTGCAGTATTTATGTGTCCAGATAATTTTTTATGTCTATTCAAAAGCCATAATAATCCCTTTGGTTTTAAGGAGAACGATCCCTTTCTCAGCATCCCAGTTTCTTGAATTACCAGATTTTAATAGCTAGCCAGCTTGTTTTTGCAGGTCTGTAATAAATACAGTCTTGAGTAGCAGGTCTTGAACACTGATAAAAGGATACTCCTAATGCCTGACTTCAAGCCTGACTGAAATGTGCCTTTTAGAGATGGTACACAAAATAGATGCACTTTTGTTCAAGGCTGTGGATTCAAATTCTCATTCTTCCACAGATTTACTATGCAGTTCTGAGTAAGGACTTTCTATCTTTATAATACTGCTGATCATATATTTTTTTCTTTACTGTCTATTTAACATTCTTCAAGGGGCAGGAGTTGTTAGCATGTGTTTACATCAGGCTGTGAATTGCACACTGAAGAAATCAGCAGAATTTATTTTGCTTCTTGTTGCCTTTCCACGTCTACCTTGGTTTTCCTTCCCTTGACCTGTCTTATTACCCTTTTTGATCCTAATGGCCTCAGTCACCATGGAGAGTTGAACTCCTAGGATTAATCTTTGTCCTCTGGCCTTGTGCATCCTCTTCATTCCTCAGTGGCAAGTGTCACTCGAATCTTTCTTTGCGATATTCCACCATTAGTATTAAATCTGTATGGTAAAACAAGAACTTGCCACCCAGACACTTAGCTTCTTTCCTTTTCCGTCACAATTAAGTTAATTTTCCTTCTGGTTTCTAGGCCTTAAGGGGAATAGACCTCTAGTGGGCATTTACCTGGTCTGATTATAGACTTCCAAACTGAATTCTCTTCTGAGAGAGCCTCTCATTTTTTGGAGGGAAGATGAACCTCCTACTCTGGGCTAAATTCACATGTGGTGAGTAACAGCTCAGAGTGCGTCATCGGCTTTCAAACAGACCAATATGAAAAAAAGAGAATTTCCTTCAGAATGAATCCGCCATTTCCCAGTTGTGTTCACACATGGGCCTTGCAAGTTTTAAAGGAAGACAAAACCAAAAAGTATGTTATGACCAGTGCAGAAGAGATGCTTGTCTGCAGTAAATTAAGGTATATCTTTACTTAAGTGTTTAGAGGGCTTACAAGTTCTGTGCACAGGTAGGGCTTGGAAATAACACCGGTTTTCTCTCCAGTCCTCCTGCTTTCAATGGAGGGAGCACATTCCCCAAGGCACCTCCATTCTGGAAATGGAGCAGTGAGGTCTGGGAAGAGCCCCAACAAGTTCAGGTGCTTTCAGAAGAGACAGAGCTGGAGAGACTCAGCATATACACCAGTTTTCTGACAGTCCTCAGTTGCCCCATTTTTTTGTTTGTTTGTTTTGTTTTGTTTTGTTTTCCCTGCTTCACTTTTGGTTCAATACTTTTCATGTGGACCAAAAGTGGACTCAAGATATTGAAGAACTGGCTTCTTCCAGTTGGTCTTGTAGTTCCTATCTGATGGTCTTGATCATGTTTTCCTTTTCACAACAGAAAATCTGGGGGGGGGGGG